>NC_049203.1:28330609-28658063 GCF_013347855.1 Anguilla anguilla | reverse complement strand
CCTTTTCAAGAACAGCTGCTGGTCAATTGGATGCCCACAGATTGCAGTCAGAGTTGCATTTGAAAGGCTTTCCTCCTACTCTGCTCTGTGCAAGTTTAACTGTAGTCGGTGAAGAAGCAGCTGATGACACCACATATTTTGTAGGAGAAACATGGATGTATACACTGTCCCAAATATGCAGTGGGGTTAGCCCATGTAGGCAGCTGTGTAGCAGACAATTGATCATTTCAAATTGGGGCAGGAACTGGATATACTCAGCCCCATGATGGGCACCAAAATAAAAAGGAAATGAAAAAAGAATGGCTTTATTTTCCATTAGCCTTACCTTTGTCCCCTGGTTTGTCAACCAGGTTCGTTTTCATAGGGGGTGGTGGGCGCTGAGGAGAGGACCCTGGGAAATTAAATGAAATGCTCAGTTATTGAGAAGTACAGTTCAACTGTACTTAATGAGGGATATTTTCAGAGAAAATAAACTGCAACACTTTCACAGATATTAAGCAGAAGAAGCACAAGCCAACACACAGTATAAACCCACAGAGAAAGGGTTTGATGGAGAGGAAAGCTGGGACAACCCTGTGAAAAAAGGTTCAAGCATTACTCAGAATGTAAGAGAAAGGTACTGCGATTGTTCTCATGTTATTGATAAAGTTTTAAAACTAAAGGAAAATTGTGCCGGTCACACATAATAGTCTTTACCCCATTAACCAAAATTTCTGTTGCTATTCAGTTAAGACGGCTTTGCCTTTACTGTAACATCATCTCGAAATAAGTGAGCAGACCTCATTTATATACAAATACACTACAGGGGTACCAGAATCTCTGTTGTTCAATGGAGATCCACATGTTCTGCTCATCATTGTAAGATTGTTTTTTCCACTGAAGACTAAAGTAGTGTCAATATGCCATTAGCCCAAACTGTCATTATTATTAGAGATTATGCTATTATTAGTCATAACCCCAGACACTTAATCACAAATCTAATTAACATGATGGGGCTCTGGGGCTTTGGTGCAAAGATAACAACAGATTGGCAAGTCAGAGAACTTGCTACAATTCATCAACTTCCTCAAACAAAGACAAGTACAGATATCATTCAGGGTATAACAGAACACATCCTTCCTCATAATCCAGTTGAGAGATCTGCTTTCAATGAACTCTGAGCTTTTGTAAAAGTAGAATGAAAGAGGAAAGTGCATTCTAAAGCCCTGAGGAGAGAGGTTACAGCTGAAATTGCATGTGAAACTCTCAAGCACTATAATCGCAGGACACCATCACAAAATTAATAACAAAGGCTACATCAACATTAAAGCTAACCAACAGAGACCCTCAATTAGCCCTCCCCTAGAAACACAAAAAAAGGGAAAAATAATCCAAGGAACCTAAAACCATAAGGGAAAAAATACAATCTTAAAAAGTTAATAAGGCCTTGTGAGTATTTACACTTATTCCAAAGTTGACCAAAAAAGTAAAAACCTGTTTTCAATTAGCCTTGTCTTGTGACAAGGCCAAATACTTCACAATCAAAGCATTGTTCTCCTTCCAGAAAGAATGATAAAGGGAAACACAGGGAACTTGCTGCCCAAGCCTGATCATAGCCTGTGTTATACAAATATTTATTTGAATTAATTATGCATATAGTTGTATGAACAAAATTTGGCTTTTGTTTTTCCTTCTTGTTAAAGCTTACACCATTGAGCTTTAATGGTGTGAGGGTTGAAGTGGTATATTGGAAGAGACTGGATAATGTAAGGCTTATCAGTGTTATCAATTCTTAGAAATTATATTAAATAAATTTAGGATTAATCACATCATGGATGGTGAAATTGATTATTTAACCAAACAACTGCTGGCAATATACAATGGACTCCCATTCACATGCAATTTTGTATGAATAAATCAGAGCATTTCCTTTGACAGTCTTATTTTTAATATTACACTTCGATCTTGTATCTCTTTGTGTCTGTGTATTTTTAATCTTACACTTCAATCATGTATCTCAAAATGTGTTTATTGAACATGTAGAACTAAGTGTCAGCAGAGTCAGTCATGCAGGAATTTATATAACCAAATCAAAGTACATTTATATTTTTTGCCCTTAATAGCAACAGAAAATGACTTAGGACATTTCAGACTCTTGCAAGTAGACTGAAAAACCAGCTAAAGCAATTGGACTCTGCAAGAAAATTAATCAGTCACTTGCAAGGTTTTAAACTAAACCTCATTAATTTCACTACAAATTAATTTCAGAAAACTTTCATTAGTGGAGATGGCGAGATGAGCAGCTTGGGGGGAGGGGGCTAGCAAAGCTGGATAATTCAAATGAAGAACCAACCACCATAAGGTTCTCCAAATAATTATAAAATGGAATACGGCATACTTTCCAGAGTTAACCAGTAAGAACTAATCACTTTTTTCATTTGGAGCAACTGAAAATAATATCAATTAGCTTGTTCAAAACAATCTCTAGTAGTCTTAATTTTAGCATCCAGCATGTTCAACCACACTCCAGGCAAGGAATTTTTCATTTACATAAAAGCACCATTTTACAACAAAGATCCTCATATTTTCAGAAGGAATTGTGATCATTTGGGGGATATGGTTTATTGGTTGTCATCAACAAGAAAATATCTCTTTTCCATTTGATTTGTTTTATAGTGGTGGCTTTAGCTTGAGAGTCAGTAAAAGTTAGAAGATCCGTTTTTATGAATTCAATTTTTGGTAGAAGGAAAAACCAAAGTCAAGTACCTTATTCTGATCATATTTGTTTAGCTGTCCCTTAGTAATACAACATTTCAACCTTAAACCAGATTTCAGACAGGACATTTCTCAGTCAAATAAATTTAATGTAGAGGATTTTCTGGCATGTGCAAGCTATAGATTTCTGAAATTATCACTCTTCCCAAGTCTTTTAGCAGCCGCCAGCCATGAGCTAAGTCCATCTGGACCAAAGCCAGGCAAGTAACACAAGGTCCCTTGTATTGGAGTTTGAAAAGCAACATTTAAAACTCAAGAATGTTTGTGTGGTCGGTCTGGTGTTCTTCAGGTCCCAAAGCATGGGGTAATTTTGTTTTACCAAGGTAAAGCATCAGGTTTTGTGTGGTGATGGTTTTCCCAAGACATTCTTAACTTTTTTTGCAAGCTCCTAAGATCTTTCTGCAGGTGAGATATTTTAATGAAGACATTTATCTTCATACTTCATACTCTTCCCAGAATTCCAGACTGCCGACAGAGGGATTCTGATTTTTCCATGTGAAAAGTATTGGCAGTCAAACTCACACTTCAAGGTACTGTTTTCTTTCAGGTACTGTTTTCTGGCACTTCATTTAGGATTTTTATGTGTTCTGCCAAAGTGAATGTTTAATGTCCTCTGTATTTCTGTTGTTAACTGACCACAAAAATATTATCCATGCACTGGACAATAACAGCTTCATTATTAATGGCACTATTTGTTGAGAAATAGTCTTCTGTTTTACATCATTATTTTACCACTGGGAGCCCTGGGCTTTTCCAGCACATAAATGTTTTTAGGGAGAAACTACTTTCAATATACACTATAGGCCACAAAATAGTTTAAACATAAGGAACATTTGTTTTTTAAATTGTACATTCAACCAGGGTGGTTATAGAATAATAGGTGTAGATGGAAAAAAGGTCCCAGTCCATTTCACCAAGCTTTGAGAATTCATGCTGAAAGTGCAAGATGGAATTAGTATGCAAACACACAAGCACACTCAACTCAACAATGGACCTCAACTGCAGGCCCTTAAGACCCACACAATGAACCAGACACACAGAATCTGTGTGGGCTAAACAAAACCATTAATACAAGTAACTTCGGATTATCTATAATATTATGATAGCCCGACTCTTGTTTCATGGGATTATTGCCTTGATGGTTTTTAATGAAATCTGAATTGTATGGTAACATTGGTCACCAGTTTCTGAGGTTGGCAGATGAGGCAATTGTATTTTGTATTACATAGATCAGCTTTCACGGAGTTTGCAGGAAGTCTCCTTGAAGGCTTCTGAAACTGTCTCAGTTTCTGCTATAGACCATGAGTCAGGATTGGATCAAAAACCTTGACTGGCCAGCCAATCACAGAGCCACAAACACAATGCAGATTGAAAAATTTGCACTTAGTGTCAGCTCTCAGCCGTCAGTGCTCTCAACATTCAATCCAAGCCATGATCATGTTTAGCTTGTGAGGCCACAAAGCTTGCATGGAGAAGCTACACCTCCCAAAGAAGAGTTAAAAACAGATGAACAGAGGCAGACTGACAAACACAGGAACATGACACAGAAGGACAGCAACACCAACATGTGCTTGAAGGGGAATGATGGGCTTTTTCATAATGGTTGGGTTAATGGGTGAGCAAAACAGACAAAAGTGATCGGCTCTTTTACCCCATCGAAATCTGGATTTCATGAGTGGTTTGGGAAAATTGAGTCCCTTATGATGTTCGCCGTTGGCTGTAGGAGGAAAAAAGGGGTTACTTTGGAAACCATCCACCTTTTACACCTGTAGAGACACTGAAAACATCCAGAGTTTATGCTTTAAAAGTCCAGAGTATAGGGAGTGGTGGACTTCTCCATAGTCAGACCATAGACCATATCAGGAAATCAAACTGCTAAATGCCAATTTCACAACATTTTCTCATCTGCCTCATCAGATTGTCATTATCAAAACATTTTTAACAAAGCATGGCTAAACCTCATGTTATGTCCTCTGAGAAAAAAACGGGCAGAGGTAAGGTTTTGGAAACCACAAAAGAAACTTTTTCTCAAAACACATCTTTGCAAAACATCTTATTTTGGCATGAACCAGTGTCCATAGCTGCATAAATACCAATGGATGGGAGAAGAGATTCCAGACAAAATGCAGGATGCATGACAGACTGATAAAAAAACCCAGAAGTTTAGCACTTTTACTGCTGAAGGCACAAAGACATCCACACAGACTGTGTCAAGGCTCAGAATCTCATCAGTGTTTCTCAAGTATGTGTCCAAACATGAGTGCATTTGCAGCTTACAAAGAGAGGAAATGGGAGTCACCTCATGAAGATACTATGAAGAAGGAAAGATCTGAGACACCATTCAAATGGATTGCCTTGACAAGAGAACACAGAGAGCTTTTGGACAAGATTGTTTGAGGTTGCACTGTGTGGGAAGGAAGAAAGGTGTTTAAAAGGGGGAAATGAATGAATTACCCCCTCTGATCATCAGTGTCCTGGAGGAGTTAGTCACCCTGGATAGGATATGTGGTCTGATGCCATAACGAGAGGGGAAAATAAAGTCTCTGCCTGATGAGGTCAAGTTTCTGGCTGGCATGGCAACCACTGAGCCCTGGGAGACATGAGGCTTGGTGGGGCCCTGGTTTTTCAGGATGCCTTTCCCTGCATAAACAAAAACAATGACAGGTGGTTATGGGGGTTGCCTTGTCTGCAACCCCCCTGCAGGAGCCTTTCAGGTGAAACTGAAGCCATGGGAGCAGCCCTGAGTGGTGAAACAGTTAAATTATTGATGTTCTCTCCAGAGTTGGAGCTAGCCAGTCTGACTGCACGCAGTGTTGTAATGCACATAAAAAACACATCAAGCATGGTATTTCAATCGGGGGAACATGCAACATGTACAGCCCATAATATTAAAGTCTGCAATCAGATCACAGAAATACACCGCTCATTCTGCATACGCCTTTTTAGATATTTAAATCATATACAATATTGTTTAGTCATTCCAATTATGTAATATTGTAATGTGTGTGCGTCTATGTGTGTGATTATATTGTGATAAAAATAATTTATGATGATTTGACAGACCTTACTTTAACTCAAATTCATTATCACACAGAAATATATTAAATATACTGAATGCGTATGAAGTACAAAAATCTGTAGTAGCATAGACATTGTGTGTCTCTATTGCAACTGAAGTTGTGATCTGAAAATGTATGCATGAGTGGCTCATGCAAGCAGACTTATTTAAAACGTCAAAACTCATACACACCCACTTGAATGGACATCAAATGTATGACCATTTCAATTTATGCTGAAGTTATGTAAATCTGATGGTGCCAATTCAAAGTATCTATGGTAACTACAGTACTCAGCTTTGTAATGTGGTGTTGAGGTTAGGTTATCAGAAGAAGATAATGCTCACAAACCCCTAGTAAGATACTGAAACTGTATTGGTGTGCATATTTTTAATTTGAGCTGACAGATAGTTTGTGGAGAAAATTTTTGGGATGCTCTATTAGAACAGTATGAAGATGAGCCTTTAAATGAACAGAGAACTAAGGAGCAGCGGGTTACAGAGCCATGCCCATGGGAGAGCAGGGTTCAATGGGACAGAGGTTTCTCTGATTGAGGGTGGAGGTAGGGAGATGTGGGAGGTAGAGGTGGTGATGTGGGCGGTGGAGGTATGGGGAGATGAAGCAATGCATGGAATCTGCTCCTGTGGACAGATGCAACCATATGAAGCAAAACAGCAAAGAAAAATTGGAAAGGCATGACTTCAGAAAGGACAGATCACAGATAACAGACAATTGTCTGGCAAGTGCACTTGGAGCTGCTAGAACCTGCATGACAACAGAAAAAGGTAGGTGGTTAACTCAGTGATGCCACAATTACCCCAGTCATGACTACTGGCTTTCTCTGTGGTATAGGCAGGCCTGAGTGGAGAATATCCATTCCGTGATTCGCCAAACACTGTGTGAGAGACAAAATCTTTACATGCCTTGGACAGATCAGATTGATCCAAGGGGAACAGTATACACCTTTTGATTTTCCCTCATTATTTCTATTTTACACTTATTAGTTTATGCATTTGAGCTAATGAGGAGAAGTGTTCATCAAAAAGCAAAACTCAATATCAATGTGTGGACTGTAAATAACTTTAAATAAGTGGGGCAGAATCAGGCTGGTTTACACAAGTCAACAAGAAAATACTAAATTATATCCATACTCAGTGGCACTTTAGTATAGTATCTATAACCGTGTAGAACTTACTTTTGCCTCCAGACCAGCGTTAAGTATTCACGCATGGATACAACAAAGTGATGGAAATATTCTTTAAGCATTTTGGTCCATGCTGACTCGATAACAATAACAGTTCCAGCAGGTTTTTGGGCCACATATTCATACTGCAAACCTCCCATTCTACATCATCCCAAAGGTGGTCTATTGAATTGAGATCTGGGGACTGTGCAGGCCATTGGAGTAAATTGAAGTCATTGTCATGTTTGTGGAACCTGCTTGAGATTATTTGTTCTTTGTGACAAGATGGATTATGGTAGTTCTTCACTTTCTCGTTGTACATTAAAACCCTAGGGGTTAGACAAAATAATGGAAATATTACAACAAAAAAGACTTGGCTACTGTGATGTAACTAAATAAATAAAAGTATAAAGGCAGCTGCATAGGTGAGGCATATTAAGTGGAGTCTATTAAACCAAATAGCAGTATGTGCCAGCCATAAAAGAGGTCCAACAATCAGCACTTTCATAAGTGAGTTTCCAAAGCAAAATGAGGCAGCAGAGTTCTAAGAAGGCTGAACAATCAATGCCCATATTGCAAGTGCATCTCTCACAAAAGCTCCAAAATGATTTACATTTTGGAGCTTTTGTGAGAGATGCACCTGTGGCAGAGGGAACAGTGTCAAAAATCATGACAACATACGGCAAACACAAACAAACTGCTTTGGCAAAGAGAAGCAGTGTTCACAAGTTGAAGCGCACCAACAGGGAGAGCCAGACACTTAGCATGACAGGCGGTAAACACCCCATCAACTAACTCAAAAGACATAACCTGTTGTAAGGAGCACAAAACCTGTATCTCTGTGCAATGGAAGCCTTCAGCCCTCAATGGCTGTTACCACCTGAAATATGGTGGTGGATCTGTAATGGTATGGGCAGCCATCTCATGGCAGTCATTGGGTCTGATGATTGCTCTGCATACTCATATAACAGTACAGAAATATGAAGCTATTTTATAACACCAGTTATATCCTCTACTCTCAGAAAAAAAGGGTTCTTTTGCTTGTCTACATAGGGGAACCCTGTTTTAGTTCTTTATGGAACCCTCTATGGTAGGTGTGAAAACCATTCTGACAAAGAACCCTTCAACTAGATAAGTTTCCTCTGTGGAGGCAAAGAGGAGCCTTTTGGGACCCTTTGTTCGGAAAGTGTATGGCGCAAACAGTTCCCTAATGATGTCTCCTTATTTCCAACATGATAACACCCCCCATACACATTGCTAAATTACCAGGATGGAGTCAAACACCTTCCATGGCCTCAACAAATGTCACTGAACCTATATGGTTAGTTTTTGAGTGCAGTGTTGATTTCCACCTCCTTCATTCCTCAAAAAACTGGAGGATTTTCTTCTTGAAAAATGGTACAATATCCCGCTAGACACAGTTCAAAACTTGACAGCATTCTGAGAATGATTTGAAGCTGTTCTAAAGACAAAGGGTGGCCCTACTCCTTATTAGTTGCTTCATATTCAAATATTGTTTGGTGTTCCCATTGGTTTGTCCAACCCACACACACATATATATATATATATATATATATACAAAGCATTGAAGTATGGGATTTACCCAAAGACTTGATTGGGCGCTGGGTGGTGCTAGAGGCCTGGGGTTGTGCCTGCTGCCCCTGCTGGGGGATAGTGACAGGGATGGCTGTGGTGGTACTGAGAGGTTTGGTTGGAAGGGGCTGAGGATTGGCAAGAGGGATGTCCTCCGAGGGGGAAAAAACATTTCTATCTTTATTTACACTCCCTGGGAAGGAAAAAGAGAAAAAGGAACATAGAGGGTCTTATCATCTGCAAAAAGCACCAGTTTCACTCATCTAAGCATCAGGAATTTAGATCCCTTTGTTTGAAATATCAATTTCTTATTTGAAAGAATGATCATTCAATCTTTTTCCATGCATATCTGAATATGGATTGGCAAAAATAAAAATAATATATACATACACATACTATAGGTACTATAGGTAATCACTTCTAATGTGAAAAATGTGTTATATACTATTTAAAAATGACTTCTAATTATCGAAAAACATTTAACACATACTGTAGTTCTGGGTATTACAATGCAGTCTGCCTGAAGTAATGAAAAAATCATTTTTCTAACCAGTCAAAAATGAGGTCAGAGCAACAAATGAGGTGTTGGATCAGTGCTTCTCATCCTTGAGGGGAAAAACTGTTTAAATTAGCCAGCATGCAGTGGGAACATGCAGACTGTGCAAATTCAAATGCTTTTGGCTGCAAGCGCATGAACTCTGAAAACAAAACTCTCTGACATGATGGAAACAAATACTGAAATGAATAAAAACAAGGAAAAAAGTGTGTAAAAGATAGAGATGATCATGTATTAAAAGGAAACAGGGACAGACTTAGAATTTTCACTTATTAAGTGTCAATGAAAGCATCCTACAGTGATGTACACATTACGATAGATTTTCTTTTTATATATGATTCATTTTACATCTTATTTCAGCAGGGAGAACATTGCATCTAATCTCATTTAACGTGTTGTTCTTAATAAATACATCCATTCATCCATTATCTATACACGTTTACCTTGGGCAGGGTCACGGGGTGTGCTGGAGCCTATCCCAGCGTGTATTGGGCGAGAGGCAGGAATACACCTTGGACAGGCCACCAATCTATCACAGGGCACACACACCATTCACTCACACACTCATACCTATGGGCAATTTAGAGTCTCCAATTAGCATTCCTGCATGTCTTTGGACTCTGGGAGGAAACCGGAGTACCTGGAGGAAACCCTCACAGACACGGGGAGAACATGCAAACTCCACAGAGAAAGGCTCCAAGCCAAGATTCAAACCCACGACCTTCTTGCTGTGAAGCAACAGTGCTACCCACTGCACCACTGTGCCGCCCTCTTAATCAATAAATAATTGGTTAAATAATAAGATAATTTCAGTGAAAATGATTCAAATCTGTGTGTTCAAGCCACAAAGTGAAAATAAAGATCCTTAAAGAAAAAAAAACAATGATTCCATGTTCTAAAAGATGAGACAGAAATAATCAAAACAAATGCATCAGAAAGATAAAGGGATATATTTAGGCAGGGCGTAGACAAGCAACATCTACCGTGACATAATTTCCTGTGGGAAATGCAAGACCATGATACCATGCGCGGTCATCAAGTATTTCGAGCAAAAAGAAAAACTTGCAACACCTGACATTACTTACTCACACTTTTGTGTTGATGTTCAGTGTTCCTCTGATCATCTCCATGGTCTTGGACTTTCTATAGACTCAAAGCATGCCAGCATGCAGCCAAAGCTGGATTTTTCCCACAGACCCTGCTCATTCCAGCAGCTCCCCAATGAACATAACCGAAGCAATGGCCGACTGCAAATAAAGCTGTATGATTCAAAAAGAAGGAAGTGTCTCTATTTTACCCAACGTCAACTGTGACATTTGCGGCGCATTGGGTCTTGGGACAGGGGAAATTTCTGGGCGGCTTTCAGGAGGTGCTGTGGAAAATAATGTGACTTTTTAAAAGGGAAAAGAATG
The DNA here is from genome assembly GCF_013347855.1 of Anguilla anguilla. Lineage (NCBI taxonomy): Eukaryota > Metazoa > Chordata > Actinopteri > Anguilliformes > Anguillidae > Anguilla > Anguilla anguilla. Next base: position 28,647,509 of record NC_049203.1, on the reverse strand, counting down.
TCAAAAAATACGAAAAATGTAGCAGTCATGTGAAGGGAAAAATTATGTCAATGAAATAATCTCATAGACCACAACTGAAAAGGTGAAGGTAAAAACAGATTGCTGCCCCTAAGTACCAAGGAATCTTGTGCTGAAAACACAAATAATTGAGATGAGAGGTGTTTAAGTCACCACTGGCACATGTGGTAACGAATGAATCAGCAGTAGAATCGGTAGGGAGAAAAATGCAATTACCAAAAGTTGATCTGGGAGATCCGGGGAAAGCGATGTTTTGGAGCACGTGAGAACCTCTGGAGTGAGTTCTATTATGAACAGCTGGAAGGGGGAAAGCAGTAGAGGATTAATAGAGAGTCTGTCCCATTCCGACAGTGGGTCCTGAGATTTAAATCTCTCTGGAGAGTAAAACATCAACACTGAAAGAAAACTAAGTATAAACGGATCCCCTCTACTCTTCTTCTTCCTCTAGTTGACATGTTTTCTTTAAAGAGATATTTCTTTTTTGCATTTCTCATCAGTCTCCCTAACCACACTGTACATGGTGGAGGGATTCTGTACTTGTTTTCACAGATATTGTACTGGGTGTACTGTATTGATCAAAGTGAAAAAAATAAGGAATTCATATTGGTTTGTACATTTTCAGAGATAAAAGGTAAGCAGGTTTTCAGTTTTGTAAATAAATGCATTACATTAATGTATTAATGTAAAGTGAAAATATAGGATATGTGTGCATTTTGTAAATTACAGAAATGCTTTCATTTATTAACATGACTCCACAGAGAATGTGTCTACAAAAAATTGAGTTTTCTAGGGAATTGGGGACAGGGGAAATTTAATGGCTTACCAAGTCGAGGAGGGAACATTACCCGGCTTCCTGTCATAATTGACTTCTGAAAAGAAATTAAATTAAAATAAAGCTCCTATAAGTCTAATACAAGACATTTGATATATAAAATGATATAAGGTGATTTATTTATTTATTTATTTAATGTTTATTTGATAGGGACAGATACATTTAAACATAGATTATTGTCAAACAATATCCAATGCAATGTATCACAGCATTTATAGCATATGCTAATGTCCGATGCTTGTCCCTAGATGGGCTTCTCAACACTCATAATGTTTCTGTGTATTAATCTCCTCATTTCACAGAGGAATGGTTTCTCAAACCCATTTCTCTGACCCTTCACACAGTATCCAGCATCCAGGATTACATAAGTGTGTGTGATTCCTCCACCATGTCTAATGTGTCCCAGGCCTCTCGAGTGAGGCACTACTTCCTCCTTATTTTCAGGCAAGGCGCCCTGCCATTTTGGCAAATGCTCTATGGCCTCTGAATTTATGAGCCCCCTGCTCCAGGAACAGGTTATCCCTGCTGGCTGAGCCACTCACTCTGGGTGAAAGACTCTAGCCTGGTCCTCTGATGGAGAATAAGGATCCTGAAATCTTTCACGGTGGAACAAAGCAAGGGGGATGGCCCCAATAGAGAGTGAGTGCCATGGACATCCAGTGGATCCTTGCCAGATCAGACCTGTCATGTGTGGATTTAGGAGGTTCCTTGGGCTGTGCTGCTGCAGCTGGACTGGGAGTCTGACCCGCTTACTAGCAACTATGCCCCTCAGAGAGAAAGAGAGGGGTGAGAGCGAAAGGGAGTGAGAGAGAGAGAGAGAGAGAGAGCAAGGTGTGGGGGAGAGTGAGGGGGAAAAAGATGGAGAAAAAGTGGGAGAAAGAGAAATAGAGGTGGAGAAAGGAAGAAATCGAGAATAAGAGTGGAAAAAGAGTAGAGATGATTCATTTTTTTTAAATTAGAGATGAGGAGGGCAGTGGAAGAAAAGTAGTTGTTCTTTTGACCTGGGCTGTCTCTCTTGGCTTCTCTAGCCTTGGACTCTTTTTAGTCCTTTTGCATCAGGGAAGAATAGGAATGGAAAAAAACACTTGCAGCTTTCAAAAATATAATAATGGCAAATCAAGATATTGAACTCCTTTTTAGAGGTCATTGCCTGTGGAAACAATTAACAGTGGAAAACCCCTGAAGCTGTGCATTTCTACTGTTTTACACAAAGGCGTTGGTACATACCACTGGTTTTCCATTTGGGATCTTTGGCTTGAAGAGTTTCTGGATGCCCTTTTCTGTGAAATGTGAGATAAAACAGTATACAAATTTAAACTTCTCAACTCTCAATAAATAAATAAATAAAATGTACATTGTGCACACTGAGAATTCTTGCCCTAGGAATAATTGCAGTTACACCATATTTAGTGGTATGAAAACATGTATTCTCAGCATGAGGGAAAGGAAAGGGCTGGACTCTAGTATGACCCACAAAAGTGTACTGGGCCAACATTTTGATTGACATGCAGCATATATTATTGGTACAAGGGGGATGATTTCAGTGACATACCACCCATGTTGTTGGTACAGGGGTTTGAGTGATGCATTTACTACAGAATGACCTACCACACATCCCATTGAAACAAGGAAACAATTTGAGTGATGCACCACCTATGCCACTAGTATAAGGGAAAGATCAGAATGATGGTAGGGAAGGAATAATTTGAGTGACACACCATTCACGCCATTAGCAGGAGGGAAATTGTTTGAGTGATGTACCGCCTGTGCTATTTGTATGGTGGAAATTATTTGAATGATGCTCCATGCATACCACTGGTTACAAGAATCAGCTTGAATGACGTACCGCCCATGTTGGTGTTGTGAATGAGAGGTTTGCTCCACACCCCACTTTTCTCCTCCTTGTTGGACCGAACACCAAACTCGTAGGGTGTGTTGGGCTTCAGGTTGTCTATCACGGTGTCACTGGTTGGGCATGTCTGGTAGTTCCACTTCCTGTTCCTTTCCCGATAGCGAACTGTGTAATGCCTGCAGTTAATTTAAAACAAAACACAATGGCCCAATGTCAAGGCTCCAAAATCAAAATATGTGAAGAAACTAATGACAGTAGTGGGGGAAGCATGGTAGCTGCTGTCAAATTTGTCAAATTTGGTTTGAAGTAGTACAACAGGCTACGTGTTTTTTTTTTTTTTTTTTTTTTTTTTTTTTTTTTTTTTTCGTGTTTGCTGTTCAAAGTCACTTTTAAACATACATTGTTATTTACATGATTAAAAACTACTCAAAATGAATTCATCCAATCTTTTTTTTTATTGTTCCGGACCTGTTGTGACTTAGTTCCATTTTATGCTGGTAGATGGGATCCTCATAATATTTGTTGGTAGCCTATGCATTGGGGAAGGGTTTCCAAGAATCACAGCTAATTATATTTTGAGGTTGTCTCCAGCAATAAACAACAGCAACAACAACAAAAAAGCAGTGTAATTATAGCTTCCACCTCACCTATGTTTTGGATACCATGTATGCACAATTGTATAAAAATTCTAGGAAAAAGGTTCTATAAATTTCAATGTTCTCACAATTTTACTGGAATATCTTTTCAATGTTACAACTTGCCACTACATGGCAGAAACATTGCAAGATTTCTTTTTTTTGTCATTTAGGATTATTGGGATGGCAGAAGTTACAGCTTGGTTGGGTGGCATGCCCCATACCTATACAGTTTTAAAAGTGACTTCGACAGAAAACAGTCTCTGGCAAAAAATTAGCCTAAACATTTCAAATGAATTTCACAAAACTTCCAGCAGTCTAAAATAGAATCTGTGGCCCGCCCCCTTATGAAAATGTGCATATTATCTGTAGCTAGTTCAACTAGTTCAACTATCTGGCTGTAAGGGCCAACTAGTTCAGCTTTTTTGTCATATGGATCAACAAGTTCAGCTAGCTGACCAAAAGGACCAACTAGTACAGCTAGATGGTTATAAAGATCAACTAGTTTAGCTAGCACTAAATTGTTCTTAGGACTGAACTAGCTTAACTAATGAGCCTATTAAACATAGCTAGTTAAACTAGCTGCACTTAAAACCTTTAACTAGCCACATTTTTGTAGCATCTAGCCACCTAAAGCAGCAGCAAGTTGTGTTCTGAAGGCAGCAAGCTGGGCACCTCGTTGGCACAAATGGCAGCTAGTCAGGCAAATGTGGTAGCTAAATAAATCATATGGCCAGCTAGGTTGGAAAATTGGTTGCTAGTTTGGTAGCTAGCTACGAGGATTAAATGACAAAGTGGCTTACCACAGAAACCTGGTGTGAGACTTGAGGTGAACAATGAACAATGGTACCAAGCACAGACGAGTAGTACTGTAGTAGTTCCAGTTATCCCTTTTCATTTGGGCCAATACATTTTGTCACTGGTGGACCACAGACCTATTGATACTGATATTTTTGACAACAGTTTTGTCCGTCTACTAGTTGAGACCCAAATGGCATTAACTTCCGCAAATACGTTGAACTGTTCAAGTGTAATGCACACAGCAGTGGCCAGGCACTGAACAGAAGGAGCAGACATTAAGCTTTAATGAGAAGAGAAAGGGGAGATGAGCCACTCAGAACCGTATGCAGTGGAGCTTTCCAGGGGCTTTTCAAAAGTTCTCCATTCCAACAGGGAGAAAAAAAGGAGAAAGCATAAAGCCTGTCAGTGAGGAACAAAAGATGTGTGTCAGTGCGTGGCCTTGTGTGTCCCCTACTCCCTTTTTCATACAGTACTCACACCTGCGCTCCTATGCTTCACTTCTCTCATTAGTATGGCACAAGTTATGTGCTAACCAAGAGTGGTTTGTGTAAAATATTTAACGTGTATAAATGCGTATGTATTGTGTATGTATGCATCAGTTTGTGAATTAATGTGTGTGCCTGCGGTATGTGTGTGGATAGTGTGTGTTATATTGCTCCATGCATTGGCATGGTCATGTCTGAGGCTGCTGAAATTGATAGATATCATTTTTATTTTTGATGGCCAGCTGTTCTGACACGTGTCTGTTACCTCTCCTTCCTTCAGCTCTGCCAGACTGTGACAGACAAGAGCATTACCGCATGTTCAGCTTTCAACCCAGAGCCAGCTTCTCCACATCAACACTTACATTACTGAAGTATGAGGTTTGACATCTGAAACTGGAAAGTGGGTTTTAATTAATGCCAGGTCTACAGATTACACATGGCAGACCCTCGTATGAGCACTATCTGCTATTGCTATTTGCACCAAGGAGGGCTTATTGCATAGGCCTAAGAACCTCAGAGTGAACTCAGCCAATAGATCTAGGACTCCAGCATGAGCGACAGAATAGCCTCTGGCAAAGTGACTGCAAGGGGTGACACCCCCTCATGTGTAATGTTCTCTTCATGCCAACAAGTACTGTTGCATGTAAGGGTGGACCTCATGTTTTAGACACAATGCAGATACATTTGAAAGAATGAGCTCATGAGATTTATTCAATTTATCAAGTTCTAATTTTTCCTTCATTGCACATATTTGAAATCCCCAGGCATCCCTTCATAGTTTCTATCTGACATGGATTAGGAACTCACAGTGAGTGACCAGGCCAGATAACTGTGATTCATGACCACTTCCTCACTCACCCATCTTCCAGACAGTCATTCATGATGTTTCCATCATAGGGCGTCTTCAGGAGAGTTCCCCAGGATAGCAGCACTGATGTGGGGGTCACAGACCCGATCACAAGATGCAGGGGCTTCTCCAGGTCCACTTTTCCTGTTTTTGATAGGCAGGTAAAAGTTCAGAGGTCATTCCATTAACATAAACCATGGAAAAGCTCCTTGGTCTTATGATATCATGTATTAATGATGATAATAATATTGTTTTTTTCCCTCAAATTGAGAATTATGTATGACAATTTATTCTGGCAAAAACTGTCCATCGAGAAAGCAGTATAATTTACTTTTGTTTTTGTTTTATTTGTGTTTGTTCATGCATTTGTATTTGTTGTGTTTTACTGCTTATATACAGTATGTGTAGAGTATGTACTGTATGTGTAAAGATATGTACACATGTTTCTTATGCATATCTACATAATGTACACTGTATGACCAAAGGTATCTGGACAACCATTAGTCTGGGGCTGTTTTTCATCGTCTGGCCTAGGCCTGTTAGTTCCAGTGAAGGCCAATTTTAATGCAATGACATTCTAGATGATTCTGTGCTTCCAACTTTGTGGCAACAGTTTGGGGAACAGTTTTGTTCTCTGATTCAGTATGTTCATATAGAAATGGTTTTCCAGGCCAAGAACGGCCTGGAAAAACTTGACTGGGCAGCACAGAACCTTGACCTCCACCCCATCCAACACCTTTGGGATCAATTGGAAAGCCTGTGAGCCAGACCTAATCGCCCAATCAGTTCCCAACTTCACTGATGCTCTTCTGGCTATAGCCTCAAAGGGTGGACCAACTCTATATTAATTCCCATAATTTTGGATGAGATGTTGGATGTCAGGTGTCCACATACATTTGGCTTTGTTGTGTATATAATTAATTTGGTTGATATGCTATGGCAGCACAGATTTATTTTTAATGCCAATTCAACTGTAATTTTATCAAATAAAAAAGAAACAATAGCAACAAACATAATTTCACCAATTTCCTAATTTATAGAGACTGACATATGAGCAGTGTATATGTACTGATTAGGTAATGATGTGTGTTTACCGGTGCAGTGTTTCTTCACATCATTTGATGGAATGGGCTGTACAGCAATCAGGTACTTTGGCTCTGCATCTGAACAAACAAAGAAAAACATTTCATATTGAGCCTGCAGCATTGTCTACATGTAAATATTACACCTTAAATAATACAACAAAATCAATACCAAATAATTCTATTATAATGACCTCATATTGATATATTTTAAATAAAAATCATATGTAAATGTTAGAATAAAATAGTAAAACCCTTCAACAAAGTCAAAAAGATGACATGATATCACAGTCTTGACATCACATCCATCATAAGCTGTCATAACAGCATAACATAGTTTATTAAAAATGTCATAACACTCATATAAATGCAGAACATTTTACAAAACAGATAAGTGGCTCAAAGTTATCACTGCATACATTACAACTGTGTAATGATAATGGACATGTTTTAATGTGCAGTCATGACTGGTTATGTGGGCTTTTTACAGTATATTTCAAGAGTTATCTTAAATGTTCAAACGTGTAAAAATTGTGCAATAGCTGAATCAGTAACACAAGAGTTGAGACAGACATGGACAGAGGCAGAGAGACCTGAAGCTGGCTGTGTAACTAAATAAGAAAACATGCAATGCAACAGGCTCACGGCTCTGTGGAAAGAGATGACAAACTGCAACTAAAGCATGCAAAAAATGTGAGACAAGAAATATTAATAGGCACAAGTGAATTCATTAAAAAAAACTCACAGCACTGTTTGGAAAAAGGGAAAAGACAACATCTGGCCATTTGGCAATTGCCAAAAGCATCAAAAAGTCAAAAAGACCTGCAACTGTGGTTCACTCCAAAAAATGTAATATATGGGTATCTCAACTTTCTTATTCTCTGAGAGAGGTATGTGACTTTACTAAGGAAATAGTGGCAGGGAAAAACATTTGCAGTAACAGATACCGACACATTAACAACTGATGTAGCAAGATTGTCGATTTACACAATGGATTAAATTCAATGCTCTCATTTGCAATTAAGAGAGCATAAGAAGGGTCAGAAACAATACGGGATGCTTACACGTCCAGGTTATAAGGCACTAAGAAATAGATACGGAGCAACCAGGTACAAGTAGTGAAGGAACTACAAAAAAAAGTTACTTGCAGATCACAAAATATAGGTAATGGTCATCAAGGTACAGCTTCACAACATTGTATTATAGCATAGGAGTACAACACCAACAGAGATGATAAAAATTTGGAGTGACACATACAGAATTAATTCATTAGGTATAAGAAAATGGAGCAGTAGAGGATGTAACAAAAAGATAACATGATGTTAGGCAGCATGCAAAAACAAAAACTTTACAAGGGGAAAAGGCACAGGTGTTGGTCCAACTAAAGGAAGAATAGATATAACAGGTGATAAAATCCCTGCAAAAGTTGTGGGGTTAAAAGGAAAAGACAGATGAACTTGTGATGGGAGAAGGCCATAGAGCATCTGATGGCAAAATTGTATTCACAATTTATTATATGGTAAATGGACTGCATTCATATAGCGCTTTTATCCAAAGTGCTTTACAATTGAGGCTGCCATGCAAGGTACCAATCAGCTCGGTGGGAGCAATTAGGGGTTAGGTGTCTTGCTCAGGGACACTTCAACATGCCCAGGGTGGGGGATCGAACCGGCAACCCTCTGACTGCCAGACAACCGGTCTTACCTCCTGAGCTATGTCGTACCATGTGTGTGTACATAATTTCAATAAAAAAATATAAGTTCATATTATATCTGACAATAAATGAGACGTGATTCATAGAAACATGTGTGAAACATATCATGTCAGCCTTGCTACATTCTTTGGTGATAAAGATTCTAAGACAACTCAGCAATTTCTCTGCTTTAATGGGTTATTTTCCAGCCTGAATTGCGATCGTATTAGTAAATGGCAACACGTCATCTAAAGCCGCGTTTCCTCCCAAAGTACTTGGAACTTTTAGTCCCAGGAACTACTTTTCAAGGAACTAAAAGGTTCCTTCATGCCCATTGTTGTCTGCATTTCCACCATGGTCTAAAGTCCCGCGACGATTAGGCAAATTATTCCGCTGACGTATGAAAAAGCGACATCGTCGTCGGTCCATCTGTCGTATGATTTCTTCTGTAACTCCATACTGCCACCGAAGTATTAGTTATTTATTTTCCAATAACGGGACAGCCCGGAGGGGTTTATTCCACTTATACAACGTGTTTCCAGCAATGACTATATATGGTTACCTAAGTATTTATAGATTTTTATCGACTGAAATTGAAATATTCTTCCGCAGCCGTTTGGGAATATTATTTTACCGTTGTCAAGCAAAACTCTCGTTGGTAGTTCGACTTGGACCGTTGTTATGCAACAAACAGGATATAACAGACCAATATACAGATTGTAACTGTTCTATATATCCTCTCAAACACATTCATTATGTTTTTATGCGAACATTCACTTTCATGTCTTGACATCCGATGCGACAGAATGCATTCACATTTCACAAATAACTGGTAACAACAGCAGAAAACATGCACACGTCGTAAACAATTGGCTGTTGAATTGATTAATTCGACTCTCATTGTCATTTCCATATAATCGCAAAATGACAAGAATAAATAGAATGAAAACTCGGACTTGCGTGAAAATTTAAATTAATATTGCAGTGGTACAGCCACCGTTTGTGTTCATCTTTTTAAGTTACTGGTAGCAGAGCTGCTAAATATTTGAAGTGTGCCCTCCAGATGCGAACCATGCACCATAAATTAAAGTCCATATGTCTAGTCCTCCTGGTCTTTTTGTGGAAATGAAGAATCGCAGTGTGAAATTGTGGCAGTTTAACCTGTTATTTTACCCTGACAAAAAGCGCGGAAGGTGATTTTTTCCAGTTTGCTTTTACTGTATCCCCAACGTAAATTATGCAGAACTACCGCTACCTCACATAGCCTAACTGTGTCAAGCATTTTGAGTCAATTATAACGGGCTAACAAAAAAAAAAAAAACCTGGATGAAAATATTCAGTAATCGAATTACATCGTTTGAATGGTTTGGTACGTAATATGCTGTCCCAGCACGAATGCTTATATTTTATAAAACAGACTTAATGCTAAAGCAAGAAAAGAACAGAAACGCACACAAAATAATCCTCAATCTTGATTTCTCATCTGTAGACATTGGCAGGCTATAACCAAAAGTAGGCTACTGCGCTGCATAACATAAAGTTTGAATTCAAGTTATTATTTTGAAAATAATAAATTGGTTTGCGGCTGCAGATTTTTAAAAATGGCAGTTGAAATAAAATGCTGCGAGTACTCGACCAATCATAAATGTTCAGCGCTTGCGCGCCACCCCAAAAGTTCCTGTACTTTTCGAAGGTACTACCCCCCGAGCAGGGACTATTTGGGGGATAAAATAAAGTCCCCAGAACTTAATTTAGACCCTGGTTCCTGCGGTGGAGTTCCTCAAAAGGTTCCTAGTTCCTGGGGAAAGTTCCTGCGGTGGAAACGCGGCTTAACTTGCAAGTAGTTAAGTCATAGTCATATCCCTGGATATGAATTAAATGTTTTTAACAGAAAATAATAATAATAAATGTGATTTTATCCACGGAAATGGCTATACAAAAGGGCAAAATAAATGTTGTATACATTTGCATGAACACATTTAACTATGCATCAAAAGAAAAGTCACAGAGATATTCAAATCCAACGTAGATATTGTGATGTCGGAAAAGTAGTCACAATCCTTTTGTTAATCTGGGCCTATGCTTTACAGAGCTGGAACAATTAGACACTGAACTGTAGTACATTTATAGATTCTGTCTCAATTAACATTAATAATCTACAATAAAAGCCAAAATATTATAAAATTTAATTTAAAGGCGCCATTTGGAGGATAGCAATCAAGCTGTTATATCTGTGTTGTGCAGGAGCCCAGAAGTAGGGCTTAAACTGGGCAGGGAGACCAGTGTGGGGGGCAGACTGGTTTACATCATATCGCATTAGTATGTCCCATGAAGTGTGTATGCTAATTACAATAGAAAGATGGAAGATGGAGTACAGATTTGGCCAAGAAGAACATGGTCAGCAGTCCTTCAGTTACCTTCACCTTTATAAGGAGAACGTGGCTGAAAATGTTCTCTCTCAACAAATCCCTCCTAAATGTTTATCTTGGCCCTCATGAACACAACTAAATTCCCTAGACAAAACAAAAAAGGAGGAAGAAGTTCAGGCTCTTCTAAACTTGGTACGAAGGGTGAAATTCTCACATTAGGGCTTTGTCCAAATAGTTTGGAGAAGCACTGAATGGACTACTGTTGCAGGAATTCAGTTTCGATTAATTAGCGTAGTTTTGTTGGCAGGTTCTTTGCTTGGTATTCAATATTAATGTTAGAGATTAAATATCAACCCAAGCTAGCTGGGAAAATGTGGAAAAATGAAATATAAGCTCATTGGGCAGGAGGGACAACATTGCCGAGATCTATTCCTCTCCTCCGTGGGAATGTCTCAGTTTGACAATTGAACCAACTGCTTGGTATGGGCAATTGTTCCTAATGAACAAAATACGGAAATTTCTTGGATTTCTTGCTTAGCATTTAGGACATCAATTCCAGCTCTGGTTATAAAAAATGGAGTGAGAACTTCCTGTATTTTCTTGTTGCAGGGGAGAGATCTTCCACCATTGCTTTTGCTTTGAAGATGTGGAACTTTGTTCACAAGCAATACTTCTGATGTCTTGAGTCAAGGCCTTAGTTCAGCTATCTCTTGTCCCCCCTTACTTTTTCTCATGTGCTTTAAAGGTAATCACTGAAAAGGTAAACAGAAATAAGCCTACAGGGCACAGCATGCTTCTGTGTTCTGGCTGGCTGTACAAATTGACACACTAACTTAGATTGACATCAAATAATTCAACGTGAGATAAGATTGGGATGGCAGGTATGTCATCCCGCCAAGTTACGCCTTGGCGGGGCATGCCCCATACCTATACAGCACCGAGAGTTTGGCACTTTCCAGGGTTCCCCACAAAAATAACCACAACAGCCACAGACTTTCAGCCCTTAAAACCATTAAATTCTGTACATTCTGACCTCATTTCAACAGACAGAATTCATCAACAACTTCACATGTCCACACAATAAAGCCCCAAACTAAGGGGATTTTGTGTTTTCTCCTTCTTCTTCTCATTCTTATTTTTCCTGCCGCCTATCCCACAAACAAAATGTCTCCCCATTGGACGTTTTACCAACACCAGCCAATCCTTCACCTACATGACCCAATCAAAATCTCGCATACAAGCGCAAAATACCCATACCTTTTTAGTTTGAAACATTTCCAATGTTAACAGTTAGTCTGTTTGTGGCCTAGTGCTCAGTGTTACAGTCTATGGATCATTGGGTCCTAGGTTCAAGCACAGTAAGAAACAAGTTTCTTTTTTCCTCACTAATAATTGTCTATTACTTCTCAATTATTGCTTTTGCACCACATCTACCCGCCATTCCCCAAACGTATACACTGCATTATCATGTACCATCTACACGTTCAGTTAACCGGCTACAATATTTCAAAATCATATGCATTCAACGGGAGCTCTTCTATTATCACACAAGAAATTTCCTAGTTTCAATAGTTAGCCAGTTCGTGAGTTAGAGGTCAGTCTCACTGTCTACGGATCATGAAGTTGCCGGTTCAAGCCCAGCCAAGAACAACTTTCTTTAACCTGCTTTTTTGTTCACTAATAATTCTCTATTACTTCTCAACAATTTGCCTTTGCACCACATCTACCCGGCGTTCACCGAACATACACACTGCATTATGACATACCATCTGCATGTTCACTTAACCGGCTACAATATCGCCAGGCCATATGGATTCAACCGGACCTCGGCTGTGCTTATTGGCCTGTGTTCTTCTGTAAAACCACGGATAGGTTTGCCCATGAAATTTCACTAACAAAGTCATCGACTGAGGTTGAAGGATCAAATCCAGCCTTGCCCTCAGGCAGATACTTTCATATTGTGCACTAGCGTTTTCTTACGCTTATTTGCTTTACGCTATATTTGCTTTACCAAAAGTCACTCACGGCCACCCATATGCATTTCATGATGGCAAATGTATTGATTTTCTTAAAAAGTTACACCAGTTGACCACTGTGCCATTTCTACTAACTATATTTCTTCACTTGGCTACTGTAGAAAATGCTCTTATCAGCAAACGCCACGTTTCTACATTCATGTTACCTCGCTGTTACGACCTCAAAAACCACTGGCTCTACCATGAGGCAGAAACATATTAATAGGACCCCACATGAGTTAGAATAAACAAGCAAATGAATTTAGTTTACAAAACACAAAAATACTCACAAATGATCTAGCAATAAGAGCAGGGAGGTCTGGCCAAAAAGAACAAAAGAAAGGAGAAGCCTGGGCCAACCACGCAGTGGGCCGTCGGACCCAGGACTTCTCCCTAAACTAACAAAACAGAGAAAAAACTAAACTACAACAATAAAGCCACGATAACTAGACTACCAGACCTCCCTCCCCACAAGAAAAAGGAAAAATAGGAAACTTAGACAAAAACACTAAAGGGGAAGAGGGACCAAACAAAAGGGAATGCTGCCAGCCAGGGGTCTCTCTCTCCACTCTCCACTGAGCCCTTTTGGAGGAAGGGGCACTACAGGTGCAATCAGCCCCTAATCATAGGCACCTGAGAGATGGAGAGACAGACAAAGGGGAATAAAAGCAGAACAGGGGGGAGCGCGTAACACTCGCCCTGTTCTCTATCTAGCCACATACAAACAATTACTATGTGTGTACGGTCTGCATCTCCTCATTAAAACATTACATTTTAAATCATGACTCAATCATAATTATAACTACTAGTGCTGAACATAAGAAAAGCACATCAGTGCAATAGATTTCTTACGCATTATCACACGTTACTGAACCCACCACTTTAACAACTGATCATTTATACCGTCTGTTATATATACCGTTCCATAAGGAAACTCAGCTCGCCCATGGGCACTTCATTTACTTTGCACTATAGTCTGTGATCATGTCAGCCTTCACCTACATGCCCATTCAGCTAAAAACATATTGTTTCAACTACACATCTCCTCATTTCTCTTGTACTATTGTTATTTTATCATATGCAAAGCTTGCTGGGACATACGCGTCTGCTCCTATTCTCCACTATCAAGTCTTCCCGTTCTACTAATTCCAATTCTCACGTAAGGTCACTGATCTACTTTAGCAAAACAGTGAAAAGGACTCCTACCTGCAGATAAGCCTATAAAAATGCCTTATAAACCCTACAAACACTAAAAGTGCATCTCCACGAAATAACAGAAAACCGAGCAGGACAGAAGGGTACACAAGTTGCGACCTAGGGAGCTCTAATTCTACGGGCTTGCTGATAATTTTGTCAATCAAGGCTCGTTGAATGGCCATCAAGTCCATAAGTACATACACTGGCCATGTTTCAGCTGCGTTTCTGATGCGTTTATACTTACGCCACCGCACGCTTTGTCACAGCAACTTACATATATAGCAAAGCAAAAGTCCTAAACGGTACACGCTCATCAGACTGTACAAATTCACACAAGGATAGCCATAATCCACAACCGTTTCTTAAAGGGTCACTTCGCCTTTCTCACTTTCTCATAATAAAACGCTTTGCAAAAAGAAATGATATCTCATAAAAAAACACGTTTTCAACATACAAAAATGCCAAGTTACTCGCACATACAAGACATACACCATCTATAACTCATTCATTCAAACTGGCAAAATCTAGGCCTGCCATTAAAAGTATTGATATCAAAATGACGCCAAGTTACTGTACTACAAACAATATAGGCTATCTTGCCTCACCAAAATTAAATAAGCTGTATTCCAAAGCAATGCTACCCAATGTTTCCTCAATTGTTTCAAGTCACTTGGCCCTTTGTGTATAAGCATGCAGTACATGGACAGGCCAACCATATGTGGCTATGGTTACACTACTCTTTTAAATCCAATTTCTATGCATTTTTTTATATCCGATCAGGCGAGGCTGCATTAAGTGACAGGTGTGGACACACACAAATCGGATATTGCTCGCATTGGGTTCGGATCTGACAAACCTCTTGGCAAGGTGGTCTAGCACACATTGTGATTGGAATTGCTTGTAGTCTGGACATAATCAGGCATCTCAAAACGCTTTCACCAGAAAAACGTCAGGAAATAGCGCAATAGCCACTAGTTTGAGCGCAGACACGGGGGCACGGAGGTGAGTGTGCTGACGGTGGAGACGAGGCTGTGGCTGATGACAAATGTGGTCGAACGTATGCTTTCGCATATGGAAATTGACAAGCCAGTGGGAATCTGTGAAGTTGTGGATAATGTGGTTCCACCAGTGCTGGCTGCATTCGCGTACCCATACCCTCCTCTCAACCGAAACAGTGAAGGCAAACAGTAGCATAATACTCACACTAACAGCACGCCTCCGCTGCTGCCTCCTGATCAGTGCATGCCTGGTGCGACCCTACTTCGACTACTCAGTAGTTTAAATATAATTAAAAAGAACACAATCTCACGAATACCGAAAGCCATTGGAATGTCTTTTCCGTTCTTTTTTTTATTTTTATTGAGCGGGATAATGAAATCCGAACTAAGATCTGATCGCAAGAGCTCGCATTGAACTGTCAAATGTGGTCGCAACTCAAATGTGGCCTGGTGTGAGCGGATGTTCAAATTCCGATTCCAGAAGTCGCATGAAAAGACTAGTGTAACCGTACCCTGTGTAGATGGGTTATGTAAGAGTTAAGATTGATTCAATAGGTGTCTATATGTCCAATTTGTATTGGTATGTATGTATTTAGCTGCCCAGCTTTTCTGTTGCATGAATGATTGTATGTTTCTTGGTATAAATGTCTGTTCATAAATGTGAGGGAAATGTCCCCATGGGCAGGGCCGACCTGTGGCATAAACGCTCTCTGCGGCCACAACCGCTAGGGGGGGCCACACGACCATGAGGGGGGGCCACACGATCCAATGTTTATCTAAGGTAAATAACAGTATTTATGTAATTACGGTATTCATCCCCTGTCGTGGAACTAGCGGTATAAATATAAAATGGAATGGCAACAGAACATTTCATAACAATGTAATGTAAGAAAGGATTTTACCAAGAGAACCACCGCCCCCCTGCTCAATAGAATCCAACAGCACACCCCCCCCCCCCCCCCCCCCCCCCCCCAAAGGGGCAAAAGGGCAATGGCAGGAGTATACCCAACATGACATGAATGTCTTTCTGTGTGGGAGGAAACCGGAGTATCTGGAGTAAATCCGTGTGAACATGAGCAGAGCAGGCAAAATGCACGCAGACAGGATCCAGCCAGCTGGGAACTTCCTTTTTACAAGGAAACAGTGCTAACCATAGGATAAAACTCAAAAAGGCCAAGCAAAATTGATTGATAGTTTGAAAAAGAAAAATAAACTTGAGATTATTACTGATTTCTTTCAACTTTTTCCAAGTGTTTTGGCCAATAATTTCGATCAGTGAGGAGTTTATCTGGAATGTAATCCATTGTAAATTGTAAGTGCTATTAGTTTATAATGTACTTTCTGTCTGCTGTCTAACCACTCACTATTTCCTAAGAGAAAGATACACCTAGGCTAAAGACATTCAAACTCTATTTTTCAAAACTCCACACATTCCATGTTACCATACATTTCCTATGTTAAGTCAATGAGGATATCTACTTTATTTCCATAAGAAGTCATTTCAAAATAATAGCAAAGAGACAGATTTATTCCAGCTTTTATGTACTATATCAGATTTTCAGTATGTCAAACGTTTACATATACTTTGTTAGTATTTGGTGGCATTGCCTTTTAATTGCTTAACTTGAATCAAATGCTTGGGGTAGCCTTCCACAAGCTTCTCACAATACTTTGCTGGAATTTTTGCCCATTCCTCCTGACAGAACTGGTGTAACTCAGTCA
This sequence comes from Anguilla anguilla, assembly GCF_013347855.1. Classification (NCBI taxonomy): domain Eukaryota; kingdom Metazoa; phylum Chordata; class Actinopteri; order Anguilliformes; family Anguillidae; genus Anguilla; species Anguilla anguilla. The sequence continues at coordinate 28,630,963 of NC_049203.1, read as the reverse complement.
GGTTTGTGGGCCTCCTTGATCGGACATGCTTTTTCAGTTCAGTCCACAAATTTTCTATGGGATTCAGGTCAGGGCTTTGTGATGACCACTCCAATACTTTCACTTTGTTGTCTTTAAGCCATTTTGTTACATTACATTACAGGCATTTGGCAGACGCTCTTATCCAGAGCGACGTACAACAAAGTGTATAACCATAACCAGGAACAAGTATGACGAAAACCCTAGGGAGAAGTACCAGTCCAAGTGCAGGGAACAACCGCATAGTTCAACTTGGACCCTGAAGGTTAAACTGATTAACACTAACACAAACGAGATCAGCAACAATGCAGTCTATGGAAAAATACAAGCCGTAGTTAAGACAGGTATGCTTAAGATCATTGTCCTGCTGGAAGACCCAGTTGCAACCAAGTTTTAACTTTATAGCTGATGTCTTGAGGTGTTGCTTCAAGATTTGTAGATAATCCTCCTTCTTCATGATGTCATCTATTTTCTGAAGTGCACCAGTCCCTTTTCTAGCAAAACACCCCCAACATGCTTCACAGTTGGGATGGTGTTTCTTCTATACATAGCGTTGATCATTATGGCCAAACAGTTCAATTTTTGTTTCATCTGACCAGAGAACACTCCTCCAAAAGGCTAGGTCTTCGTCTTGGTGATCACCTGCAAAGTTCATTCTGGTTTTTTTATGCCGGTCTTGGACTAGGGGCTTCTTTCTTGCATGACAGCCTTTCATGCCATGGCGATGTAGGATTCTCTTAATGGTAGATGTAGATACTTTGGTACCTGATGCCTCCAACTCCTTTGCCAGTTCCTTTGTTGTTGTCTTGGGGTTCAGTAGAACCTTTCGGACCAAAGTTTGTTCAGCCATGGGAGTTAGTTTGTGCCTCCTTCCTAAACAATGCAGTGTCTGTGTGGTCCCAAGATTTTTATATTTGCATATAATTGTTTGTACAGATGCTCGTGGTACCATTTGAAGTGACTCTAAAGGAAGGACATTAAATACAGCCACAGGTGCCAATTAACTCACAATTAACTCCTAATTAAGACAATTGGCCAATCAGAAGCTTCCAAAAACTCATGATATCAGTTTCTGGAATCTTCCAGACTGTTTAAAGAGACAGCCAACTTGGTATATGTAATCTTTTGACCCACTGGAATTCTGATATAGTGAACTAAAGCTGAAATAAATCTGTCTCTAATCGATTGTTTTAAAATTACATCTGATGTGAACAAAGTAGATGCCCTAATTGACTTACCAAAAGAAATGTATTGTGACATGAAATGTGGGGAGTTGTGAAAAACTGAGTTTGAATATCTTTAGCCTGGGTGTATGTAAACATTTGTTCTCAACTGTACTTACTTACGGTATGTTTGAGGACTAACAATCCCCTAGCCTCTCCCCCTCTCCCCCTAACTCCCCTAGACCATTGGTGCCGATTTTCAAAATGCTGACAAAAATTTGACCTGTACCACTGTGGGTAATGTATATTTGCAGACATGACCAGCTCACCCATCTCCGTCTCGTAGGGTTTCCCGTTCTCTGGCAGCGGGATGAACTGTTTGGAGAACATGCTGCTTCCATAACCCAGGATGTACCCCTCCAGCTTGACATCAGGATTGGGCTTTACAAATTTAAGGATGATGGTGTCACCAGTGGCGTTGATGCGAACCTTCATGTTCTGTCTCCGTACTGTGGGGAAAATACAAAAAAGAAAAAAACATGTCTTAACAGCCATTTCTATTGTACACACAAGGTTCAGTGTCAGTATCTCTGCATTTGGAGATGATTCTTTCACATGTAATTTGTTTAGGCAAATGAGCTGATTTATCCATTGCACATAACATACAATATGACTATAAAGTATATGTTCTTTGGGAATCTGTGTTGCTGCCTTCATTCCAGATAAATAAAATACTTGTTACATCCAACTGTATACTAATAGCAATACTTAATTTACTCTCGTATTCTTTGGGAACATAAAAGATATCACAAGTTATCGTCAAGCAGGGGATTTCACATGTGAATTGACCATGTTCTGCTTTTTCCATTAGAACAGACATCATACATCAAGATCATACTGCTCAGATACTACAGAAGCATTTGACTAATGACCCTGGATTTGGGTACATATCCATGGAGACAACTAGGGTCAAAGTTTAAGGAGCAAAACACATGACCACTAGATGCGAATAGTCCAGATGGCCAGGTATTAGTTCTGGATGACCAGTGCATTAGTTCTGGGCCCCACTGGGTGCATATGTTCACATGCATATAGCACCACTGAAGCGGCCTCAAAGAGAATAAGCTGATGGTGTCCACCTGGTTCCAGATTGACCAATAGTTATAAGTTCTTTATGAGCTGACCTGAGATGTGCCCAGGCATTTATAGAAAACAATGTGTGGCTAAAGGACATGTAGCACTTAAACATGCATCTCAATCATCACTTGAGTGACTTTGGGAAACATTTTTTCTTTGCTAAAAACCATGGATTATTGAAGTCACCTTTTGGCCCAAACCCAATAATTACCTCAAGCCAATGGTTCTATTCACATTCCTGTGCAAAACAAAAGACAGAACATAAATCACAGCCTGGAAAAATCTCATAAAATGTCAATTCTTTGAATTGAGATGCACATTCTAGGAGAAAGTTCTTGCCTTCCCTCAGTCTATAAGCTTTACTAATCACATCAGAGGTGAGGAGGACCAAAGGGTATCAGGAATGGCTGCCACATAATAGACCGGTATTAGACTGGCTCAGGAAAAGGGAAAAGCCTTTATATCACTTAACAATCACAGGCCTGGCTGTTATTAAGCAGCGCTTTCTCTCTCTCTCTCTCTCTCTCTCTCTCTCTCTCTTTCTCTTTCTGCAACACAATGAGAACAACAACTCTCACATTGAATAACATCTCTCCGGTAACCCTCCTTGACTAAATTATGTTCAAATTTAGAGCTAATTAGATCCCATTAGCTTGATGGAAGGGCACAATATGAGCTCATCATGCATTCTTACCATCATTAGGAACCACCCCCTCAGTCCATTAATCTTGCGTGTTAATTAAACAAACTCATCGAGATTACAGAAGAAACTGAAATAGGTGCCAGGAGTTCTTGGTTTGGCAGTGCTATAAAGCAAAACCGCTCTCTGCTTCGACATGTTACATAATGTACCCTGCCAGGCAACAGAATCACAAGTGATCTCAAACACTGACATTCTCCAAAGCCCTGCTGTGGCCTGCCTCACAAGGACTATTTATCACGAAACGGAAAAGCCAGAATGGGCTCAATAATCGGAATGGGCTCCACTGGGCTGTAGTCCCCACACAATCAACAAGTCTATATTTACCATTGAGGGAAATCCCTACTCAGATAGGAAGTGATTTCCTGCCATGCAGTTGTGGTTATTTTGAATGACAAGAATATAGAATATATAATTTATTCATGAAAGGATTGTTCCAATAATTAATGAAGCATCAGTATTCAGATGTAAACGGTGTCAATATGAACTGTTGGACATTATTTTATAAGGGGGTGAAAACAAAAACCCAAAGACAACTAAAAGAGTTCAGAGTTCCAAGAGTCACTGGATTACCTTTTTATGTTAAAGCAAGACAGAAGTGGCTAATGTATTGATGGCTAAGTGAGGGAGAGTGATGACTGAGTACAGCATTTCTGACACAAGGAGGTAGCCCCTTCTTAGCAGACTTCTCAAGATTGTTACTGCAGCTGCATTTAAGATTTACGAGTGACAAATGTTATCCATTACCAGGGTTGGTTTCGGATCTGAGCAGATTTGTAAATGCCTCCCAAAAATTACAGAGACTATTATTCTTTTGCTGAAGATAATGGGCCCACAGCTCAACCCTTCCCTTTAGAGAAAAAATATACACTGTAGTAAAAATAATGTAGAATATTAAAGTATGCTAAAAGACATGTATGGGTTTTGAGTTGCATTACATAATGGAGGAATGGATTGATTCAAGATGTGCTTTTCAAGGATGCTGATTTGGTATGCAGCCATGTCATCCACAGGAATGTACTGTACATAAATACCAGCCTAGCCATATGAGGTCATGCTTGCCTTGTTGACGGAAGAAATTTTAATTTAATTTCTTGATTTAAGTTCAGGTTACATAAAGTAAGCTACTTTCCTTCTTTGTTGGTTGTGCGTATTAATTCAAGGAAGAAACAAAAAGTGTATGTGTTTTTGTTTACTTTATCTTTCCTGTATTACTAAGAAATTAAGAATCATGTGTGTTATATTTGACAAGTCAAAAGAGGGCAGGCTGTACACCCAACAATGAATTATAACACCTAGCAATTAGTTATGTTAATTAGCACCACTAACAGTCACTGAAAATGCTTTATTCTATATCTCTGTTCTCTGTTGAACAGGGAAGTCTGTTCGTTTTGACCACCTTGTGTTTTCTGGCACTCAGAACATGTCTAATCATGACCAGGTTTACATCTCTGTCCTCGGCCTCCAAAGTTTTCTATCAATAGTTTTTTTCTTTTTTTGTTGGCATCCTCTTGCTGTCTCAAACAGAAGGGGCCTATCAGAGACTCCTAACATGTGTATTCATGTAGGCCTGTTCTTAGCGATGCCTTTTTTGTAAAAATGCTGAGCTGACTGAAGTTGAGCGTAACACTGAGCTCTGAAGCTTGATGCTGTTGAAACCTTTCTCTTTGGAATGTTACTGGCACATGCGCTCCTAATGCACCATGGGAGGATGGAAATACAGCTAGTAATATTGCTGTTGAAATGTACAGTATTTGCAAGTGAAATACTCATTCTGCAGCACTACACTGCAGGGTTTTTTTTGTTTTGTTTTTTTTGGGGGGGGGGAGGGGCGGTTTGGGTGGCAGGGGAGGTAGCCCATTTGATAGCAATGATCCCTCACATGGATATTTGCCTATTACCTCAGAAAGTAGACCTGATACATTTCATCGGATGCATGCTCATTTCTCAAGTATCAACATTATAACTTATAATCTCCTGAGTCAGGATGTCATTCTAATATATAATTTGTTTATTTCTGCATTAAAATGACATCCAGGTCAAAGGTGAACTTGGGGAGAGCTTGGTAGCGCCAGTATGGGAGGTCTAGGTCTTTTGTCTTTCCTTTCATCAGAGTACCATGACAGCTACTCAGATAGCAGACACCAATCATACTCACTATGGAGCTGACACAAATACTAACAAAGTTTTGGCTGGGCTGTTCTGTTTCAGAACCCCAGCAGGATGCCTCCATAAATCCCTGCGTTCCGCACACTCCCAGAGCTCGCTCACTATATCTTCCTGTCGTATTTACAATGGCTGCAGGCTCCCAGCCCAACAGCTGTTTCTCTCTCTTTCTTCACTGCCAGCTTCATCCCTCCATCACTCAGTTCCGGCCGCCCCCACACCTGCGCCAAGCCCTCTGGGCGTGGCCATCGAAGCTGCCAGTCATACAATGTGGTGAAGGAGGCACACTATCATGCCTCCTAGAAATTTTTGATTATGTGACTGCAACAGCCCCTCCACTTTTGCATGTTAGCATGTGCATTTGCAAAAAGAAGGGAAGAACAGCATGCTGTAGGAGGAGGTTCATGTAAAAACTTAAGCACCTAAGTATATATATTGCCTAACATACAACACATAAGGATGACAAGACAGACCATTCAGCCCTTCTAGGTATCAGGCAGTGCGCAAAGCCTGGACTTCAACACCCTGGGTCTGTCTCCACCTCTAATAAATGACATGGAAAGCTGTTCCATGCATTGACATATCTGTAAATAGCTCAAACATATTTTGCAGTTTACTTTGTTCATCACTTTTATGAATAAAACCCTATGTCAAATTCTCATCTCCTTTTGCTAAGGTTGCGGAGATTTAGTATCATATGTCTTTCTTTGTACTATTCATGATTCATACCAGGAACCAGATTCCTTCTTTGTAATTTTTCAAGAGTTTCACAATCATTGTTATAATATGGTGCCCACAAATGTGCACAATATTGTGTAAAAAAGTGTTGTTTGCATTGGAGTGCAGGTGCTTTCATGATTTGCTCTGTCTCCTTTAAGGACATCAGGGTATTTCTAACTCTGTGCCTGCTTGTATCAACTCTACACAGTTTAGATGCTGTTCCTTTTTTGGCGGTAGCTAAGTCTGTTGCTAAATTCATTTCTCACCCTCTCTCCTTTTTGTAATTTCACAAGAAAACCACTCACAGAGAGAGGTTATGGTCAGAGCTGAAAATAAATGTCATTCTTTGCCAGTGGAAAGAAATAACGTAATCTGAGGTATTGGTATAAGGCATGTGATGACTGTTCAATAATAGCACCATTTCAACAGATGTAGGAAAGGAAACATCTGCCAGGCAGGAAAAAGTTTAGTTTTTCAACAAAACTATGATAATTGTCCAACTCCAGCACTCAAGGGACAGACCCCTCGATGCCCGAACTAGCTTTTGCCAATAAATCACAACCTAAACTCGCTCAGCAATCATAAACCAACATGCTCCTTGTTGTCCATCAAGTATACAAAGAAATCAAAGAGGGCAAAATGGATAGTCACAGCATGGCAGTGGTGGATATGACAGAGCAATGTCCATCCTCATACAGAGCCAATCTATATGTGCATCACTTTATGCACAAGCATGACAATAAATGCATGTAACAGAAGTCAGATGTTTTTTCTTTACCAAACCAATTCCAGCTGGTGCTGCAGGGGTAGCGGGTAACAAATTTTACAGCGCAAAGTCCACAGAGAGATCAAGCCCCACCAGCAACCAATAAATGAACATTGCACCATCTGGCACATCCCCAAAGACAGTCACGGTCACTACAGCTGTACAGAGAGAGAACAGCGTGCACTGTAGACATGCTCTCACACGCATACAAATAATACACACATGCACAAATACATGCCTGCATACACACAGCACACATACATACATGCATACATACATACTGTACATCCATATTCATGCAATGCACACACATATACACATATGCAAGTACACACACGTATTGCACTCAAATGTATGCCTGTACACATATGCACAAATTACAGACATATTTATACCCATGCAAAATGTACACACACACAAACAATGAATGCATGTATTTACCCTTGCATGTTCAAATGTGCATCCTGCATATATATATATGCATGCAAACACAGATATACTTAAGCATATTCACATACATGTTATATATAAATGAACACAGATGCATGTAGCAGCACATCATCTGCACTTATTACAGTTTTAAATTGAAACCATGTGCGTAAGAATTTATACATTACTTTATCCTTCAGAACAGGATAAAGAAGTTGGCCATGGTTTCAATAGAGTTATACAATGAACAAATGACAGCCTGAAATTTTCATTGTTTTCTGTTTTCTGTATTATACGCTAATCTTACAAAGCTGAAGTGGGCAGCACAGACAATATAATGATAAAATTTGAAAGAACAATTTTCCAAAAAATTTTCCTTAATATTTAATTTACCACAAGGCACAATCCTATTATAGGAATCTATTGCATTGTAACTGTTTAATCTTCACCATAGATCATGTCCCAAAGGTGATGCTGTTTGAGTATTTGAATTCTGAATTTGATTAGCATTTCATTAACACTGTCATTCCACTCTTACATGACAAAGAAAGAATCAGCAAATTAGCTTTACATTTTAAGTCAATAAATATATCTAAGAACTCATTTATATATATTTATATTAGAGATGCATGCTGTAGAATTAGCTAAATTTCAAAAATTCTCAGAAATGGTCAAATGTAAATTAAAAATGCAAGTATAAAAAACAGCATTCTACCAATAAATATGAAGCAGTCCATAAAGCATAAAGTAGTACCACTAGGAAATTACAAAGATGTATTTTTCTCCAAAAGAGAGCACACTAATGCATGCATAGAGATACTACTTCTACTACTTCAGATTTTATCCACCTCTACATGCTTTATCTGCCTCTGCATCAATCAGAGCATGACATTTTAAGGGCTCCTCATGCAGTAATCTCGGCTGAAGCACCTGCAGGAACACCCTTTGCAACGCTACCAGCAGTGCACTTGCCTCGGATCCTCGGTGGCGAGCGGCATTCAGTCAGTACAATCCCAGCGAGCAGCAGGAGGGCTGATCTGAAGAACATGGTGTCAGTGCTGGATTCTGGATGGACAGGGGGATGCTGGACAACTTCACCAAGGCAGCAGGCTAGCCAGGGACTTGTTCAGCTTTGCAGTGCAGGACTAAGGAGTGATACGAAGCTCAGGTCCCTCCAGCATCTATACCAAGGGAAGGAGGGAACTTGGTGATGTCACACCCCCACAGGTTCACTTGGTGGGGGGTAGAGGGAGGAGGGAGGAAGACAGGGGACAAGGGCAGGGGTAGAACATGAATATGTGGAACTTTACTATACTGTATTTTCTCTCCCTCTTTTTTTCCCAGCATTTAACCATATTTTTCTTGAATACTTCTTTGTCTCCTCATTTGTTTTTCTTTTTTCTTCTTTCCTGAAGTCAAATTCTGCATTGGGCTAAAAGGCCATAGAGGGCTGCACTGCTGTGGCAACTGCAGGAGTCTCACTCTAAGACGTCATTTTGCAGGGGACAGCTGGGTGCAAGGGGATCATGCTGTTTGAGGTATGGGTCGCCACCGGTAGGCACAGGCAAATGCTAACATGCTCACAGAGCTGATCTAGACTAAAATTCCCAGAAAACACTGAGCAGCCGGACAACAAACTTCAAAACCACTCTGGCCCCAGGCAGATTTGTTACTGCCTGCTTCTTTGGCTGTGAGCCAACGTGTGAGGCGGTCTTGTCAAAAAAGCCAGCCCCCCAACTCCCCTCTTCAATAGGAGCGAAAGCAGGCATGCTCTGGACCGGGGACATCCCCCCCATGTGAAGGGCTGGTTCTGCAAGGAAGCCATCACACGTGCCAGTGCACGCGACAGGAAGCCTGACATCATTTTAGCATCGCCCAGCCTCTCCACAAACCACTCAACTCATGGGCTTTGCCAGAATTACTCAATAAACCAAATACATCTAACAGAACTAGTGCATGCTTGTCTGCATTAAAGTACCAGCTCTGCAAAACACACATACACTGACATGCAAAGTAAAGCACACAGTCATACACAGTCATACCTATGTACAGTATTCAGTTCATTCTCATTAGACGGAGAAAGAAAAAATTGTATTAAATTGTATGATTTATTATATTATTTAGATACCTTGTTCATGGTGAAATTGAAACCTTGTTAACCGTGGTAATTCAGTTTAATGTCTCATATATGGTAGTTGATGGATGTATTGCGGGACCCTCCACCTCCATGCATTTGCCCCCTTCCCATTGCCTCTTGCCTCTAGCACTTAAACAGTATACAGCTGTGTTAAAAGCAATGCACCCCATGACAAGAAGTATCCCTAGTTCTGCGTGAGTCCTGTACACATTGATCGAACCCTCGGAAGAACAGGTAGTTTGAATAAGGGCAAGTTGTCTGGAAGTCTGCCTAGCGTCTTCTGTCGTGCTATACAATGTTTTCAGTGAACCACCTCAGACATTTCTGTTAAAAAACAAGCACTGACAAGCTGCTAACAAAAGTAAGCACTGTGTGCCAATACCTGTTTTCTGAAAACTATGGTTACACCATTTTTTATGTCCTGCCTCCTTAGTTGCAAACTGAACAGAATGTCTGTTTTGGCCCACACAGCAAAAGGAAAATAATCAAGGTTCAAATGATAACAATGGGCAGCATTACATGTGGTCAGAGCGTTTTACAATTAAGGAGAAAAACCAGCAACAACAACACTGAGCTTTAAAATCTATATTTTTTTCAATTGATCTCATATCTCTCTAATGAAAATGAATTCACTAATTTATAACTTTGAATGTTATATGTAATATCAACCAAGAACATATTAGGCTAACTGTATGAACCTGGGATAACATTGGGCCTCATTCACCAATATCTTCCTAAGTTTTTTCTTAAATTTGTTCTTGAGAAAGGTCCTAAGCAGTTCTTTAATGCGGGGCGCTGGGGCGCCGCCCCCCCAAACGTGAAATAATTATAAAATAAAAATTGTTTACTCGTTCAATGCGGCTGGTAGTCTGTCAGCGCCTGCCAGCATTCATTAAAAATTGGTTCCAAAATCAAATAATTTCTGTGTGATTATAGCCTACTTCCTGGGTGAAAGGCACCGGCCAAATGTGTGTATGTAAGTCTTTCAACTTTTGGCAAGCAGGTGACCTGAGGCTGCTCTCTAAATGGTTGCTTCAGATTTTCCACGGGGCGCAGCTCTCTGCGCCCCAGACACTCCTACTTTTATTGGCAGCGAATTGGTATTGTTTTTATGTTTTTTGATCTAATGTGATTGGACAATTCTCAACGCTATCTTTCATGTTCACGCCCGCCATTACTACGGATGCGCGACTGTCACTCCTGCTCCTTAGCTAGCTGACCGGTACTTTCAGGAGATGGCAACTTCAAGTAGAACCGCAGAAAAATTCAGCAGCAGGCAAGTGATCGAGGATGAGTATACACCCGGGGCTTCTTCTGCTCTTGTTATGACAAACGGAGTTGGCTAGCTGGATGTGGTGTAAGTAATGCCTTTTATTGCTTTCCCTGTTTGCTATTTCAAAGTGTCGGCACCGAAGCGTTGTGGACAACGACGGGGGTACAAGACATATAACATCTTTCTGAAAAATCCAAAGGTACGAAAGTAGCCGCAGCCGTCTAGACAATAGAATGAGACTAAATTTTTTTGGCAGACTTAGCATTGCTGAACAGCTAGGTGAAGGCTACAGGATTGGCATTAGAAGGCACAACGAAGAGATGACAAAATCGACACATCCTGTCCAGAATAATAGACTGTGTGAAATTTTGTGGAGCCTTTGAGCTTTGCATGGCCATGATGAGAGTAAGAGCTCTGATAATCCCAGGATATTCCGTGGGTTGGTGAATTTTGTTGCCTCCTTTAAACTTCAGAATTCAGATATTCACATTTTGTCCAGCAGATGGCAGCAGAAGGCTCTATAAATGACATTGGAGTTAACTAATATTTTCCTACTCTTTTTATGACTTCATAGAATGTAACAGTGGTAGTAAAATTGACTTTAGTAGTTCCATATTTAGAAATTGAGCTGTTGCCTGTTGGTAGCTTTAGGTGATGTAGGTGAAATGGGCATTTTGTCATCTCTACATATTATTTTATATTATTAAGGAGGGCAAAATATGTTCAAGTAGTGCTACTGACCAGTGTTTAGGCAACATTACAGTGTGTTGTGTTGTTTTTAGATTTATTTATTTATTTATTTATTTATTTATTTATTTAATTAATATCATTTTAAGTGCTGCTTCAGTTTGTTTGCCCCCCCCAAAACTGCGCCCCCCAAAAAAGTTTTATCACCAGCCGCCACTGGGCCTAAGAAAAGTCTACGTCAGATTCATGACGTGTTCTTAAACTGCAGAATTGTTCGCAACCGTGTTCTTATAATGATGAATCCCATTGTCCTCGTAAACTAAAAGTGCATGCCAGTTGTTCCTAATTAGCATAGGTAGACGCCCTGCCAATCCCCATAAAAGGGCATGAGACTGCAGGGCCGTGTGCACACACAGAAATCACACACAGAAACTGAAAAGAAGTTGAGAGAGAAGTCAAGAATGCCCAAACGAAAATCTAAAGATGGTGGAGCACCGGACTCCAAACGTAAGAAAAACTTAAGTAGTTCTGAAGTGGAGGTACTGCTGCAGGAAGTGAACAGCAAACGACCTGTCATATTTAGTAGCGTCAGTAGTGGATATAAAATAACACAAAAAAAGATGCTTGGGATGCTATTGCTTGTTCAGTGAATGCTGTATCTGGAGAAGGTTGCACAACTGATGAAGTAAAAAAAAATGGTTTGATGTCCGATCTGAGGCAAAAAAAATGCTGGTGGGAGTGGGCACAAGGAATTTTGTGTTATGCATTCAAACGACAAAGCGCTTCTCATCACATTAATACCATTAATTAAATTAACCGGCAGTAAACTGCATCGGAGAAACTAGCTGTTTCAACCCGTCGCTGCACAAAAAATGTATTGCCAGTCATTTTGGTGTCAACCCCCTCTGATGGTGTCACCCGGTGCGGTTTGCACCCCCCTAGTGACGCCTCTGAATAACTGTTCTCTTCTTCAACATGTCCATGTGTTTAAAAAGTGTTACCTAAGTGCTTAGTTTGTATTCAAAATTGAAACATTTGCTTTTGCAGTATAGACCAAACATTGCATAATTGAAACCCCCAAAAATAAAAGGTCACTACAATGGTTTGATTTTTATCATTTACTCCCGCTGAGGCAACCACCCTCTGAGGCGGAACCTGGCAACTTAATGCTTTGTAAAATAATGAAAATAATTATTAAAAAATATTATAAATGATAAAAATAGTATTGTAATTCAAATCCTATAATATTATACAACTGTAGAATTGAAGAAAACGCAATAACCAATTATTTTGCACAAACATGTCAGCACTCAAATGTGCGTAAGTGTGCTCTTGAGTGTGCGTAGATTCTATTCTTACCTAAGAACAAATCCCAAATAAGAAAACATTGGTGAATGTCAGAATCTTCGTGAAAACTGTGTAAGTAGGTTTTAAGAAGAAAATTCTTCTTAAAGGCTGGAACTATCACAGACTAACAAAATTAACAAAGGACGTATGGGTAAATGTCAGCTGATTTTGAAATCAGCAAGAACACACAAGGTTAGAACCAAACCCACACATACAATTGTTTTGACTACAAAGCATTTTAATTCAAGTATTTAATATCTAGATCTGTCCATCTTGTCTCTCTGTCCATTGTAAATACAGTTATCTTTCTTATGATGAAATGAGTGTACAGGCACTCCATCTGACTCTTTTATAGTCAGACAACTGGCACATTGAAAGGGTACAATCAATTGCTCAAGCATACTTGGGAAACTGCCAATGATACAAAACCTATGGTTTAATTTGTTTAGTTCTGCTCAGGCATTGGGGAATTTATTGTTTCTACATCCTTCACCATGTGTGGTTCAGCTTGCCAGAAAAGGCATTACCAGCTGTGACAGCCCATTCACATGTAGCACAACACTGATGGATGAGCGTTGATTCACCTGTAATGCATGGCATTGGTGCCATCATAGGAGCGCATTGGTTGTTGTAAGTCATTCCTATATAATATGTGTTGTGTGGTACCACTGATTTAAGAAATGTCATGCACACATGTGTAGAAATATCTGTGCATGATTTAAAAGTCTGCATGTTAATCTTGATTGGTCTTTAGACATTTCACACAAAAATTCAGGAAAAATCTCCTGTCCCTTGGCACTAGACACATTAGTACACTCTGCTAGCAGCATACCCCTACACCAATCGATTCTGTACTCATTAAGGCCAAGGCACATCACTTTCATGTGACACAAAGGTTATATCTGCTTTCACATCTGATATGAAAAACAGTCATGCCTCAAGTCATTGCTACTTCACATGTTTTGGCAGATATGTCATTTGATGTCCTCAGCAGATGATTTACTCCACTCTTTCTTACTGATGATTTACTCCACTTTTTTATGGCTTCTCTGTCAGAACAACCATCGCTACTCATGGTTGAAAGCTAAGTCACAAATAATATAATAATATGTTTAATAGAAGTGTGTTCACTAAAATCCACATTCTCTATTATGCACATTTCTGTGCATTTTACAGGTGGTAAATACACCCCCTCCAAAAAAAAAAAATACAATTACATATATACAGTTGAGGCCAAAAGTTTACATACACCCAGGCTAAAGATATTCAAACTCAGTTTTTTACAACTCCACACATTTCATGTTACCATACATTTCTTTTGGCAAGTCAATTAGGGCATCTACTTTGTTCACATCAGAGGTCATTTTAAAACAATTGATTAGAGACAGATTTATTTCAGCTTTAATTCACTACATCCAAATTCCAGTGGGTCAAAATTTTAAATACACCAAGTTGACTGTCTCTTTCAACAGTCTGGAAGATTCCAGAAATTTATGTAATGATTTTTTAGAAGCTGTTTGGCCAATTGTCATAATTAGGAGTTAATTGGCACCAGTGGCTGTATTTAAGGGCCTACCTTAGAGCCACTGCCTTTTTGCCCTTGATACCATGGGAAAATCCAAGCAACGAAGACCGCGAAGACCTCAGAAAAAAAAAATGTGGACCTCCACAAGTCCGGTTCCTCCTTAGGAGCAATTTCCAAACAACTGAAGGTAACACGAGCATCTGTGCAAACAATTGTAAATTTTAATTGCAAATATAAAAAACGTGGGACACAGACACTGCATCATTCAGGAAGGAGGCACAAATTTACTCCCAGGGCTGAAGGAACATTGGTCTGAAAGATTCAACTGAACCCAAAGACAACAAAGGAACTGGTGAAGGAGTTGGAGACGTCAGGTACCAAAGTATCTACATCCACAATTAAGAGAATCCTACATCGCCATGGCCTGAAAGGCTGTCGGGGAAGGAAGAAACCCCTACTTCAAGACTGACATAAAAAAGCCGGAATGAATTTTGCAGGTGATCACCAGTAAGAAGACCTAGCCTTTTGGAGGAGTGTTCTCTGGTCAGATGAAACAAAAATTAAACTGTTTAGCCCTAATGATCAGCACTATGTATGGAGGGACAAGCGCAAATTCGCAATAGCTGCGACCGCACACGCGCATGCATCCATGTGTGCATGCATCCCGTGACCTCTCCTTTGGTTCATGACCACCTTTCCACAAAATCTTGTGCAAATCTGTGAATGCATTCTGGAGTTATGCGCCTTTTTTTCATAGGCCACACCTCCTCACACACCCTCACACAAACACGTAACCTCTTCTTTGGCTCATGATCAACCTTTCCACAAAATCGTGTGCAAATCTGTGAATCCATTCGGGAGTTATGTGCCTTTTTGTGATAGGCCACGCCCATTGCCACGCCCCCTCTTGGTCAATTGGCCTGAAAGTTACTCAGCTGTACCTTCCGGTCATGACCAACATCCATGCCAAATTTCAGCTCCTTGGGGCGAAAACTGTGGTCACTATGGGGTGGGACACTTTTTGTGGACCAACCGACTGACCGACAGACAGAGCTATAGGCCTGCTGGTCGCAGCTAAAAAGGGTGAGACTTTTAATCCAAAGAACACCATCCCAACTGTGAAACATGGGGGTGGCAGCATCATGATGTGGAGGTGTTTTGCTGGAAAAGGGACTGGTGCACTTCAGAAAATAGGTGGCATCATGAGGAAGGAGAATTATTTAGAAATACTAAAGCAACACCTGAAGACATCAGCTAGAAAGTTAAAAAGTTGGTCACAACTGGGTCTTCCAGGAGAACAATGATCCTAAGCATACCTCCAAAGTTGTAACAAAATGGCTTAAAGACAACAAAGTGAAAGTACTGGATTGGCCATGACAAAGCTCTGATCTGAATCCCATAAAGAATTTGTGGACTGAACTGAAAAAGTGCGTCCGAGCAAGGAGGCCCCACAAACCTGACTGAGCTAATGGGCAAAAATTCCAGCAAAGTATTGGGAGAAGCTTATGGAAGGCTACCCCAAGCATCTGATTCAAGTTAAGAAATTAAAAGGCAATGCCACCAAATACTGACAAAGTGCATGTCAACTTTTGACCCACTGAAAATATGATATAGTTCATAAAAGCTTAAATAAATCTGTTTCTTAGCTATTATCTTGAAATTACCTCGTATGGAAATAAAGTAGATACCCTAATTGACTTAACACAGGAAATGTATGGTAACATGAAAAGAAATGTGTGGAGTTGTGAAAAATTGAATTTGAATGCCTTTAGCCTAGGTGTAATGTAAACTTTTGGCCTGAACTGTATATGTTTGTGTGTGTGTGCGTGTCTCTGTGCGTAGAATTGCAATTGCAGGGCTGCAGGCCGTCTGGGTAGTGTACAGGTATAAGCACTCGCCTACCACCGCAGAGATCCAGGTGCAATCCCCGGCAGTGGTACTGCCGACTTGGTCGGATATTCCTACAAACACAATTGGCTGTGTTTGCGGGTGGGAAGCCGGTGAGGGCATGAGTCCTGATCATTGCAGTAGTGACTCCTACTGGTTGGTCGGGGCGCCTGTTCAGCAGGGAGGGGATCTGTGGGAGATAACGTGAACCTTTGCACGTGTTACGCTTTCCCTTGCTGTCAGGTGAAAAGAAGCGACTGGCGACTCCACATGTATCGGAGGAGGCATGTGGTAGTCTACACCCTCCCCAGACCAACAGAGGGTAGCGCATCAACCTGTGGCTGGTCCACATGGGGAATTGGTACAATGACTAAATTGGAGAGAAAATGGGAGAAAATGGCAACAACAAAAAAAAGAATTGCAAGGGCTGGCAAATGCTTTCTTGACCAAAGACACATTTAACCTCACTCCTGCACACACTGCTGAACACATCCATACAAATGTCTTGCAAACATACAAAAAAAGAGAGTTAAGACCCCGAAGGTGCTTTAGCCTCTTGTGCGCAGGAGATGTGTTTGGACTTTGGAATCTGATGTGCAGATGTTCAGAGCTTGGGGGGTGGGCTGGAGGTGGGCGTGAGGTGTTAATGGGGTGCGTGGAATTGTCTCTCCACCTTGGGGCATTTTCAGACCGGAGCGCTGCTCCACTGCCCAGCTCTATGTTACGTGGTGAATGCTGAAGATACAAGCAAGTGTGGGAACCTGTCCAAGCTTACAAATCTACCCCTTCAGCATCTGCTGCACAGTAAAAACTTACTTAGTAAAAAAAAAAAAAAAGAATTACTTAGAATGGCCTCTTTGTTTGGGTGGTAACTTCAGAAGGGAGTGTGAAAGAATACAGAGGGGAAAAAATTCCCAACAGAAGAAAAAGAAACTTTGTACTATGTGCATAGCTGTTGAGACAATAAAGCTCCCTGTTCCATGACCTCACTGTAGGGAAGTATCCTTTTCCTCTCCTGGTACAGATTAAACTGGATGAGGGCCACAGACTGCCAGGTGAGACCACACTAATTTTTACTTCTTACTTTGCTCCCATAGGCCTGCCTACAACGGTTCATTTACTGTAGCTGCAAATGTAGCATGGCGTACCCATAATGGAGTCACATAGCTTAAGTGAAATGTGGGGATACCAAGTAAAAAAGTGATAGATTTCTTTAGTGGGGCAAATGAGCGTGACAGAATCAAGCCAATAAAATTAAAGCCATGGTGAAAGCAGAATACCAAATACATTAACATGGTCAAACTGAGAACTTCAGATTTGTCCTTCACTCAGTCATTTTGGTGTATACCTGTCACGGTACGGGGGCTAGGACCCAGGCGCAGAGTGGGGAAAAAACACGAAACTCAAAAATGTCGATACAAACAAGACTTTACTAACAGAAAACAGAATGAACAAAGAGCCATGAGGGGCATATAACAAAAACTAAAAGAATACAAAAAACAGAACTTCACAAGCACAGAAAACAAGTGGCAGAAGCACAAGCGGGTCAAAAACACAGGCAGGTACATATGGTCAAATCAAACACAAGTAGGAAACAAACACAAGGAACCAGCACCCGAGTCAAGGGAACAAAGAACTTAAATAGACAGGGGGTAACAAGACACAGGTGAACTCAAAAAACAATCAAACCAGAAAAGGAGGGGATAACAAGACACAGGTGGGAACAATGATAGAATAACGAGACAATAATACAATTAACAGGGGGGAGCAGGACACAAAACAGAAGTGCCGCCATCTGGCGGCCCAACAAGGGAAACACAGACAGGAAAACACAGAACCATGACAATACCAGCTGGTGACTGTAGTTTTCAGACTGTACTTTCCCTGGCACTAGAACTCACAGTAATTGAGGTCCAGATGATCTCAATGGAAAAAAATCACAGAAATTAAATCATGACGATTGCGTGCTCCATAGCCAAATTCTTATGTTCACGTAATCTACTGGCCTCAAACCAGCTACTCTGAAAACCTTTCTTTCCTTTCTTCAACCATAAAAATTCTAAACATGCACACACACACACACACATTTTATTGAAATATTTATGCCGTCATATTTATGAATTCAACTGATCTGTAAAGACCATTCAGTCTGTGTTGTATGTTTTGGGACAGCAAATCAAAAATCTTTGTTACAAGTTTCGCAAGCTACTGAAAGACCAACAAAGAAATGATTTACATCTGCAACAAGCAAATGAAGCAAATAATTCATTTAAAATTCCATCTGATTCCTTTATGAGCAGTCACATTAAATGAGTCCCTGTCACCCAAACACATTCCAGAGACTTCCCCCAGCGAGCTGTATATCGCACGATTAAAACAGTTGCATAACACTGCATCTCTACTGCTAAGTTAACCAAGCGATACCATTCAGTCCTAAAAAACGCAGATTTAAAATCCAGGCTATTTACCAGATCAGCTGCTCCCATTGCTATGAATTGCATTTTGATTCCAAATATAATTTCAGGTCCTTGACCCGACTGATCTCTTTAGTGGTGGAATGTCCATATCAGGACAGTGGAAGTGCAGAATCTATAAATGTTTTATATATAGGCATGTTTTCAATAAGTATATGTTTATTCTTAAGAATATATCTGGGATTTTCTAAACAAGGAAACAATGGTGCATCCCCTTATACGCTGTCCGTGCACTCTCATGATCCTCTCCTCAAATATGCAGACATAACCAATGACTGCAGAAAGAATTATTTTTGCATATTGATAGCAAATGGTATAACATTATTTTATAGTGATATAGTGCTATAATCAAAATTTAATGACTACTTGCACTTTATTTAATGAAGATAGTATCACACTGCTTATGTAATTCAATTGCAGGTGTAGAAAATATGGGCAAACTGTTTATAAATGGAAGTGAAATAAAATTTTAAATATCCAAATTTCCCCCATACATCCATCTTCAGGTTAAACGGTATCTTTTTTGCCATCTTTCATCTCGGCAGCTGTCTGGGTTCTGTCAATGCTCTGCACCATTCCAAGGGTTTGTTTGAGCGTTATCTCACCTGACCCATCAGAAGACAAATTAGCCCAAGAAGTGCAAGCATCTGCTACCGACGATTAACCCCTATTAAGGTGAAATGAATCTTCCTGGCTCTCGCCGCACTCTGCAAAAATGTCCATTCATCCTCGTTTGTGTTGCAGATTGCCGGGAGCATGCTCTGTGTTAGGTTGAAAGGCCAATGCTGTAAAGCACGTCCTCCCCTTTGGAGTTATCGATGGCATTTTCTGCTGTCTTGCTGAGTGCACTCTTCTGAAAAAGATAAATATATTAGTAAATGCGGGCAGCCTGGCCTGGCTGGTAGATGTTCAAAAAAAAAAATTCCAGAACTCATTAAAAACAGATTTAATGATCAATGAGTGCTGGCCAGTGTCCCCTACAGGTAGTGTCCTGTACACTTGGAAAATCACTGGTGCAGCCCAGGGAAAACCAGCATTTGTATTTTTGTTTTTTATGGGAGCCATGTGGAACAAAGTTGGTCAAAAAGTCAGCTTGTTCCAGTAATAGAGATTGGGTGCTCTCTGTTATTGTTTAATGTGTTTTTAGCACATCGGTCATTCCACTCAGTCTGTAAATGTCAAATTGCTGAAAAACTGTACAGATTCAAGGGGTGGGAAGACCAAGTTAGCATTCATACTGGCCCCATTTTCAGTGTCCGACAAACCCCTCCACTCTTCGCAGCTGCAGAGGATAGAACAACCAATTACCAGCCTCTTCAATCACAATGCACATCACCCCAGCCCCGACCAAGGTCAAATAATCAGCCCATAAATCCATACGTTCTCTGAGTGTATGACATGCTCTTATATCCTTATAGCCTACCCTTCCGTTGGCAGGCCAGATTTATGAACTTCTGGCATTGTGAATCTTGAGCCGGATTGCTTTCACTACAGCGGAAATATGACTTGCAAACCATGCACGTGGGCAATTTAAAATACCCAGAATAATAAATGAGAAGGTTAGAGCTTTTTTACAGATTTACTGATTTGGAAAATGTTTGCCAATGTGCCAGGTTCTTGCAGTGCACCCTGTTCCAATCCCCTGGTTGGACCTGTTATTGCACTTGGAGACAGGAGAGAGAAAATGAACATATATTTTCCATTTCCTAATACAGTATTTTAAAAGGATTTGTTGATTCCAGAAAAGGAGTTGCTTATTTCTGCTTCATTAATTACAACTTATCTGGAAGCTGCAGGGATATGGAGAGAGATTTGTCTCAATATTATTGAGAAATGTGCATATCATGATCCATAAATACGTCACGTCACAAATGCATTTTACTATCCACAAACAAATATCTTTCAACTTGTATCTTTATTTTAGTGAATGTGCACTGTTTTGTACAAATGCATAAATAATTGTGAATATATATTTTCCTTTTTGCACAAGTATCTACTACTTTGTATATGAAAACCGAGAAAACCAAGTTTGTGAGTTTCCTTTTTTATTTTTTTATTCTGAGACTTCCTCTTGCTGTTTGTGCACTGCAATCCACATTCATTTAAATGAATGTGGATTGCAGTGCCTTTTAAGACACAAGTTGAAAGATTTTTTGTGGATAGTAAAACACATTTGCAACGTCTCTCTTATTTATGGATCACGATGCACTCTTTTGTCAATAATATTGAACCCATTCCTTTCCATACAGGGACTTCACAGCTCCAGTTCCTAAAAACTGGAGATGTTTTACAGGGCACAAATGAAAGAAAAATTTCAATTTTCAATTTTTCAATTTGAGACTATATCCTCAATAAATGAAATGTTAAGATTCACTTTTCCAAAAGTAAATATTAACACACAACTGGTCAAAAAAAACAAAAAAACAAAAAAACATTATCACTTGAAAACAGGCCAGGGATTGCTCCTCCAGAAAAACATGCATAATCCTTCTGCATATCCTTCTTACTGAATGCATATCCTTCTTACTGAAATATATTGTTAAAGCTGTGTCTGTAGCTTGGAGGTGTATGATAGCAGGTTATGTTTAGATGCTTGGAAAGAGACACGCGGGACCTCTTAAAGTATACAGTAACACACATGGGAGGGGAAGTGCATTCCTCTTCTCCCTACTTCTTCTAGACTGGTGGGGGTTTTTTTCAGGCCAAATCCAAATTTTTGGCTCAGTTCCACCACGTGTAACGCTTCTGGAGGAGGCCCACAGGTCCAGCTGTTCTCCCCTGAAAGGAATGTCAACACATCTGTGTGTGTGAAGATAAACAACTGCCACATCAGGAGAGTCGTGGAAACGTGATGTGCCGAATCTCCAAAACACTCAACTCAAAAACGCGGCGCCAGACCAGCTGAGGGGAGATCGCCCTCAGCTGCGCCCACCCTGAGAACTCCAGCTCGTGATCAATTACCAACACAGACTCACTCTCTCAGCGCGGCCACTTCCTCCTCTGCCATAAATCCTCCCGCCCAATGAGTGGATGTGTCATGGGCCCAGCCACTCACGGCTTCCTGTCTTTAGTAGCAGCTGCTCTTTCTCAGCTCGTCTTACACAGACTGCTTTTATCCAGAAGATAGAAGACTTTTAATGCCTCACTGTCTTCATTCCTTATTTGAACCCTTGTGCCTGTGCTTCACTCCCTATGGGTGTGTGTGAGAGAGAGACTGAGGGAGAATGGTAGTGTATCACATGCAAGCTTTTGCTACCAACATTTACACACGTACACACACACATACATACAAGCAAACACCCAGTGTACAAAAACTGTATGAACACACAATATTTCATGCACATACAGAACATAGAGTACATACTATAGACACAGTACACACACAATTTACATACACTCTACATACAAGTTCACAAACACCATGCTACATAAACACACAAACACACACACACACACACACATCCTCCACATCTGGTACACAGTATCTCTTGAGCAACAAGACATTATGAATATTATTGGTGCTCTCCATGCAAAAAGTAATGTTTTGGACAAATGCAGAACTTTCATTTTCAATCAATGTATTCTACAGCCAGCTGTATCCATGTCAAATTCATGTACATAAAATAAACATAAAAACATGTATTGGGCATACCCTTGCTTTGGCATACTGTATGGCATTACCCAATTTCTTGAATAAACCACAATGGCTCTCCTTGTGAATACCAATAATCGAATGTAATGAATAATTTTGAAGAAAAAATCATACAGTACACTCATACAAATCCTTGTTACCAGAATTTCCAGGAAGCCACGGCAATATGAATATAATCTTTGATGCTGAAGACACAGTAAAGGCTAGTGCCAAGTTCCTCACTTCTAACATCTGGATTTTTCTCACTCTTCTATGAGCCCATCCAAGCGATTGTGAAAGGGTTTATATTACTGATCTGACCAGTGGTGGACAAAGTACACAACTCCATTACTTGAGTCAAAGTATAGATACCCCTGGTGAAATATTACTCCACTACAAGTGAAAGTTGTTCAGTCAAATTTTTACTTGAGTTAAAGTGCTGGAGTACTTGCTTTTACAAATACTTAAGTGTTCAAAAGTACATTTTATTTTTAATGTCAACGCACTGTTGTATTGTTTCTACGATGCATTTACAGAAGCTCATTTACAGATGCATTTTTACTGTTATTAGATAGCAACACATGATAGACAGGGGTTAAATTGGGATTTGGGAGGTGGGTGGACCCTGAGATCCGGTGGGAGGTGGGTGAAAAAAGGTACAAACCAATGAATGTCTCAGCTCAAAATAGTTGTATCTTTAATGTATTGTGCACATAATTGTAATTAAGACAAACAATGTTTTAAAAAGAATGTATACTATTGATGCAAGCTTTTACATAATATATTTCAAGTTTATTGAGTGTCATTAATGCTGAGAATTATTTTTACCCACGAAAATAATTTGTCATCCTCCTCTTGTCTTCACTTTATCCTCCTTTATCCATCTTTCTTAAACTGTTGAGGCGCAAAACTTTCCTTTAAACTAATCATTGATCTCAAACTGTTTTCATTAATTTTCAGTAATTAACAAGCATGCAAACATCCGAGTAATCAAATGGAAAGGGACACAGCTTCTTCGCATTGTGTTAGGGAGATTAAATGATAAATGCGATTGAGAAAAATTAGTTTTAATCGCTAAGCAGTGGCGGAATCTTCCCCTGATTTTCCTTGAGTATCAATACAATTAATCCACAAAATAGGCTACTCAATACTATCATATATAGCCAGCTCTCCCCAAATAGGCAGTTTTAGCAAATAGCCTAGGCCGTATAGCCTACATTTATTTTAATTTGCAGTACAAAATTGTGCAGTATTTTTAATCAACATTATTTGCAGATACACTTCTTTCTCCACACTCGTATTCATGGCAAATATCTGCAATGCGTAGGCTAGATTGTAAACACAACTGAAGTGCAGGTTTTGTTTTTGCTGGTTATTCTGAGAGCTAACATAGTAGATAATAGACTGGTGTATCTTATGTGTTAAGTGTAGACTACTTGGTGATTAAAACAGATTTTTAATGGATAAATTGAATTTATGATTTGATCCCCCTAATACGGTATGAAGACGCTGTGTGTTAGACTACTTGTCATTTGATTAATCCGATCGTTGGCATGCTTGATTATAAAGGAAAATTACTAATGAAAACAGGTTGGGATCAATGATTAGTTTAAAGTAAAGTCTTGCGCCCCACCAATTTTCAGCTCACCAGTCGCCGCTGAATAAAACGTTATGTATGTGGGAAATATTCAATCCTAGCTTAGCTACTGACCAGCAAGCTGCTGATTTTGCTTAAGCAATAAAAGTTGCCGTTAATAATAGCCGGCGTTCGTGGGGGCTGTTTATTCACCTCTCTTTAAAATGTTGCACAGATGAAATTACATGTTAGCCTAATGAAACTACCTACCGCGTCCGCTTCCAATCAATCAAGACAATCAACGATATTTTTCTTTCTGTGTTGTCTATATAAACGACTGTTGCCTTCAAAGCTATGCTTCAAAGTAACAAGTAACGACAACCTTCATAGAAATGTAGTGGAGTCAAAAGTACAATATTTATCTTTCAAATGTAGTGGAGTAAAAGTCATAAGTTTCCAAAAAAAAAAATACTCAAGTAAAGTACAGATACTTGAAAAATGTACTTAAGTACTGTACTCAAGTAAATGTACTTCGTTGCTGTCCACCCCTGGATCTGACACCTTGGATTCATTAAATTATTGTTTAATTAAAATAATTATTTTACGTATTATGATTATTATTATCCATCCATCCATCATCTATGCCCACTTATCCGGAGCAGGGTCGCAGGGGGTGCTGGAGCCTATCCCAGCGTGCATTAGGAAAGAGGCAGGAATACACCCTGGACAGACCGCCAATCTATCGCAGGGCACATACACCATTCACTCACACACACTCACACCTATGGGCAATTTGGAGTCTCCAATCGACCTACCTGCATGTCTTTGGACTGTGGGAGGAAACCGGAGTACCCAGAGGAAACCCACGTGGACATGGGGAGAACATGCAAACTTCACACAGAAAGGCCGTAAGCCGAGATTAAAATCCATGACTTTCTTGCTATGAGGCGACAGTGCTACCCACTGCACCACCGTGACGCCTATTATTATTATTATTATTATTATTATTTCTGTGTGGAGTATTTATGTTCTCCCTGTGTCTGTGTGAGTTTCTTCCGGATGCTCCAGTTTCCTTCCTCATCCAAGGACATGCTGTCAATCTGTCCTGTATAAATAAAGGTTAATTATGGTCCACGTTGATGCAGGAACTGTTGTGTACCCCTCTAAGGAGGGTTTGCTGCTGACCTCCCTGCCTTATATATGCATGCTTGCCATAAATAAGGATTGTATGACAGTGGTCCTGACTGAATAAATAATAAGGTGAGTTGCAACTCAATTACAGTGAAACCCACCTTGGCAGTCACCTTATACCAATTTTTGTTACTCTCTAACTTTTAACTATATATTACCTTTGTTTCACAGTCACCTGCACAACCATGCTGTTGCTCTCCCACAGCAGATGTATTGATGCATATGACAGCGATTAGTCAAAGGCATTTCACAAATCAGCTTATGAGAAGGGGCATTAAGCACATTGACATTTCCGAGAAACATCTTGGGGGCCCAGTTTCACAGTTAAAGAGCAATTTTCATGGCTATCCTTGATGCAAAGCACTGGCGAATTAGGTCATGTCCGCCCAATTTCAGTAATTTTGTGACTCCAGACCATGGAGAAGTTGTTTAGGCTGGTTCAATAAAACTAGCTTAACTGTAGGTGTGTTGGGGTTCAGTTTCATTATTGCCAATCAGATAGACCCCATTCATTCCCTTTAAAAACAGTGCATTAGTGCCACAGCCAACTGCTAACTTTGTCATGGCCAAAGAGCAAGCGTTGATGCTCAATAAAAACCCAAAGTGAAAAGAAAAAGGCAAAAGCACTTGGAAAATTGTCAAGGAAATAGGTGTCAGCCATACACAAATACAGTGAAACGTGCCTTGGCGGTTACCTTTATACTGTTTTCAGCTGTGCGTGATGGCTATTTTTCATTATTCCCCTGGGTGGCTGCCATAGACAGCCTTTGACAACCATAAAGAGATGCACAAGACAGGTAGTGCTTTTATAAAAAAGAAGGGTAGAGTACAGCATACACACACACTCACACACACACACTCACCATGAAAAATGATTTGCACCCTTCCAGATTTTTTTTCCTGATTTTCCAATTACATATTGGAATGTTTTCAGATCTTTAGTCAAAATATATTAAACAAAGGGCAACTGAGTAAACACAAAACACATTTCCCGATCACTATTTCATTTATTTAATGAAAATATTTACCAAGCACCCATATATCGCCCATATGAAAAAGTAATTGCCCCATTATTTAATCAAGCAATTAACCAAATTTAGTTGATAGATTCAGCTGATTGAACATACCCAGGCTTGACTGTAGCCAGCCTTATTGAATCAAAACCTCATTCAAATTGAACCTTGTCATCACAGAGAAGTAGTCACTCACCACAAAGTTTCTACAAGCACACTATGCCATGATCCAAGGAAATGAGAAAAAAGTTGATGACATATATCAGTCTGGAAAGAGTTACAAAGCCATTTCTAAGGCTTGGGACTCCACTGATCCATAGTGAGAGCCATTATCTCTAAATGAAAAACATTTGGGAAATCGTCGTGAATCTTCCCAGGAATGGCCCACTTGCCAAAATTTATCCATGAGCACAGTGACTATTCATCCAGGAAGTCACAAAAGATCCCATAAGAACATCCAAAAAACTGCAGGCCTCGCTAGTCCAAAAAAAGGTCAGTGTTCATGACTCCACTACAAAACAGAGACAGGACAAAAATGGGATTCATGGGCAACTAGCAAGGTGGAAAATACTGCTAACCAAGAGAAACATCAATTCTCCTCCCATGTTTTCAAAAAAGCACCTGGATGATCCCCAAACAATTTAGGATAATATTCTGTGGACAGATGAGTCAAAAGTGGAACTTTTTTCATGACACGGGTCCCATTATATCTGGCATAAAGTAAATACAGCATGTAAGAACATCATACCAGTCAACCATGGTGTTGGTAATGTGATGGTGTGGAGATGCTTTTCTCTCTCAGGACTTGTATGACTTGCCATCAATGAAGAAATCATTAAGGAGAATGTCAAGTCATCTGTCTGTGAGCTGAAGCCAAAGTATTATTGGGTTATGCAGCAAGACAATGAAACAAAACAAAAAATAAAGTCCACATCTGAATGGCAGAAAAGAAACTGAACTTAAGTTTTGGACTTGAACCAAAATAGAAATGTTGAGGCAGGACCTTCACATGAGTGATATAGGTGTTTGATAAAATAATTTTTAAAAATCTGTTTTGTGCTTGCTCTGGTTTCTTGTCTGAAGATCTGAAAATGTATATATATACAGTATATGTACAGTTGAGGCCAAATATTTACATACACCTAGGCTAAAAGACATTCAAACTCAATTTTTCATAACTCCACACATTTCATGTTACCATACATTTCCTGTGTTAAGGCAATTATAGGGGTGTAAGAAAATATCGATACACTTGAGTGTCGCGATATTATGTTTTGTGATACTGTATCGATTCTCAAAAAAACTATCGATTTTTATAGCTCACATGCAAAGATTCATGGCAGACAATTTTGTGTTGTGTTTAAACCACCGACCGCTAGATAGCAGTGTTGTAATCTATTTTCAGGCATTTGACTCTTCCACTCCAACATAACAACGTGAACTGAGACAGGAAGTAGCATAAGGGTGCTTTTTTTTACTCAGATTTTATGCATATGGTGGTGTGTTCTTTATACTATGACAGTTTTTCCTAAAATTAGATGTAGAAAATCGCAATATATCGCCTTGCTTACAGTATCGCAATATATTGAATAGTAACCCCTGTATCACGATACGTATCGTATCGCCAGATAGCCTTCCACAAGCAATTCACAATACTTTTTTTTTTTGCCCATTCCTCCTAACAGAACTGATATAACTCAGTCAGGTTTGTGGGCCTCCTTGCTCAGACACGCTTTTTCAGTTCAGTCCACAAATTTTCTATGGGATTCAGGTCAGGTCTTTGTGATGGCCACTCCAATACTTTCACTTTGTTGTCTTTAAGCCATTTTGTAACAACTTTGGAGGTATGCTTAGGATCATTGTCCTGCTGGAAGCGACCAAGTTTTAACTTTCCAGCTGATGTCTTCAGGTGTTGCTTCAGTATTTCTAGATAATCCTCCTTCCTGATGATGCCATCTATTTTCTTTAGTGCTCCAGTCCCTTTTCCAGCAAAACACCCCCACAACATGATGCTGTCACCCCCATGCTTCACAGTTGGGATGGTGTTCTTCGGATTAAAAGCCTCACCCTTTTTCCTCCATACATAGCGCTGATCATTATGGCCAAGCAGTTTAATTTTTGTTCCATCTGACCAGAGAACACTCCTCCAAAAGTCTAGGTCTTCGTCTTGGTGATCACAGTGGTTGTTTTTAATGAGGGAGAGCAGGTATCCATTAAGGGGAAATAATATATTTGAAAAAAAAGAGGGTAAGGACAAATGTGAAAAATAGATGTGTGACAGTTAAAGGGGTTAAATTATGGAATAGTTGTAATAATAAACTAAAAGAATGTAGTAATATGGGTAAATTTAAGAAAATGTTTAAAAGCATTACATTTGAAAAATACAGAAATATGGTGTGACCATCAATGAAAAATGAATGGCACTTATAATCTGTAAATGTTTGTCTATCTGTTTCTGTGTTATGCTGATGTGTTGCTTTATTTCAGTTTATTTTTTTGGTTTGTTTTGTTAAACTGCTATTTTGGGCAGAGTAAGGGTAAGGTTTGTATTAAGGGTAGGCGCAATAAGCTCAGACTTCAGCCTGTACCTTTTTTCTTCAGTCAGAGAATATTATGTTTTGATTTTGGTTTATTTTTGATACAATAACTTGGTATTATTTATCAATTTTTTTCATAAATGTATGGTAAATTGTTGTTAAGAAAAAAATAAAACTAAACTAAACAAAATGGCTGCAGAATTCCTGTAGTCCCTCAGGACACTGGCAGCTGTAACATTTTTAGGACAACTAAATATTTGAACGTATGAATAAACAATAACAATTAACATCTAAAATATTTCACTGTGAGTTTTTATTGTAATAAAATATGTAATAATGTTTTCAATGTGGTTAGATTTTTTTTATAATGACCCCATTGATTTCAGTCAAGTGTTACATGCAGGCACAAATGCTTGTAAACAGTAAAATTAGCATAATAATGTCTGATTTCTAAAGAAAAAAGTAACATCACTGAACTGTCAGTAAACTTTTGAATTTATTTTCATAGCTTTATCTACTTTATTTTTGTATAGTTCCTTGTTTAAATACCTGTTAAATTGAGCCCCAATGCCAATTTAGTTTTATGCTTTTCTGTAATTACATCAACCTCCTTACATCTGAACACTTCAGAATATCAGCAGTTACATCATCAATAAAGACAAGTGAGCCAGTACCTGAAACACTCTGACATGCCCAAACCATAATACCTCAACCACCATGTTTCACAGATGAGGTGGGTGCTTTGGATCTTGGGAAGTTCCTTTTGGCCTCCACGCTTTGCTCTTGCCATGAAGATAAGTCTCATCTGCCAACAAGACCTCTTTCCAGAACTCTGCAGTCTCTTTTAGTAACTTCTTAGCTAACTGTAACCTGGCCATTCGGTTTTTGCAACTGACTAGTGGTTTGCACCTTGACACTGACCTCCTGTTTCTGGTCTGTTTGACAGGTGTTTGGAGGTTTTCTTCATTATGGTGAGAATTCTTCTGTCATCAACTGCAAAGATCTTCTTCGGCCTACCAGGCTGTGATTACTGAGCTCACCAGTGAGCTTTTTTCTAAATGCTGTTCCAAACAGTTAATTTTGGTAAGCCTAAAGTTTAGCCTATGTCTCTGACTGTTCTTTTTTTTACATTACAGGCATTTAGCAGACGCTCTTATCCAGAGCGACTTACACAACTTTTACATAGTATTTTACATTGTATCCATTTATACAGCTGGATATATACTGAAGCAATGCAGGTTAAGTACCTTACTCAAGGGTACAACGGCAGTGTCCTACCCAGGAATCGAACCTATGACCTTTTGGTTACAAGCCCAGTTTCTTACCCACTGTGCCACACTGCTGCCTTTCTCAACCTCGTAATGGTTTCCTTGATCTTCATTAGCCAAACTCTGGTCTTCATGCCGATGAACAGCAATAATAGACTCCAAAATCAATGAAATGCCCAGAATCAAGACTAGATAATGAAAGCACTCTTATACCTTCACCAATGAAGCAATTGAACACCCCTGACTAATCAGAAACACATGTGAAGTCATTGGTCCCAAACATTATGGTGCCCTGAAATGTACAGAATAACATTCCAGGGCACCATAAATAAAATAAATAGAAATAACCTTTAATAAAATATGAGAATCTGCACTTTTACCACATGTGAAATGTTTGATTACAAATCTAAAATTGTGGAGTACTGAGCCAAACCAAGAAAAAATATGTCTTTGTCTCAAGTGTTATGGAGCTCACTGAATATAAGGAAGTTTATGAAGATTTGCTTCGTTATAAATATTTTTTTGGGTCTTCAGCACAGCCCCCTAACTCTAGGCCCCCCAACAAGATTGGGACACACACACACACCCTTCACATTGAATAAACATACTTGCCCGAGAGTGAAAACTCACTCCACCTTGAAAACACACACATGCACACTCGCATACACACACGCATACATACACACACACGCACATGCACATATACCCACACACACACACACACACTCACCCTGCACAGCTGAAAGGTAGGCCAGATGAAAAGTCAGCCAGGGTAATCTGAGGCCATGACTCCCTCAGGGAAATTCCTCCACTTGCTTTCTGTCCAACCACCAAAAGTTTTTTTGCTAATTTGTCAGGGTAAAATAAAATACTAAGTCCAGACAATGAGATACTGTTCAAAGCAAACCATCCTTAATAACATCTTAAAGAGGAAACTGAACCTGATGTGTTCTAAGGAATCCAGATAGACACAATGGGTCTCATTTATCAAGCTGGATATTTTTCTTCGCAAATCACTCACACAGATGTTTACACAAGAAATGTATTATTCAAAAATGTCTTCAGGAGTTAATTTAGTTTGAAAAAAGGTTTGTATCTTACAAGAACTCTTGAGCATGTGAAATTGGTAAAAGAGGTTATCTATATCATCATCATGGAAATGGCCTACTTTTTTGTTTGGATGTGGTTGGAGGCTATTCACCACATTTCAATAAACTAATCCAATCTATTTAAGGAATAAGATTTTGACCATTTAAAATAATTATTTAACTGCTGAATTTTGTGAGATTAAGCACAACCTGACAATTTCATATTGGTGGTGGCTTGTTGGGGAATTTCTAACAGCAGCATCAACTAATTGCCATTAATTAAGGTAAAATGTCAGGTCTATGTCTAAGGCCTGGTCCACACCGCTTACCTCACGTGTGCATGATGGTCGTGGAACCTCTTGCTGTTCATTTCGGCGCCCATGTTAACATGTTAGAGCAGCCACACAGACTGCGTGAGACGCACGTCTGAGGCGCGGCTCGAGCCTCGCTGCAGCGGCGCGTCATCTAGAGTTTTGGCGTGGAGCCCATTTTTCATGTGTGAGGCGTGCGGTTCTCAGCAAAAATAGACAGTGTTGATAGTCATATTGAAATCATACCGGCAACATTACATAACTGACACCTTTCACTATAGTTTCAATGTCTAGGCTATATCTGAATATGTCACAGACATGGAAAAAAATGTGAAGAGGGATTGCTGTATATTTTTTTAAATTTATTATTATTATTATTATTATTTTACAATTGAGCACACGCTTCTTAACCTTTTTCTGTCTAAACTAAATATAAATTAAATTTATAATGAAATCAAACATTCTATTATTGATGGCCATTATCAAAGGCAAACTCAATGTAGAAAGATAGGGCTGGCAGTAGCAGCGCCGCAGCAGCAACGCTGGCAGTGTGGACACACACATGCGTGCGAGCCGCAGCAGTTCGACGAAGTAGCCGTCACGCACATGTGAGGTAAGCGGTGTGACCCAGGCATAATGGTTGAAGTGCAATGCTAGAGCATTTAGTGCATGGCACACTTGGAAGGGAACAAATTGTTTACATTTTGCAAAGAGAGGCATATTTGCTGTTAACATACACTTATGTTATTCTGAGTTTTAGCTACGTTCGCCAGGGCTGTATGCATGGCATCCTGCTTTTCCAAAGTGGCATCAGTGAGGACCCTGGGAGGAATACAGGGAGTGTGAAAGAGGTGGCAAAGTGCACAGGCATTGGAAATTCCCAACTGACAGCCACTGAAGTGTT
The DNA here is from genome assembly GCF_013347855.1 of Anguilla anguilla. Lineage (NCBI taxonomy): Eukaryota > Metazoa > Chordata > Actinopteri > Anguilliformes > Anguillidae > Anguilla > Anguilla anguilla. Next base: position 28,599,015 of record NC_049203.1, on the reverse strand, counting down.
TTCCGTTCATCTGAAAGAAATAAAGTGTAGTTGATCTTAATGTGCTCGGTGTAAAAATAAGGGTCTTGTTGAACTTTGTCTGGATAATGGTGCGACAACATTTAAAAACGGAATAATATGGTGAATTTAACAATGGAGTTACCTCCTGAGGTCTGTTGTGCAATTGGGGGCATGTCACTGTCCCCATCCCTAATAACACCTGGTACACCTAAAAACAAGGTTTCTATGATTGCACCAATGCGCTCATCGACTTTTAGGAGTTTTGTTGTGCCTTGGCCTCCTTTAGTTGCAGACTACTCTGATTAGCTGGTATTCACTTTTTTGATTTCATTTTCATATCAAACCATTTTTGTTTTACTTCATTTATACTGCTCTCAATTGACATGACAGCATTTACATCTCTTTCCACTCCTAATTTTGAACTTTTCTGGTGCTGTGACTCCACTGGTCACACTGTTAAATAATATACTTTTATTGATATAGACATGATTTAAGAGCACTGCAACCTCTGCATCATAGAAATTCATCTTTTTGCCTTTTGGGTGCCAGTCTGGCGGGTTCAGGAGCGAGCTCCTTTGCCTTTTATGTCACAATATGGAAATCAGCTGTGTTGTGAACACACTTTTTCAATTATGAGTGAGTGATATTTATTAACATACTCACAAAGGCAATCAAATATGTACCATGATTGCCAGGTAGGCCACTGATAATTCAGTACAGTCGCAATCACATTAATGCACATGACCTTCTGCCATCCCATCATTAGCTCTTTTTGTGTTGGCTATTCAGTAGTTTGCTTGTTCAGTCTATTTCTGCCACTTACATGTGAGAATGCTATCACCCAATAAAATAATAGTCCTTGGCTGTGTGTACAAGAGAAGCCACTAGCTTTGCCAAAAAAGTTAATACAGCAGTGTTCCATGTTCAGTGGGGTGAAACTGGTGATTATCTGTGATGTCTTCATTGTTCAGTTTTGAACACCTGGTAAGTTAATTAGCTATGAGTTAATAATCAGGTGTTTTTGAAAGAAGCAGGCTAAAAGACATTTAGTCTGTTGCCTTGTGTGTTGCATGTCCGTGTGGGTTTTAAAAATATATATACCTTTTGTCTTAAATTCCATTGGTCAATTGAGTCGTTGGCTGTAGACTAGCACAGATTTTACTGGTAATTTTAGTGATTTTGTAGTTTAGTTTAGTGTCCTACACTATTTAAACACAATTGTAGTGTGCTTTAAACTACGACTATTGGATACTAAATTTTCACATTTCGTAAACCTAGTGCTGACCAGTTGTTGAAAAAAAAATTATGTTCAGTAGTTCTTATACATTATCATTGAATTTTTCATGTGTGTAACTGCCATTTTTATTTAACAAAAAGCCCAGGTCAAGTATTGATGGTTTTCAATTAGCTTTACAAAAGGTGTACTGCAATCAACCCCATCTCAACAGTTCTATTTGGGGTGGAAAGTAATGACCCTGTCTTTCAAAATCACCAACTTCAACAACACATAAATTATTAATATATTCTTGAATTACATTTATTTTGTTCCTTCAACTAATCACATCTATTCAGCAGCACTATCATCTTCACATTTTCAGCAATACATAGATGTACAACATTACATACGTGTTTTGGACGTTTTATTTCAATCTTACTGAATTTTTTTTATTTTTCACATTTTCATTTAGCTAGATAGAAATGTACTAAGCAATTAGCCAAGACTACATTGTACTGCTTGCTAGCTGGCTATCTAGTTCAATCTATTGATTTACCAGGTGAATTACTATTAAGCTGCTAAAAGAATGAAGATGATCATAGTAATGTTTTTGCCCACTTCCAATTGTCAATGAGGTAACTGTTTTCTGCGTAATCATACTTCATGTGTAGCCTGGCTTGCCACTTCCTGGTTGTTTACAATGTCAGTAACATTTTACGCTCCCATAACATTAGTGGCCAATTTGGCAACATTTCACTGGTGCAGTAGTACAACACAAGTATGCATTTCATCTCCAGAGCAATGAAAAGATCAGATGCTCTTGCATTCACAAGTGTATTTTAATTAAACCAAATGTTTTTCTTTTCTATATGGGCACCAACGTGCTATATGATAAATACCATGTTATCAAGTTTCGTGTCGATGGGGTTTGTTCGTTCATGAAGACATACTATAGGTAAGGAAACTATAGAAGGGGTATTAAAGGGGTATCTGTCTTCTGAAGGAACCAAATCTTGTGCCGGTTCATGGTCTCATCTTTCCAACTTCAAATTCACTTCCATTCATTTCAACAAACTAACTGGAAAATGTAGCCCACAGGACCTCTGTCACATAATACTAACCACATTGACACAGAACTTTCTAACATGGTATGTATCATTTTTGATAGTAAGGAAACTTTAAAAGCAATTTACATTTCCATTTCCAGTACTATGACTGTATTTTTGTAGCCTATTAAGCAGCCAACAGTACAGAAGGTAGATAGCTGTAGCTACTATGTGGTTTCTTGATAATTGTATTATTTGTGAGTTTCTAAACATGATACTTAGGATTTGAATTTTTTGCAGAAAAATGTAGATTACCTGCACACTGATTTATAAAAGTGGATGAAATCTGAAGATGAGGCTTTAACAAAAATGTTGATTTATTGTCATGTACAAAATTCAAGGCAAATGAACCTTTCATTCACAGACCTTCATCAGCGTCTAGATCCACGTGGAATAATGGTCCAACTTAAAAGCCACACAATGCCCGGCAATAAGGGCGGTTGTTAATGCTTAATAGGAGACATCCAGTACTAATAAGGGCACAACAATCATATTCTGCAATCAATACAACATATCTCACTCAATGAATATTCTGATTAGAGTTGGTCCCATTAATACATTTGTGAAAATCAGAAAGAGCCTGACCAAATTAGATCAACATTTTCAATGTATCTGCCCCATCATACAATGGTGTGTAGGGATGGGTTGTCAGAATAATGTATAACTTAGGGCAAAGAAAGCACCCATAGCAGTTCCTTTATTTTATCTAAAGGATTAGTCTTGAAACAAAAAATATATACTTGAGACTAGGTCAATTGTAAAATAAAACCAGTAGGAGGCATGCTTTCACCTGGCCTGGAGGTCAAGAAATATTTAACAGCTTAATGTCCTTCTGTATGGTAAATGTGTTGTTTGTACAGTGATTCCACATCCATTGTGTCCAAGACAGATGATCTTAATTAATTTTGTTGAGTAGCTGAACACTGTCTTGAATATAGGATGGGAGACCAGGAACAAAAGTTTGGATGAAGAAGTCAACATATTTGGATGGCGAGCCATCACAATCTCACACGTTTCCATACTCAACCAATCACACATGGAGCATCGCGTAGTTCTGGCAGGCCATGAGAGTCAAGCGCTCCGGCTGAATCAGCTGATGGCTCAGCTGAGTGATGTTCGCCTATCACAGTACATTCACTAACAGGGCGGTCTACTTAAACAGCCTCCCTCTACTCATTCGTCTGCTCCTCCTGCATGCAAGCGCTGCACGTTGCTTCGTAAATCCCCTCCACCACCCCAGCTCCATCCCCATGCGTCAAGAATTTGCATTTCTCCATTCCTATGTGTTAAGAACTTGCGGGCTGCGTGGTTGGCGGGAGAGCTCCAGAACAGAGCCATACCGCCAAACATAACTGTATTGCCTTTATTGTCAATAAAGTTCTACTTTGATGACAGTGGTCCTGACAGAATTGTATATATGTTAATGTCGTGTTTGTATCCAATGTTTTTATTGGTTGATGTACGTAAAATGACCAATGGGGAGACATTCTTTGTGGGCTAGGAGCATTTATGGCAGGAAAAAGGAGAAAACGCTAAATCCCCTTAGTATGCGGCTTTATTGTGTGGACGTGTGAAGTTGTTTATGAATTCTGTCTGTTGAAATGGGGTCAGAATGTGCAGAAATTAATGTAAACGGCTGAGATTCTGTGGTTGTTGTGGTTATTTCTGTGGGGAACCCTGAAAACTGTCAAATTCTTGTTGCTGTATAGGTATGGGGCTTGCCCTGCCAAGGTGTAACTTGGCTGTATGGCATACCTGCCATCCCAATAAGACCACTTTAGTCTGAAAATCACTGGCTGATTGGATACTAATTTCAGTGGCTCCAATGAGCACCAATGGCAATACATTTTTGCCTTGAAGTGTACCTAGTAGTTTTCTTGATCTTAAGATTACTTCAGTTTAAAGCCAAGAACAATTTTATAAATGAGGCCCCAGATCTGCTATCCTGAACTGTGTTTGCAGGTATCTGTAGGCCAGTGCACATGATTCTCACGCAGTCCAGTGCTGGTTGAGGTAAAATCTTTGCTACAGTTTACAAAGTGTTTTCTTGTCACACTAGCTACTGTTATGTCTGTATTAGAATACATGGCATTGCCAGTTTTGCCTAGGCCAGTAAACTGCAAACTGAAAGAAGTTGTGCACTTATTGGATTGTACCAATATGTGATTGTGAAGTACCAGTGCATTGTGTATCTGTACTCCATTTAAAGGGATATTTCACTTTGGTATATCACAAGTAATTTTGTGGAGCCTACCCCATTATATTTGTATAGCGTGAATGCTAGCAACATCAACTGTCCCTGCTGACCGTTAATGGCATCACTGTTCTTTCTGGTTGTCCAGCTCCCAGTTCACTCCCATTCATTTTCAAGCTAACTATGACGGATAACAGATCACGAAAGGAGAGTACTAATATCTAAAAGGTTTTTGTTTTTTTATATATCTGATGTGTTTTTGATGTTTTATTCCCTTATAAAAGAAAAACGATCCAGAAAAGTTTTCCTGTATCCTTGTTTTCCTGTATCCAAAGTGATGTATCCTTGTGCACGTTAACATATTCACTTGGGCGAATGCATTTAAATGATCAAACTACACCTTGCTGTATTTCTACACAGTAGCCAATCTGAAAATAGTTCCTCTATTTATAGCTAACTTAAACAGTTTATCAGCGCAAAAAAGAGACATTTTGACATTCGTCTTCAATGATTTGTCCTTTCATGTTTTGCATGCTGATTTGTGTTTGCACTTGCACTTGCAGTGGTAAGTAATTTGTGGATGTCCATAGTCATTGTAGCTCTGCCAGTCAATTCCGAAAATATTCTTATCGCATTCACTTACGCATTCACTCTGTGGTAGCAGTAAAAGACGCTGCACCCAAAGAAACGTTGTCAACGATTTTTCGTAATTTCTTGGAAAATACTATTATTATTGAGGACTTCTGGGCATAGCCATATGTTTGCTGATAGACCTATCTGACATTGTTTTCTGGAGCAAAACAGAAGCAGATATAACTGTTTCATTTTGGTTGGTTCTCAAATCGCGTAAGCTGGCTTTGTTCACAACGTTTGAAAGTTTCGCAAAGAGAAAAGCGCATAGAGACATATTACGAGTGCATCAAACATCTTGAGCGATTTGGTTTGCCTGGAACACGCCAAGGAATAGACCCAGTCTGTTTTTGTTTTGGTTTTGCCTTCGCGCCAAGGTCTTTGCAAACTTCTTCTTCTTTTAATTTCTGGCAAACTAGGCACAGGTAGTGCATTGCTGCCATAGACTGTATAAAAATATACCGGTTAAAAACATATATATACCGGTTGTTTTTAACCTCCTGCCGGTTAAAAACAACAACGCATTTGGTCTTCACAAACGGAAATGATGTACGTGTTTATTTGCATATTGAGTGGGGAAGTGAGATCCGATCACAAGTGGTCACTCGAGACGCATGTGGAGACGCATTCTGATGCTAGGTGTGAACTGACATCCGTCTCGACTGAATCTAGACACAATCTGGATATATCTGGACACAAAGTACAGGTCTGAACAGGGCCTCTGGCAGTATTGACAATCCTTCTACATGTCCAGTTATACCTTAATATTTTTAATAAATGTAACTTTTGGAAATATTCCTGTTTCTTCATTCAATTGAGAGAACTAAGGAATCCATTTTGTGAAACTCCAATGTGTTTGCATTGTTTTTTGTGCCTATTTCTTAATATATTTCCTTGGGTGTAACTGCCTCAGTGGCTATTCGCCTACTGTTAGCAATAAACATTTTTTAAGAAATTGATTTTTGATGGATGTTTAGTGCTATCAAGTTAGATTTCATGAAATAAGAGAGAAAACATGTTTCAACAATGATGGAAGCATTGTTTGAATGCATTCAGGCACCATCTTTTATGATAACAAACTATCTCTATGTTTTGTGAAGTAAGATGAGAAAAGACAGACATACAGAAATGTGCACGTGCACACACACACATATGCACACATATATGTAGGCGTACGCACGTGCGTGCACACACACACACAGGAATGTAAAGATACATGTAGTAGGGGATGGGGGTGGGTGCATTTGTATAGTCTGAGTCCATCTGTCAACAGATGGACTCAGACTGTACATGCTTTATTTATTATTCAAGGCTTTAAAAGCAGTGATTGTCAAACTTGTGTTATTTTCACAGCTAGAATAACACTGTTTATGCCTTGTATGCATTCATTTTTGCAAATAATACTGCTCTAAAATGGCTCTATATGATGACTTTATGATATATAAAGTATACTTTTTGATGTATTGATGTATTGATGTATGTTGTCTTCTGATACTTTTTTATTATTACAAAAAGCAAACTGAATAATAATAATAATAATAATAATAATAATAACAGGCTGAAAGTACATCACAAAGTAGTTCACGTTATTTTGTCCATTAAAATAAGGGCAAAATGCCTGCTTTTTATAAAAAGAAATATTAAAGTCAAAACTGAACTGAACCACCAATAAGTACACATATGTCCATATTATTCAATTTCTTAGGAAGCACTGGGGACAGATCTCTCTCCAGTTAAGTCTCAAACGTAAACACCTGAAAATACCTGTGGACAATTAGAGGCAGGCTATCACTTGCAAGAGGTTACAGAGGCTCAGATAAGCCTGGTGTTAGGACTGATTTACAGGCCAATCATTAGTAATTGCTTCCATTGCTAAGTGTGCATCTCTTCAAGTACACTGCTGGAAATGATTACTGTGTGTCATATACACAATCCCAAAAACCCTCCAGTTTTACCTCTCACATGGTTTCAGAGATTTTCAGAGGACATTATTTAGCACATTTAATTTTGCATAAGACCTTGTCTCAAACATTAAATCTGACAGTTATGTGGATATACACCTGCTATATTAAAAACATGTACAAGCTGCAATGCATTTCAAAAAAGCATACCAGGATGTGCCACTCTCTCTGATGTCTGCAGCCAAAGATCTACAATTCTGTAAACAATTCCAGAGCCCATACATTACATTTCAGATTTGCAGAGAGAATTTTATGAGTACCTTCTTCTTGGTATGTGCCTGAATAAAAAGGAAAAATGGACAGCACTCCATCCATCCAGCCATCCATCCATTATCTACACCTGTTATTCCTGGTCAGGGTCATGGGGGGTGCTGGAACTTATCCCAGCGCACACTGGGCAAGAGGAAGGAATACACCCTGGACAGCCACCAATCTATTGTAGGGCAGGACAGCACTCACGCGAATATTATGAACTATTGTATTATTGCATTCAGGTATGAAGACACAACATGCACGACCGCTTCGGCCTGAGCCTTCCTGTGGTGAATGTGGCAAAAAATAAATTAAGAGGTACGACCCCACAAACTAGTGCTTGAATGGATCAACCATACACCATGTGACATACACTGACAACCTGGGAACCATTGGCATTGTTAGGCTAATTGGATATATACCACATCTTTCAATATTACAATGTTTCAATTATCTGTTTTTCTATTTATGCTTTATAATCAGCAGCAGCAAATATCCTCTGAATAAACGTCTGAATACAAATATGAAAATACCAATAAATTATACTTATCATTGGAAGATAACTGCTGCATAGGAGTAATGTATTCCTTGGAGGTACATTTTTTCACTGCCTGCGAGACTACCTTCGTGAGTGAAACTTTTTTCTTCATTTTTTCCCCAAATAAAAAAAGTTTCCAAGAGAGATCCAGGTGGTGCTTTCATCAAAAAATCAGTAATAGCCAATTCATGAGGGCCATTTAACATACTCTTGATCATTTGAGCATTGACAAAAATATGTATCAAAAATTGCAACTATGTCCAGGTTTGCATCTGCACATTGTCTGGATACTTCCCACCGGTGTATAAAATAATAAAAAACAGGAAAATGTTGAATACATTTGGCTTGTTTACAGAATTTTTTACAATCTGACCCCTAAAAAGAAGTAGTTGAAGACCCCTTTACTGCATACAAATGAAAAAAACCTCATCAAATAGAAACATGTGCACACAGTAGTAAAATGTACTAAATCAGATCTGATTTTATACTGTACTGAAACAGCAAGTGCTTTAGTGAATGAAAAAAACAGCCTTTTCCTTGAAGTTGGCATAAAATGTAGATAAATGATTGCTTAATAAATAAAATGAGCTTTTTGCCATCAGCATTTAGCAAGAGCCATAACTGCTGCAATGGCCTGTAATTACTGTTTCAATGGCAGCTAATTACACTAAACGCAAGGCAAACAACAATATATCCCATTATAAAATTATTACATAATATCCTCTTATTATTTTTGGCAAGGTGTTGAGCAGCTCCTTGTGAAATGGACCCCCTCTGCAGCCCCTTCATTTCAGGCCTAAGAGCCAGACGAACAAGGGTGTAGCTGTGCTACAGTGGAGAAAAGTATGCCCTCCTTAGAGACTGTTGACAGAATTCTGACAAAACGTCAGCTAGACTAATTGTTCAAGAGATGGAGATGATCTGAAAGGCACTCATGTCTGCATTCCACATTAAAACCCTTTCTGCCAGGAGGAGATATTTTCCAACCATAGTAAGCTTTAAAAAGCCATACAGAGCACCTACTTTAGCTGCTATTGTATACAGTATTTCACACCTCACATCCGGTTCAGTTAAATCGCATGCAGGAAAATGCATTTTGTCCTTTTAGTCGTGTGTGCTCATAGATGCTGTGTTTTTGTATTAAAAACTCAGGACATCAGGGCTGGATATAGTCATAGGCAACAGAAAAGGCAACATCGGCTTAGGCACCATCCATCTGGAGAGGTGCTAACCATCTGGAGGGGCACCAAACAAAGGGAGGAAAGTAAATAAATGTGTTACATCCATGACAGTGCATCATGATACTTACCAGTAGTGCAAGAATTTTTGCATAATACTTGCAAACTGGCATTGAAAATTAAATGTGGTTCTTATTTCCAACACTTTTCTAACACTTATTTTTTAGCATTGAGGCACTTCATTAGTTGTAGACAGTACGTACTGTGTGCTGATCAAATTTCACAAACCCTAATTTTCAAGCCTATGTGATTCATCCTGCCTAGTCAATCTGGGGCCTTGGTCTCTCTCAAAATTCATCAAGGGCAAGAAAAACATACCGCAGACATTCAAAACCTTCTGTAAGAGAGAAGAAAGTAAAAAACTGTAATTGTGTGCAGGTGGGCCACAAGCACACCGAATACAGTCAATAATGGCACTTTCTCAGGCCAGTATTGAAATCAGAGGAAACGGCCTTCTTGAAAAACCATTTTGATTTTCCATACTGTTTCCAGTCCTTTATATAATAGTCCTCAGACATGAGGATCAGCTGCCGCACAGAGGGCAGGGAACAGTGCAATAATGTGGTGTCCTTGGTGATTACATCATTTCCTGATAGGCCGTCCAACGGAATGGAGTAGAAGTCCAGCTGCAACCACATATATGGTTGTATATGCGCTGCAGAAGGAAACACTTTGTATCTGTAATACCTTCTGTGCTACGTATACTGTATGGGTGATGTTAAGGTTTGTATGTCTGTATTTATGTGTACAATTTAAAAAATATTGTTGTACCTAATGATTAATATTGCAGAACTATTTTTCCTTATGAGAGACATTGAAAGAGAACCATTGATAGGTTGATTAATGAGTTTATTTCAGACCGTGACTAAAACAGCACGATCTCATTACCTTACGGGAGACGGAGTAAATCACCACAAAGGGTCTTAATGGGGCCCTTAACTTGTAAAATAATCTAATGCTTTGGAAAAAATACCCTTGAATAAAAAAAGGGGCACTTTTACACAATATTCAGGTTTCTGCAAAATTTGTTCTTAACTTTGATCCACAGGGAAGTTTTCTTTTCTCTAGCGATCACCAAAACCAATTGCCAATTATCTTTGTTACTAAGAAACTAATACTTGAATTGTAATGTAGGGTCAGCATTAAATGCAACCCCGACTGTTAAGACTTGTAGGGCTTAATATGTTGTAAATGCCCTCAACTGTGGAAATATGTTGTAATAACCACACGAAAGGTTTCAGTTATTGAAAAAACTGAAGCCTTTAATAGAAATTTTGACCAATGGAGATCACCATTATGGTAGACGTGCAATGCACTTTGGGTAGATGATGTAAAATGGTTGCAGTGGAAGTTAACTTTGTTGTTTTGTCCAGCAGTTACGGTTATTAATAATGAAAATGACAATGCAATCAATACAATGCCACAGAATTTGTGTGTGATGTGATACACAAGATATCTGAGAGTAGGAAGGATTCAGTAGCTAAACATCTTAGTGTATCTGCACGTATTACGATTAGGGATTATGCATTTAAAGGAGGTTTTATCACCGGCTTAAGCTCATACGACGCGGATCAATAATGTTACGTCATTTCAATTAATAGGGAATAATGTACACGCTATCTTTTTATTTGTTCTCTATCCCCCCCGGACAAAACAAAAACAAAGTGCAGCAAAAAAAAAAAAAAAAACATATCCATATTTATGACAATGAATTTCAGCGTTCCAGTTGGCTATCCAATGCGTGACTCTTTTGTCCATCGAAAATACATCATTTTTGTCATATGACAAAAAAAGTATCTTGCAACAAAGCATTAATTAGGAAGGCATGCCTCTGTAGGATTTGTCGAGATTTAAGGAAGGTCAATAGAGGGGAGTGGAAGGACGGCATTCATCTGAAGATGATATCATCCAAAAAGAGTCTTCCAAAATATGAGACATGTCAAGATTGAACAAACATCACCCTTCAAAAAACAGAAATGAGCCAGTAGATAATCTCCTGTCAGAGAGAAAACCTGCAAAAAACACATTTTAATGCTTTATCCTGGTCATCAGTCATGGTGATGAACATAACTGGTTAACCAAACAAAAACATTACCTTTACAGTATAACGTAGGCTTTTCAAGAATTATTGTATTTTAAGAATTCATCTTTTTAAATGGGTACCACAGCACAAAGCATGCTGTTAAACATTAAGAGATAATCTACACACAGAAGAGTGGCTGCATATTCTTCATGGCCGGAGCATCACCACTTTCTTTTCCACCAGTAATTTTCAGGTTGGTATGGAAGCCTGTTTCTCTCAGAAAAAAAAAGTTTTGCTTAACTGCAACTCTATTTCTGGCAATTTATTTGTGACTTTATTTCTCATAATACTGCGGTGTATCGCTCTTCCGGTTTCACATAACTTTAAAAACTTTTTCAAATGTTTTGCCATTAACATGAACGTGTTCCTTCTTAAAAGGAAATGCTAGCCGATACCTGAGCGAAATCGATTTAACACCATCTAACACACAAAAGGGCTTATGCAATATGTACCGGATGTGTCCAGTATTGTCACCAATGGACCTATTTCACTTCAGTCTTGAATTTAGGTGTTTTGGCTCTGTAGTTCAGTTCATTGGCATTTACATCCACAATTTGGGGTTATTTTCATCTGTATTGGGATAACATGAATTACAGCCCTTTTTAAACATTGTGCCTCCATTTTAGACAAAAGAAATTGTACAAATTAACATAATCTTAAATAAAGTCATATTTAGCACTTGGTTGCAAATCCTTTGCATTTTTTGAGGCCTTTAGTTGAACCTAAGTAGATAAGATGTTTCTCTACATTTCAGAATTCATCCTGTTGATGCTGTCAGCAGTCACATCAGCCATACATGCTCAAGCCACAACATTACCTCCACCATGTTTCACAGATGAGGTGGGGGAGGGGGCTGCTTTGGAGCTCATGAGCTCTTCTTTTCTTTCTCCACTCTTCTGTCTTTCCATCACTGTGGTATAGGTACTTTGATACTCATATCATCTGCCCATAAGAATCTACAGTTTTTTAAATATACTTTTTTAGCAAACCCTAACCTGGTTGTTCTGTTTTTGAGGCTGACCAGTGGTTGTGGTGAACCCTCTGAATGCTGGTGCAGCCTTTGACACATATATGTCTACATCCTGGATAGTCTTCTTGATCTGCTTCTCAGTTAAAAATTGGTTTTTCTTCATAGTTTAAAATATTTTTCATCCACTACAGTGGTATTTCATGGTCTACCAGGTCGTTTACTATCGTTGAGCTCACCAGTGTGTTCAATGTACTTAACGGTTGATTTTGACACACCCAATGGCTGCCTGCCTACCACTATTGTTTGCTGGCTTTGACACTTATTTTTGCTTTCTTGTGCATGAATTAATAATGCAAAGACATACGACTGGCCAGCAGAGTAGCCAATTGTCCGATTATTTCTGCTCCCCTAAAATGGGGGCACTGTTATGTACAAAAAGGGCTGTACTTCCTACTAGGATCATCCAACATGGATGTAAATGCCATCAAATTAAAGCTAAAAGTCTGCATTTTATCATCATATTCACTGTTTCATTTAAAAGCCAATGTATTAAAGTACATTGTTCAAAATGATAAATATTGTGTTATTGTCCCAATACTTTTACATTTAACTGTAGATCAGGAAATCAAACTCAAAACATTCATCTTTCATTAAATCACTGTTAAAAGGCATTGTAAAAGCAAAGTTTTTCCAAATTGTGTAGTTAAAGTTGTTTGGCACATTGTGTATTTGGTATCTTTCCAGCATCTTCAAAGGAAGATATTTTCCTTTTCTATATTTTTTTTTTGTGGGAGTGCATGTGATATAGGATATCTGTTTTTGTAGTTATTAGTACATGTTGGCGGAAAAAAAGGGCTTAACACATGAGCCTTGCTGAGACAGCTACGTGTAATGCTAGGCCGAGGTAGGTGTACTATTAATGATTATAATGCTAGCTAGCTAGCAAACTTCAATATGTGTAGAAAGAGCAAAGTTGTCAAACCATACACACAAAATGTTAGGATTTCAGCTGGCTCGATGTGTGGCTATATGTATCTAACCAGCTCCAATCCTAGAATTTTGCAAGGTCAAGCGATTTCTCATTTCTGTTAGGAGCCGTTATAAATAGCTAGTGTATGCTAAACGTGGTATTTGTTTGCTCTCTCTCTATCTAATGATCTCATTCATAATAACAGGTTCACGCATACAGTGCCACACTGAAGAAAGCAGTGTTCATGTTATTTTGCAGAAATATTGGTTTTGATGGCAATATTAAATGCCCAGGGCCTTTCCTGAATTGGTTGTTTCTCCATACTTGACAGTACCTTCTTCACTTCATCAGTCCCGTAAGATTATTTTATTTTACTGCATTTTATTATATTACCTCACTTTTTAGTTGAAAGGATAGTATTGCATTGTATATCCAGCGAAGACATTGCATATGCAGTAATTGTTACCATTTTGGTATTTAGTGGGATATACATGTATGTGAATATAACAGAAAGTACTTTGAAGCAAAAATGACAATATGGGGTGGAAAATATCTATGGAGTGATTCACATATATTAAGGTTTAAAACTTTGTGATCAGATTCAATCAATGCAGTTTTTTAACAAAGTCTTTGCTTCTTTTGATGGTCTACGTAAATTTATCCATAGGAAGAGACAATTTTTTCAACAAAAAGATAGTTGGAATAGCCAAGCATCATTGTACTTTCTGTTCAGTATTTGGAAAGATTTTCTCACCACAGTCAGCTCATTTCAGTACCATTGGAGTACTTTTTTGTGTAAAGAATTTGTAATCAACTAGTTCCAAAGAACAGTTCTTGATAAATCATGGGATCAATTAGAGAGAGAGTTGTGTGGAGCCAAGTGTGCAGACTTGCTTAAAACATCATCTGGTGGGAGTTGGTTTGAATCTTGCTCAGATTCTGGTGCCCTAAGTAGCCCTAGTGGAAATATCTGCTTTGCTAATACTTAAAATTTTTTTTAACAACTTCCACAAGTTTGTCACCTTTAAAGGAATAGGGGGCTGCTCCTGTTAAAGCACTGTTCTAGCATGGACAGGCCGTTCTGTGATCTAATTCTGATCTTTCCAGTTCCAACTATGGCCCTACAGGGTGACATATTATTTATAATAGTGTTGGGGAGGGTCAGTGGGCTGGGATCCACATCTCATCAGAAATGCATATAGCCTAATGGTCATACTTGCTGTTTTTGCTGACAAATGTTGATCTAGTGTTGTTAAAATTGTGGAATACAGAAAATTTGTGTGCACGGTACCAGGTGGCATCTTTCAAGGGCTTGGAATTCTGTCCTTGTTGCCTTTCCTTCCTCTCCATGCATAAGATAAATGAACAGCTTTAATGAGGGTCACAAATATCCACTAATTTTATGCTTAATCAGGTGGTTGTGTTAATCTAGTGCCTATGGGGACCCACAAGGATATCAATTGTAATGCAAGTTCAATCCCTGTGGGTGACCTGCTTTAGAAAAAATGGTTCACAGAAAGGTTATAGTTTATACAGCTGACTGACAAACCCAGTAAGAAAGTAATCTTATACTTGAGATTGGTGTGACGCCTGATAAAACCAATACTGTAAAGAAGACAGGCAGCAGCAGGGCCACAGACACCACTGAGAGCCAAATACCATCACGATGAATCACTTTTCCATAATTCAAATGAATGGGTGACACTGGGTGCTTATTTTTCACCAATTAAAACCAGACCTCAGTAAAGCACAAGGTTACTATTCTTTTCAGTCTTTCTGCTTAGATTGAAGGTGCTTGAGACCTTAAATAAGACTCTCCTCATTGCACACAATGAAAGAAGACTGGTCTCCAGTGAGCCAGAGCCACAGAAGTGTGTGGCCATGAATGACCCTTCTGTTGATAGGCTTAAAAAAAAAACAAAAGGAATAGCAGAAAACTGGCCTAGTAAATGAAGATTTGATCTAGTCTTGAGGGAGCCTTTAAATCAAGTCCAAAAGTGGACACATTTGACACTGACCCTCCGGAAAGTAGCTCTGAATCTCTCCTCTTGATGGGTTGAACAGAGCCAGTGTAAAACTGACCTCTCCAACACCATTTTTAATTTGAGTTTTTATCCTTCCTCTTCTTTTTTTGACAAGCTGATGTGCTGCCAGTACAGGCAGGTTTATAGTCTGCAGAGCTGGAGAGCAGTGCCTTCCAGTTGAACTCAAGGGCCTGCAGGAACCATTAGAGACTGCCGCGTTTGGACTAGGCCCAAGACCAGCACTCTGCAGTTCAAAGGCTATTATGCAATAGTACATTTCAGCTAGTGATACATATTTTCTGGTTTTATTGCACTAATAAAAGACCAATTTGCATCAACTGAGGCTACCAAAGACCTGTTCTAATCTCAGTCATGAAATCAGTGTGAGCTGAAGGAGGCATGCTGCCGACTTTGTCTTATTAGTTTCATGCAAGGCTTTTAATCAGCCCATTATGAAAGAACTTGACCACGTGGATAGACTGAAAGAGAAAGAATGCTGAAGGTTTCATGTTATTTGACGCTGTTGGTTTCTGCGCTAACACTGTGAGGCAATGTGAAAAGTATGGGAAGAAACTGTAAGTAACATTACACTTGTTCAGAGACTGGTTTTCTCACATGTTCACATATGCTTCACTTCTCTGGGGATTTACGATATAGAAAGAATGGGGAAAAATGCCAGTCCAGCCACAGGACTGGCTGGAGGAACTAGCCTTCCACAGTGTTTATAATGAATAAAGAAATACACAATCCAATATGAGATACCCACGGGTTCTCCCAGGAACATTGGGATACAGGAATAGTTTGTCTCCATGGTAGCGTTTTTAAATTAAAGCTGCATGTTTAAACTTATGAAAACAACAGATAAATCACAATCTTGTATTTGTGAAATTGATTATGATGGAGATGAGAATAAGAATGATGTTGGCAACATAATCTGCAATGGTGATGTTAATGTTGATGAAGATATGCACTTCAGGATCTCAATGCCAAAATGAGAGTGAATAAAATCCATACCCAACCACGTGATCCTAATTCACTTAACCTATTGCTAGGAGCTAAGTCCTTCAGACCCAGAAATGAATAGCAAAATTAATCAATATGTTACCCAGTTTATGAGTAGAGGTGTGGTGAGTGGGATAATAGTTTAGTTTTTAACTCATTCAAGACCCCCTGCCCACCACTTCGCCCAAACATCATCTGATGCACAGCCATGGCTTTCACCATATCTCTCACTGGCATTATACATGTGACAGAAAGTAATCCATTTTCTCCAAACAGACTGTTGATACTGGCCTGATCCATTGAGAATGTTCCAAATTAAAGCTTCAGTTGCAGCTTCTGGCAAAGAGAGCAAGTGTAATATATCTCACTTAGAGACAAAGTAATTAACCAACAGCTTTAATTTCTTGCATGCATCTTACATAGATTTGCTCTCCCTCATGATCTAGCTAATTCCTCCCTGTCTAGTACTCGCTATCGCAGATGTCTCAACACTAAAACAAGGGTAACAGCTTTTTGTGGACAGCCAAAGTTTAACTTATTTATAATAGTTATAGATCTCATTTTTGTAAATGCGATTAACCAGTTCACCATCGAGGAATGTCTTAAGGAACAATACATTATGCTCTTAAATTCTATATTGCTCTATACAATCTAAAGCTATGCATTTTATACACAAGAAAGTAGGGACCATCAGCAAATAAAGAAATACCTTGCACAGATTCACCATACCACTAAAGCTTGGAGTTTTTAATTCAGTCAGTTGATCTCCTGCACCTAAATTTTGAGTGCACAATGACCCTTTTCTGAACATGTATGGAGGAGGGCTGTTTCTGATGTACCACTATGAGCCTTAACACTGTAGATCTGCTGCTGACCTTAGGCAGAGTAGCACAGCTGTGATCGTTTCACGGGGATGGCGAGGGGGAGCTTTTTCTGCGGAATGTTTACTGGAGAGTTTTGCTACACACTTTGGAGTCAGGGGGCCCATCACAGCAGCTGTTAAACAGTCTCTTCACATGAATGGCGAGGAGGGAAGGGACACAACCAGAAAGAAAATGTTTTAGGCTTCTGGGAACCATTGTGCCCAATAGCAGAGAAGTAATTCCTAGAAATTGTCCTGATAGGATCCAATTTTATGTTTGCTTGCCCATTCTTGGGTCTGAGGTAAAAAAATATATAGTACAACACATGGAGGAAGGAGTTGCAAAATCCCCTTTTTATTTTAGCTAGGGTAGTCTGAGAGCCAAACACCGACCATCCAGGTAATACTGAATGTACAAAGTAGGACCACTTTTGCTCTGTGCTCATGGCACAGCCACAAAAGCACAAAAGACTATTGTGCCAGTCAGTCCAAGTATGAAACCCATTTTAGCATTACCAAATTTGTGACTTTTAATCATGTCAGCTTAATATGCTGCACTTCCTCCTTGGATTTGCAATTAACCAGCTCCATGTAAACATTGCTTAAGGCAATTAATGTCTCTGAGTGGAAGTGCTTTAGGCTGTCACTGAGTATAAACAATCACATGAATGACTGAATTACTCAAAGCTGTCCATGTGGTTAAAAAGGTAAACCAGGGGGAAAGAATGACTCCTAGGTAAATTGTGCCCTTTTTCAAGCCCCACCCAAGTCCTGCTCTACTTAGTTGCTGTTGCTAATTTCATCAAGCACTCACTTCAGAAAGCAAGTTTCTATTGAAAATCCATTGAGAGGACCTGTCAGTTATATTCACTTGTATCTGTAAATACTTTATCAAATTGAACACTGACTACCCCCCTGTTAATCAAGCAACTCTCATGTATTTTACAGTGTACAGGATTTTATTCATTTCATGGTAATCTTAAAAAACAGCTTTATTTTCCTGACTAGGTAAAGATAGGCTAGTTACCATATTCGACCAATGCTTTATGTACTTACTGTGTTCACCCCACAGAGCTGTTTGACCAGTTAACACTGCATGCATGTAACCACTGTGCCCACTGTTTAACCGTTTTTATCTTGATAGGCTACTACTCGTCATGTTAGTTACAATCCTCATAGAAGGCAATGATTTTAAAGCTTGACGGAGTCTGATTAGCAACAGTTGCTACACACAGGAATGCTCTGATTGGTGGTTCAGCTAGCTAATCAAGAGGTCAACAAAGGGTCAGTTGGAGCCCTTCAACTAACCCGCTGTCTGCAGAGATGCTGAACTGATTCCCTTGACCACGTTACATACAAAAAATATTGTTCTGGGGGATTTTGAAGCAATTCTGGGAAGTAAAAGTGAGCTATTCATGTATTAAGAACCCCAAGTTAAAATGTTGTGGTCCATTCCACACCCCCTGTTTGATGAATAACCCTTCTCTGATCAAACATCAAATTCACATGGAAAAACAAGCCCTATCTGTCAACCTGCAGAGCTGTGGGCATCTGCATATTCACATTCAGCATCCCTGCCAGGTGAGCTGACACAGGGGGGAACTCCAGCTGTCTCTGTAGACCAGCAGAAGGAACAGGAACACTCATCCATCCATCCATTTTCTCTTTCTTTTTCTCTGAAGATCAATGGCCCTGCACAATCTGGCCTTCTTTTCTAGATCTGGTAGCTCCATTATAGAGTCCCAAATGGCAGCTCTCTCCCTCTATCAACAACAAATGTTATATATATATATATATATATATATATATATATATATATATACGTAACAAGAGGTCTTAAAAATTCAGTCTTGTTTAATGGCTTCTTTCATTGTAGGGCACTTGAGGATTCACCAACCTGCAAACTTGGCTGGAAATAAACACCCATTAATCTTGTGCATGTCGAAAAACATGTGCTTGTTGATGTAAGTGCTGTATGAAATTCAACCAACCAAATTATTATTATAATTGCAAATGCATTTGAAATTGAGCCTGAATGTGCAAGAAAGCAGACAGAATTACAAAGGCCTACATACAGTAGTTCAAACGCATGTCAGAGGAGAGAGCGAGACATTCGCACCTAACCTTTACCAAAACCTGCTAAGTGATTTATTATCATTTAAAAATCATTGCACACTTTGACCTCTGCCAGTAAAAACCGTTGAATAATTAATAACCATTTTTAATTCAACATATCATGGTGTCAGGTTTCACGTTCCCCTCGCTTGTTGCTGGCGTCTCTTCTCTGCGCACATCATTGCCGGTCTCTCTCAAAGATGCCTTGAAAAAAAGAATTTTCCACAAATCAAAATGTTAAACAATAATTGTTTATTTCAATAATTCAGTAATTTCAATAATTGTCCATTCCCCCATTCAGTAAACGAGGAACTAGAAGCTGACAGGAGAGACACGACTATGGCCAATTTGCCTTGAATAAATTCTCACTTAAAACAATTCATTTCACATTAAAAACTAACACAAAACCAAATAGCAAAAGCCTACTATACAGACCAATCTGGTGTGTGCTTATAAAAAAAGCATGTGATAAATGCTGTTTCTTTTCCATGAATAATTTGGTATAGGACTGAATTTGTCATGGTCCTGTTTTCCTGTCTGTGTTTCCCCTGTTGGGCCGCCAGATGGCGGCACTTCTGTTTTGTGTCCTGCTCCCCCCCTGTTAATTGTATGATTGTTTCATTGTCTCGTTATCCCATCATTGTTCCCACCTGTCTTATCCCCTCCTTCTGGTTTGATTGTTTTTTGAGTTCACCTGTGTCTTGTTACCCCTGTCTATTTAAGTTCTCTGTTCCCTTGACTCAGGTGCTGGTTCCTTGTGTTTGTTCCCAACTAGCGTTTGTTGAGACCGTATGTACCTGCCTGTGTTTGTTTCATGACTTATATGTACCTGCCTGTATTTTGTTCCTGACTGTTTTGTTTGACCTTCCTTTGTGCTCTGCCTTCCCGTGTTCTGCCCTGCTTGTGTTTGTTTCATGACTTATATGTACCTGCCTGTATTTTGTTCCTGACTGTTTTGTTTGACCTTCCTTTGTGCTCTGCCTTCCCGTGTTCTGCCCTGCTTGTGTTTGTTTCCGATGTATGGTCAGACCATTTATACCTGCCTGCGTTATTTTTACCTGCTTGTGTTTGTTCTGACTTATGTTTTGTTTCTGACCGAATATACCTGCCTGTGTTTTGTTTGACCTGTCCTTGTGCTCTGTTTGACCTGCCCTTGTCCTCTACCTGCCTGTGTTCTGCCCTGCCCATGTTTGTGAGTTCCTCTTGTTTTCTGTTTTATTTCGATATTTTTTGAGTTGGTGTTTTTGCCCTTCGTGTCCTTTTCTGTTCCCTGTTTGTTTGCCCTGTAAGTAAAGTCTGTTAATTTTCCCCTTTTTGAGTTTCGTGTTTTTTTCCACTCTGCACCTGGGTCCCAGCACCCGTACCGTTACAGAAGGAACCAGCCAGTTTGGGACCCAGCAGAGTTTTTTTTATTTTTTTATTTTTTTATTTTATTTTATTTTTTTTTATTGTTTAACATGCCATCGGGGTGGTGGGAGCTTGAGCCTCCCAGTGCCCGGGGCGGGCGGTCGCGGAGGCGCCGTGGTCGGGCTGCCTCCCGGTCGGCCGGACCTCCAGCTGATCAGCAGGCGGATCCTGACCCTTTTGAGGGGTCTCGGCTTGCCATTTTTCCGGGGTCCGGCCCGCGGGGGTCCCGCCGGTCCCGTCCGGCTGCCCAGCCGGGTTCCCTACAGCTGTGGTCTGTGTTCCTGTCCCCTGCCCAGCCCAGACGGCAGGGCCCTCGGCCTGCTCCACCCCAAGTCCCGGAGGGGCCTTCATGGCTTGCTCTGCCCCGAGTGCCGGAGGGACCTTCACGACCTGCTCTGCCCCGAGTGCCGGAGGGACCTTCACGGCCTGCTCTGCCCCGAGTGCCGGAGGGACCTTCACGGCCTGCTCTGCCCCGAGTGCCGGAGGGACCTTCACGGCCTGCTCTGCCCCGAGTGCCGGAGGGACCTTCACGGCCTGCTCTGCCCCGAGTGCCGGAGGGACCTTCACGGCCTGCTCTGCCCCGAGTGCTGGAGGGACCTTCACGGCCTGCTCTGCCCCGAGTGCCGGAGGGGCCTTCACGGCCTGCTCTGCCTCGAGTCCCGGAGCGGCCTTCACGGCCTGCTCTGCCTCGAGTCCCGGAGCGGCCTTCACGGCCTGCTCTGCCTCAAGTCCCGGAGGGGCCTTCATGGCCTGCTCTGCCCCAAGTCCCGGAGGGGCCCCCAGAGCCACCTGGAGCCCCGGAGAGGCCCCCAGAGCCGCCTCGAGCCCCGGAGAGGCCACCAGAGCCGCCTCGAGCCCCGGAGAGGCCCCCAGAGCCGCCTCCAGCCCCGGAGAGGCCCCCAGAGCCGCCTCCAGCCCCGGAGAGGCCCCCAGAGCCGCCTCCAGCCCCGGAGAGGCCCCCAGAGCCGCCTCCAGCCCCGGAGGTCCCGCCTGCTCTGACCCTTCCACGGAGGCCGCCTGCTACACCCAAGTTTCGGGCTCTACTTGCGCCTCGAGCCCCGGGGGGGCCTCCGGAGCCGCCTCAAGCCCCAGGGGGGCCTCCGCAGCCGCCTCGAGTCCCGGGGGGGCCTCCGGAGCCATCCAGAGCTCCGGAGAGGCCTCCAGAGCCGTCCAGAGCCCCGGAGAGGACAACGGTCCCATCTGTTGTCCTGCAGGGGCCGCCGCAGACTGCTCTGACTGCCCCGCAGGCTAAGCCACCTGCCTTGTGGCCGTGTTTTTTTCCACTCTGCGCCTGGGTCCCAGCACCCGTACCGTTACAGAATTGCGCCTATACAATCCTCAAATGACGACTCTAGCAGCAGTGAACAAAAAGTTATTTACCTTGTTACATATATGATGCGTTATATTTATACAGACTCTCCCCTATATCCTAAGTGGAACTAACATGGATGAGGTTAGACTGCTCAAAATTCTGACTATTGTTAAGTTTCACAGTCTGACCCCGAAGTTCGTTGAATAACCATTAGAAGGTGCACATTTCACTCAAATACACAGAAATATATTATGGGTAACAAGCATGTCCCTATTTTCAGCTTGTCTTTAAAATGTATTTTCCTCTCCTTTCCTGTTAAAATAAGAGCAGCGGTAACACTTTTCTACTTTGCTCGTGAGTCCCATGGTTGAAGTGTTAACTGTCAGATATGGTTTTGAGTGCTCACATTTGCCACCTGGTGGTGTTTTTGTGAATATAAGTAGTTTCTGTGGAAATACAAAGAAAATATATGCAAATTTGCCTCTGCCGGGAAGATCTCTTGAGGCAGCGCCAAATGAAACTGTACAAAGATTGTTACCATCTAAGAGGCTTTATGCGAAGCTCCACAAGATCTCCCTCACTTTAGGGAAATAGGCTATTTGCCATGAGCAACACAAGTTTGAAACATAGACTATATTTGCTTTATGCAACTAGTCACATAATTAATTTTTTACCTATATTGTGATATGTCAAAAGCATAGTTGCCTTTGACAGCTATTATTCCAGTATTATGATGAATGATGGGCCTATAATATCACCCACTCCTACTGCAAATCAGCAATCTCTACCCCAGTCAGAAGTTTTTGTTCCTTAAATTTGTTTCAAGCATGACCCTGATTGGTCCCTTGTTTGTTGCTGGCCAACTAGCCGCAATGTCTGTGATAGTAATGTATTCAGACTTTTCAATGCCTGGTTCCTAGACTGTTTTCCATACACCATTGTGTATGAAGGAAAATGGGGCATTTGTGATCTTTCACATTGCTTATCTGTCCCCTCATTTGCATAGCTTTTAGTTCAATGACCTCTTACTTGTCATAACTTCAGTCAACCATGTGTCATTAACACGATCATCACTCATAGGTGCCAAGTCCTTATGAAACATGTATTCCGAGAATATGAGACCTCAGTGAATTAGACGAATCTGTTTAATAACAGTCAACCATTGAGGAAAGAAGTACAGTGGTATTCTGAGTTGATTCAGGCAACATCTGTCCCATTTCAATCTAAAAGTTAAATACAGTTGAATAACCTTATTTATTCACAAACAATTTGGGGAGTTTCACCAGGAAGCAGTGGTTTACAGTGAGGACACCAATAATGGCCGTTATGGCTAAAGAGTTCCCACAAATGATCGAATCTGCTCTGGAAATTCACCATGCTTTCGATCAGGGACGTGATATTCTCAGAAAGAAAACAGTGACTTCCTGAGTTACGAGTAAAGGGATGAAAGAATTTGTTCCAGTGCTAATCTCATGACGGATGAAATGGATGAGGTAAGTGTACTGCTGCGAGGTAGGTCTAAACCACAGAAGTGAGACAAACCTGTGAATGATTTTATTTTCCACAGACATTAAAAGATGACATTTATTTCACATGACTGTTCAACATCTTTCGAGCTAGCTAACAAACTAGAATCAGCTAAATTTGTTTTTACCGGCATAAAACCTGCATCCTAGACTAGAGCATTTTATATTATAACACTGTTGCAAATAACTAGTTTTTTGTTTGGGCTTGCTGGGACCAATTCCCTTCTAAGCCTTTGCAAGGAAATGGCAGGATAAACAAGTGTCTATGGCTGCCCAACCCTGTTCCTGGTAATCTACCACCCTGTAGGTTTTCATTTTATCTCTAATTTGGCACACCTGATTCTACTAAAGCAGCTCAACAAGATCTCTAGCTGTTGAATGTGGTGTGCTTTGTTAGGGCTACAATGAAAACCTTCAGGACAGTAGATCTCCAGGAATAGGGTTGGGTTACCTAAGACACGCTTGCTAAGACACACCCTCAGGGAGAAATGTACCATCTCAGTGCTCACCCCAGAATCCTGATTGACATAAATTTAGACAAGTAAAAGCAACTAAAAAGAAAGAAAATCAGAAGCTATGCCAAAAGAAGGGGTGAAATGTCAGGCTAATAGGCAGAAGGAAAGCTATGTGAACAAGTAGGTTTACACAGCATTCTCCATTCTTTTTTGTGGGTTTTCATTTGTGAACCAAATTTTTTTTGGTTCAAGTGGGTTTTAAGAAGAAGATATGGGGCTCATTCACCAACTGTTCTTAAGAAGAATGTTCTTCTTAAAACCCACTTACGCAGCTTTCACAAAGGTTCTGATATTCACCAATGTTTTCTTATTTGGGATTTGTTCTTAGGTAAGAACAAAATCTACGCACTCAAGAGCACACTTACGCACAATTTGAGTGCTGACATGTTTGTGCAAAATAATTGGTTATTGCGTTTTCTTCAATTCTACAGTTGTATAATATTATAAGATTTAAATTACAATAATATTTTTATCATTTATAATATTTTTTAATCATTATTTTCATTATTTTACAAAGCATTAAGGTGCCAGGTCCTGCCTCAGAGGGTGGTTGCCTCAGCGGGAGTAAATGATAAAAATCAAACCATTGTAGTGACCTTTTATTTTTGGGGGTTTCAATTATGCAATGTTTGGTCTATACTGAAAAAACAAATGTTTAAATTTTGAATACAAACTAAGCACTTAAGTAACACTTTTTAAACACATGGACATTTGAAGAAGAGAACGTCACTAGGGGGGTGACACCAAAATGACTGGCAATACATTTTTTGCGCAGTGTTTTGTGCAGCGACGGGTTTACTCCGATGCAGTTTACTGCCGGTTGATTTAATTAGCGGTACAAATGTGACGAGAAGCGCTTTGTCATTTGAATGCATAGCATGCAATTCCTTACGCCCACTCCCACCAGTATTTTTATCTTTTTTGCCACAGATTTGGCATCAAACCATTTTTTTACTTCATCAGTTGTGCGCCCTTCTCCGGATACAGAGTTCACTGAACGAGTAATATCATCCCATGCATCTTTTTTGTGTTATTTTATATCCACTACTGACGCTACTAAATATGACAGGTCCTTTGCTGTTCCCTTCCCGCAGCAAAACCTCCACTTCAGAACTACTGAAGTTTTTCTTGCGTTTGGAGTCCGGTGCTCCACCATCTTAAGATTTTCGTTTGGGCATTATTGACTTTGTTCGCTCTCAAACTTTTCTTTTCGGTTTCTGTGTGTACACGGCTCTGCAGTCTCATGCCCTTTTATGGGGATTGGCGGGGCGTTTACCTATGCTAATTAGGAACAACTGGCTTTACACTTACGAGGACAATGGGATTCATCATTTTAAGAACACACGTGCGAACAATTCTGCAGTTTAAGAACACGTCGTGAATCTGACGTAGACTTTTCTTAGGAATTTTCTCAAGAACAAATTTAAGAAAAAACTTAGGGAGATATTGGTGAATGAGGCCCATTCTTCTTAAGAACGGTTAGTGAATGGGGCCCACTGTTCTTAAATTGTTCCAGCAGCACCAGCTCTTTGAGCTGAGCTAAGTCATATGTCTCGCTTGCCTTTAGCCAGTGCTCACAAGCCACAGCTAATTTTTGAGACAAGTCCAAATAGGACTCACCGTCTCTACGCTTCATGGTCTGAAAGTGCTGCCGGTAGGCTTCTGGAACCCCACCATAGGCAGTCAGGACAGCCGCTTTCAAGGATTCATAATCCAAGCCAATACATGGGTCCAAGGCTGCAAATGCAACCTGTGCCTTACCACTTTCTGCACCAATAAAGGTCATTTGGTTTCAGACCACTCACGTTCCCGAGCTACAATCTCAAAAGCATCAAAAAAAAAAGTATCAGCGTCTTCCTCAGAAAACTTTGGCATGAGAGGCAAAGCAGAACACACATCAAAACGGGTGCCCAAGGCAGGGGTGAGCCTTTTATAGGTTATGTAGTGTTTAGATTTTGGTCTTAGAGAGGGAAACAGTCAGTGGGTTTACATGATGTTTAAAAAAGTCGATTTATTGTCTTAGTCCGGTTAAAACTGGACTTTTAAAAATCACGTAAACATTGTAGTCCGACTGAAATCGTACGAAGTCAATTTTTTCAGAGATTTTTTCTAGATAATGCGGTTGGGGGTCAATTTACTACGGCATGTATACGCTTCAACAGGCCAAAAATTGGCCTTGGCGTTCTGCGCATGTTCTGTAATTTACATATCAACTACTGTGGCCAAGCAGAATCGATAACGTTTCAGAAAATATATAACTTTAAAAGATTTAATTCAATCTTCTACTGTTGCGACGAAATTGGAGGAAGCAGGATTTATAAGAAGCCTTCATCAGACACACCTCAGTCAATAAATCGATTCTTTCCGAGTCATGTATACTGGGACAACGACAATAATCTAATTAAATCTCATCTTTGGCCAAATCGAGCTATTGATATAGATCGATTTCAACTGTGCATGTAAACACACTGACTGAATAAGAATGTGGTCTGGCCTCCCCATCACAAGCATCAAAGCAAATGTGATTGGGGCCATTTAAAATTCACTGATACCCTAATCTAGGCAGACAATCTATGGGTCTCACCTCCTCTGAAGAGACAAACCAGATGACACAGGACACCATATCGGGGGTCGGAGACCCTGCATGCCAACATGCCTAACATTTCCCATTACTTTAAGTTTGAATGCAATCTTTAGGTAGGCCAGTCTTAGTCATAAATTAGTCTGACCCCCCCTTCCCTTCTCTCCTAAACCTTAACTCAGCATCACCCAATCAGGGCAAATATCCTCAAGCCATGCAAGGTAAGGTATTTAAGATATTTAAGTATAATGTCTTCTGTTGTGTAATTTAGAAGTAGTGTGCCTGCATTTGATTAAAAATGTATTATTTCAATTCATTAATCTAATTGATTGCTTCGTATTAAATTCAATTATTTAGTCTTGAAACCTGATATAGGCTACAGCTTGTTTTGACCTGTTAGTTGATTCCACCAGTTTTCTGTAGACTGACCTATCAATGAATTTAGAGATTTAATTGATAATTCTCATTTTCAATAATAATTATTAAATTAAATCACATTAAATATATTTTACGTGGTGGGTAAGTGAGGTGTTTTAACGGGTTATGCGCTTGTGTTCGGTATTCAGTGCCGGACATCAAACGAGGGTGTTAACGGTTACAACTGCTGGATTCGGAAAATTAAACATATTTAAATTAATCCTCACCTTGCTGTCACCTTGTTCGACCCTAATTTGGTCCACCTCAAGCTTCGCCAACCGCTCCCTAGTTGCACGCTCTTTCCTCTCTGCCTGAAACTCTAATTCACGTGCCTGGTGCACCCTCTCCCTCTCCTCGGGCTCAGTTACACACTGCTTTTCTGTCTCCTCAGAGGCCCATAACTCCTCCAACTCAAGGGTAGAAATAAGGAGTTTAAACAAGATACCCTCCGGCACCTCCACCTATTGCTCAGCCGACAACTGCAGCGGTTGGTTTTTAATGAGCTGCGGGAAATCACACCGAGAGGGCAACTCCATTTCTACCACCATTTCTCTCCAGCTCTGTCTGCTGAAACTGACATCTTAAATTCAATAAAGGGTCACCCACAGTGGAGAGAAAACACGAATCAGGACCAAGAGGGGCTGTAAAGTTGAAAGCAGGAGAGAAAATCCAAAAAAGCCAAGGAGAAGATTCTCCTTAAAGCCCCAACAAATACACGCCACACAAGCACTGAAATTCAATCAATAGAGAAGACCAAAAATGTGTGCTTAAATACTAAGAGCCCACAATGAGCATACTGGGGGAACAAAGTAATAAAAAAAAGTCACAAGGGGCCACGCCCCAAAATTACACTGTTAACAGCAGTTCAGAAAAAAAAGGAACAATACATATCTAATAATCCCAAGAGAGGTGCAACACAGTAGTGTGAACCTCCTCAATCGTTTTAGCCAACACCGCCATCTTCTGCGCTCCTTTTATCTCTCCACTCAGTGGTCCTTACCCAATCAAACGCAAGGGCATGTTCCCAATTCCATTTCATGCAACCGCACCACTAGAATAAGAAAATAACCAAGAGGGGAAACTAATATGCACGGGCATAACACTATGCAAACACAACTCTATTGGTCCCTTTGAAAGGAGGGATGTGAAGGAAGAGAACATTTTTAAGGTGAAGTTACGAACCTGAAGATATCAAGAAGTAGTGAAATTTTACTATATTAAAAGTCTTAGTCAGATAGTCAAATGGAGAAAAATGAGTTGCCAATATAAAGGTCTTTTCAAGGTCTTTTCAATTTCAAGCCATTTCTATGCCTAGGTTGGAAAGCGAGATCCATCTGAGAAGGTATGAACTGGGGAATAAAAACTAAGGGAGAGAAGCTAATTGCCTGTTTGTGTCCAAAATGGTGTCTGAATTGAAACCATATTTGCTCTGAACTTATGAATTTGTGACATGCCTGTTCAAAGTCACAAAGTCATGTGGGTGCTAAACAAAGTGAGAGGAGAGACAGGAAGATTCGACTTCAGCTCCATAACTGACCAGATAGGACCATCATTATTGACAAAACAGGAGATCCCATAGCTTAACTTAAATTTTAGCAGACCAATAATAATGACAAAAATTGGCAGGGTTAGGCCCCCTCCAGGGTTTGACTGCTCCAGAAAGCTCTTACGTAATCAAGGAGCAGATTTATTCCAAATAAAGGTGGAAATACTTTTATCTAGGGATTTTTAAAAAATGACTTGGGTAAAAAAGTTGGAAATATTTTCAATAAGTATAGGAATCTTTGTAAGACAGTCATTTTCATAAAAAATACTGACCAGCGTGACAGTTCCTCCTTAGTTTTTTTACAAAAGTGGTGTAAAATTACGCTTAACAGGGGCTTTGAAAGAATGTGTAATCTGTTTTCCAAGGTAGGTGAGACAGACTCACTCTGTTTTAAAGGGAGTATTGTCAAAGTCTCTGGATAATTGATTTATAGGAAAGAGAAAAGTTTTTACTTAAATGTATTTTATAGCCAGAAAAATCCCTGATTGTCTGCAGCGCATATATGATAGTAGGTATAGAATGTTGAGGGTCACAGACATGTATAAGAAGGTCATCTGCGTATAAGGATACTTCATTAGTTTTGCCCCATCTGAGAAAGCCCACCATCCCCTCTCATTAAAGCAATTACAAGGGGTTAAATTGCTACATTACAGAGCAGATGAGATAATGGACATTCTTGTCTTGTAACTATATAGGGGCGAAAATGTTGAGAAATAATGTTGTTAGGGCATATTGAAGCCATCAGCGGTAAATGTAAGATCTTGATCCAGGAGACAAACACAGGGCCAAATCCAAATCTAACAAGGACTGTAAATCGGTATTCCCATTCTACACAATCAAAAGCATCAAGAGAAATCACAAGAGAAAATCTGGTGTTATGGTGGAATGGGATGAGTATAAGAAATCAAATAGACAACATATGTTGAAAAAAGATTCCCTTTCTGAAATAAAGCCAGTCTGATCTGGACTAATTATGCTGGTCATGACTTTCTCCAAACATTGTGAGAGGGCTTATGCAATAATTTTTACTGTCAACTCAAACTGAGTAGGTGATAAGAGCTACATTCTAGGGAGCTTTTATCCTTCTCGAGAAGCGCTGATATCATGGCTTAAGTTAAAGTCCTAGGTAAATATTGATTATTAAGGGATTCTGCAAAAACTGTATACAACAAAGGGGACAATTTAGAGGAAAAGGTCTTATGAAGTTCCATTTTAAAGCCGTCTGGGCCAGTGGGCTTCCCTGGTTGCATTATTGATGTCATGTATTGTAAGAGGGCTTTCCAGAGTTTCCCTCTGAGCACGACAAATAGCTGGGAGAAAAGACAATATAATACAGTATAGTGCAGAATAAAACTGTGAAAATTGGTCATTAATGTCCTTTGGGTTGTGTGAGGTTAGTCCTGTTAGTCCTTAATTTTTGGGTTTAACCTTTTAGAGGTAGACTGACATATTTGGTGTGAAATGAGCTTTCCAGCCCTTTTGCCATGCTCAAAGAATCTTTGTCTTGATTTCAATAAGACCTGTTCAAATTTAGTAGTGGTAAGAGTTTCAAAATCAGATTGGAGTAAGAGTATTTCTTTGTGTAGATCAGGGGTGGGTTGAATAGCATATTGGCTATCAATGACAAATAGGAGTTGAATCAGTTCTGTGGTCCGCTTAGAGCAAGTGTTGTTTTTGTATGCTATAAATTAAATTATCTGACCCTGTAAATATGCTGTGAGTAATTCCAAAATTGAGTTATGAAAATCATCGGTAGTTAAGTTAATCTCAAGAAAGAAGTAAATTTGAGCTGAAAGAAAAACTCTTTGGCAGCCAACCGAAGTGGATCTAAACGCCATGTGCATTGAGAGGCAACATTGTTAGGAAAGCAATGATTTAGTTGAACAGAAGAATGGTCTGAAATAATAATGCTATGGTATTTACATGAGATTAAAAACAAAACCAACTCAAATAATGAAATAATCAATTCTGGAATAGGAATGATGAACTGGAGAAAAGAAAAAAAAAAATTTTATTTTAAAAATTTATGACTTTGGTTTATTCCAATGAATCATTAATCAAGCACACTAGTTTACACATGTTGGAAAATAAAGCTTACTTCAATAACTGTATTATCTTTTAGTTTAGCATTTTTTTAAGCATTTTTTGTGCATATTTATCAAGGGTGCCAATAATTCTGGAGCCCACTGTAAAGGAATGTTGGTCTCATCTATCCACAACACCTTTTTCTAGAACTCAGCTTTTAGGTATTTCTTAGCAAACTGTAACCTGGCCATCCTGTTATTTGCTGCTACTGTAACTGGTGGTTTGAATCTTGCAATGTAACCACTGTAATTCTGTAAGTCTGCTGCGGACAGTAGTCACAGACACATTGTCTCCTGAAGAGTGTTTCTGATCTGTCGGACAGGTGTTTAGGCGTTTTTCATCATTATGTTGAGAAGTCCAAAGGCAATCAAAAGCCTAGAATCAAGATTATATACTGAACGCTCTTTTATACCTGCGCTAATGAAGCAATTGAACACACCTGACCGATCAGAAACACCTGTGAAGCCACTTGTCACAAACATTGTGGTGCCTTGAAATGGGGGGGGCTATGTATAAAAAGTACTGTCATTTCTACAAGGTGAAAACAAAATCTATGGAAATAGTAAGTAGTAAATGCTGGGAATGTGTTCTTTAACCACATGTGAATTATTAGATTGCAAATCTGAAACTGGGGTGTACAGAGCCTAATCAGAAACATGTCTTTGTCCCAAACGTTATGAGGCTCACAGTATATTTCAAGCTCATGTCAGTTCACATATGAAAACTGTAAAACACGACATTTCACTACATTCGCTCCCAGAAAAAATCAACTGATAAAACAAGCCAGTTACTAATGGCTTCAGATCTGATGTGGATTCTGGATTTCAGTCGAAGCAACCAATCATCTTTGATCTACTATTTGCATAAACACTCTCACGAACATCTCAACCTTGAGCACAGCATCATCAAATTATTACCAAGCTACATACAAGCAGAGATTAAACGAAATGGCAAGTGTTATCGTTAGTCGCGTTCGGTGCGCTAGTACTGGTTCTCGGTCAGCTATCCACACTAATACAGCCTTCGAAAGGAGAAGGTTGTAGGAAGTGGTTGGCGTACATTTGGGGGACATATTTTGGCAAAAGTGAGCCCCCTCCCTTTGCTGGTGTACACCCCCCGTTTTGCAAGGAAGTGCTTCCTAAACAAAGTGCAGTAAAACGGTGGCTTTGCAGTAAGGCTGGTGTTGAAAAAATGGGATCTGACTCTGGCTCGATCATATATGGTTTCATCACTGCCGGATCATTTACAGATGCCATGTTTACTTTCAGAGTTTTGAAAGCAGGGGATGGGAGGGGAACTCCTGTCATTCCCAGTCAGATTTCCAATCAAGGCAAAGCATGTGAAAAAAATGTGCGACACTGATCCAAAACAGCCTGTTATGCTCAAGAGAAACTCACTTAATGTTTTTGGATTGGGCCCAATGTGAATACCACATTACCACAAAACACCTGACATGTATGTAAATGTACAGTATGTGTGAAAATATCAATTTGTAACTAAGACTTTTTCTACAGGATATAGCTTTACCCAGAGGGCTGACATATCCCCAACCCCTTGTACAGTTGTCATGACTGGCATGATTAGGAAAACTGGAGTGCTCTAAAGTGGACCAAGCATGGAACACACATTGGCTCTTTGTGCCTGGGCATCCCCCCCCCCCCCCCCCAGCTTTACCACACACTTGGTAGTGCATGATCAGTACTCAGACCTTGTGTGGTATTCCAATTAAACCAACTTCAAGGGGGAAATGTATCTGTAGTCAGTTACTGCACTCTGTGGGATGCCAATTTGTTATACAGGGACATTAGGTTTCCATTATCGCAGACTCCAAGCAACTTAACATTAAACCGGTACCAATATCATTTTCCATCTATAAAAAAGTGAAGTCGTTTCATATTTAACTTCAAAGTATATATAATGGAATTGAATTGCAGTTCTCAGTCATCATGTTTTATTCAAGGGGATTTCAGCTGTTTTCTTCATGTTGTGTGTATCATAGCATTAATTAAAATTCTGCAAAGGAGCAGAAAGTCACTGCTCTTCAAAAGGCCAAAACAATGTTGTATGTTTTGGCCTTCTCAAGCCCCTGGCCATAAAATCTGAGTTTTGGCAGCTGTAGTTCTGGCACACAAACAGCAGATGTCTTCTATGTTGACGTATAGAGCAGCAAACTCAAGCTTGACAGGGAGCTAGACAAGTCAAAATATTAAATTCTCTTTCTCTGCTCTGCTACTGACCAGGGATTGAGCCAAAAACACAATAATCTACAAAAATAATCAATGCTTCCTTTCCATTAAAAAAAATAAGTTTTCTAAAATAATTTTTGCCTTCAAGAACAATTTCTCCATGACGTAATTTGGTTTGGTTTGTCAAGAAGTACATGCCGACTAGAGTGTTTTCTTTCAGCACTTCTCCCAACAGAAAGACAGAGAGGAAGAGCATCATGGACTGTCTGTGAGGTCCTCATTGCAACACAAAGCTTTAGTCAAGCAACATCCAGGGAACCTCATCAGTGGAGATCACAGAGCCCACATGTCATCATGGGGGGTGTTGTTGGCCAAGTGGGGCAATAGGCTCATCCGTGTGGCATGGTAAATGGACTGCATTTATATAGCGCTTTTATCCAAAGCGCTTTACAATTGATGCCTCTCATTCGCCAGAGCAGTTAGGGGTTAGGTGTCTTGCTGAAGGACACTTCGACACGCCCAGGGCGGGGTTTGAACCGGCAACCCTCCGACTGCCAGACAATCGGTCTTACCTCAGTCTTTGTGGCGCTTTGCTGTGGCAAGACAGTTGATGGAGATTAACTGGTTGTAGCCTGGGATCAGCACAGAGTTGTCTGTGCATGTGAGGAGAGGGGAAAGCAGTACCCCTGCCACGTGCACCCAAAGAAACATACGGGAAACATTATTGTAGGACCTCCTCAGTATGCTCATTTTCAGGAATGAATAAAGCTAATGAAATGGGGAATAGAGGAAGCAAGGGAAATTGAGAGGGTGTGCAGGAAGAGAGGGGAAGGGTACAGCCAAGAGCAGGGAGTGGAGGGGGGATGGTAAAGCCCACTCTTCAGGGGATATGAAAAAAACAGTAAAATACTACCCCAATTCATTACCCAAAAAGAACACACCAGGGAAAAATATACAAAGCTCAGGATCTTTGAGGGAGTGGCCTGATATCAGTGAAAGAGCGCTACAAGAGATGTACACTTTGTAACTTTAATGGCTACAAACCTGCACCCAGTCACACTCTAAAAACATCACTGTGATTATGAACTGCGTCTGGCACTGAGTCAGCCAGGATGGACAGAGATCTGAAGAGGGACCAATACATCCGCTCTTAAGCCAGTGGATTTATCTGCAGTCCTTCAAAGCCAGAGCTCGACAGGGGACTTTCTGGGAGATATCCTAGTCATCTGTGCCCCGCCATTTGGAGCATGCTGTGTTTCCGAGTGATCAAAATTAATCATATACATTGGGACAGTTGCATAACTGTGTGAAAGAGCAACTGGGCGAAGGAGCACGAACACTTTTCTCTCTGGACCTTGTTGGCAATTACTTATCTTGAATTGCGTTGCTCCAAATGAGAGGCCGGCAAACTCTGTGCACTCACATTGTGGAGCTCTCTGATTATTGTCACTGACTTTGGAACCATGCCTTTTTGAGCTGTACACAGTACCTTCCATTTAAATTGAAGCTTGATTTTTTTACTTTGACATTGAAACACAGCACTCATCTTAATTTTCACTTGAAATCACAATGCATGGAATATTTTAACTGATTATTTGTTATCAAGGCTTTAAAATGAGGTAGTATTTTTTCCTGTTTGGTGTGGTCTGGTAATGGTCACCTTAAAAGAACCAAGAAGATGACCTTAAATGTGTGATACTGGCAGAAGGAGACAACATTGAGAACATTGTTATTCAGGGAAAACCTGTGAGTCCAAGACCCAGTCTGATTTATAGCATGCATGTTATGGCCCAACGCGTTGCCTGGTCACCGCCTTCTGTTGCTTAAGCTATGTGGCTTTCAATGGAATTCAACAGCTAACACTTAAAAACCAGTGGTTAACACCTGTAATGAGCTTTTACTCAATTAAAACTAGTTACAACCCCTTGGAACACCACCCTTTACCCCCAAGTACTACCATTTTTCTGCAGAGTGGCAAGTAACTCTGCAGAAAATCTCTGAGCAAGTAACAGATACAGAGCCCCCAATGGTAGTCTATACTGCACTGCATCTTGGCTCAACTGATCCTGAACGTTTATTATAGCTTTATTAGCCAATTCCGGTCCTGGAGGCCTGGTGGGTCTGCAGGTTTTTGGTTCTACCAATTACCCTGGCTAAATTAGCTACTTGCCTGTATACACCAACACTGGTTCACTCTTAGATTAGATCACAGTAAAATGTTTGATATAGTGACACAATAACAATCTTCAGCTGCCATTCATGTGCTTATCAAAATTCAGCTGGAATATCAGATAGCAGAAATCCAAATAGCATAAAATGTACTACGTCTAATCCTCTATCAGCAAACTTGTTTACTACTCCTCAAAGTTGTACCTACTATGGCACTGAATGCTATGTAGGCTTATTTACTGACTACAACTTTTGGTCATGATTACTTGGCACTATCTGCTCTTTGCCAAGATCTTGAGAATATGAACAGAACAATGAAATAGGTAAGGAGGAGGGGGTAGGGGCACATGGGATCATGCACTGATCTGGAAATCAATATTCTCAGCTTGTGAACTGGAAACATAATGATAAAACACAGGTAAACACCAAAGAAAAAAAGGTATGTTTGTCAGCAGACAGGTGAACAAAGCATGGCAGCTTATCCAATGCCAAACCTTGACTGTTACTTCCTCAGCCAGAAAAAATGCAGTGCCCCATAGCTGCCCACAAGTGGCCAACACAGAAGCTAGTCCACCATCACTTTGCACCCTAGCAGTCAACAGCAGTTGGGGCAAGACAGTTGTGGTATGGATTTGTTGTTAAGAGGAGGCAGAATAGTGAGTGAATGGTCCTGCCACTAGCAGGCTGCTGTGGTGCTGATTTACCAAATGCTGCCATGCCAGCAACCATTGCCAGTGCCAATCTGATAAGTGCTTGTTTGCTGGGCCAGGACACCATGATGGAGTCACACAGCAGACCATACTCCACCTCTCCTTAAACCAGCAGTGGAGTTAGTAACCTGGCTTTGTCACTCAGAGGCTGCGGGATTAAATCCAATGATTGTTATTGCTGCCTTTTCACTTCCCCTGAATTGTATATCTAAATGTTGACATATTTCTGATGTTTGTAAAAACACTCCTTGGCAGGTAGCATGTTGATGTCAGGTGAGTGTCTACACGCACTAATCCCCTGTCAGTTAAAGCCCAAACGTTTCCCCAAACACATCTTTCATTTTAATGGAAAGTTCTTTTTTCAGCTGTAAGCTTTCATCGGGTGAAACATAGATGGCTTCGGTTTTGGAACAAAAATGTCATGATCACCTGGACTATTGAGTGTTTTGCCAAGATGTACAGTATTTACTTTCAGGATTTTACAGGATGCCTGAATCACTTGAGAGCAAAGATGGTGGGAAATATTTTCAGTTCTTTATTGTAATGTTGTCTCTTTACACAAGAAAAAAAAACAACACAGCATCATATGACTTTCAGGACAGTGGACATCAGGATATCAGTGTAACATAATTTAAGATGTTAAAAGCATTGGCTAATTTAGGATGTGGTTCCATTTTTTTCAGACAACAAAGGAAAAGGGTAGGGGATTAAGTTTTAAATGGCAAGATTCATTTTAATAATAAAGGTTTGTCATACTTTGCAGAAATGACATATCCAGTACTTCCTCATAACTAAGATCACATTTGTATTTCTTTTATAGAAGAGAATATAGAGTATAGTAATACAAAAGGCATTATGAAAGCTTAACCACGGCATGAGCCCAGAGTCTGTCTAAGTTTAAGAGTTTAACTGAAAGGAATAATGTTATTTGGCTATTGAGAAATGTATTAGTCTTATTTAACAAACAACTCTATTTGTGTATCAAACTCAAATTTCAGTTTTGAGTTGTAATTCACAAGGCCAAGTCTCTGCTTTAATTTAATGTCAATATTGTCACAAAATTAAAACGGAAAATTAGGTTCTGAAGCTCTTAAACAAAGCAGTCTGTCAGATGTTTGTGTTGTTTACTTGTAATAGTTGCATTATTGTGCTTGTCAACATTGTCAGATTAACTAGTTGAAAAACAAAAATGTCTCCCTCCTTTCCACCAACATATACTAATTGTCAGAATCTTGCTCACATGTTGGAGCAGTGTTTGCCATTGAAGATGGTGTTAAAATACGAGAGACTGCACTTTGCACTATGGAAAAGTGCAAGGTATTCAAATGCATGCCATTTACTTTTGTTTCAGTATGAGCTGTATGTAGGCCTACATTTAAAGTGCTGCTGTTCTCTGTGCCTCTCACACTTTCAGATTCCTGCCACTCCAGGTGCAATGATAGACTTTTCATCTGCAAAATCTAAAAAGCAAAAACTAGATGATGCCATTGCAGGGAGGACAGGTGAGCAACACACACTTGAGAGTCCCACAGTCCAATGTCCAAGAGTGAAGGGAGGATCAAAGACATATACTCAGTTTTTTGAGGCTTTACACAGAAACTCCGCAAGAAGTGCTGCACTGATGTCCAGGGCGCCATATTAAAGAGAATTTGTCCCAAAGTCTGTGTGCAAGCTACCTAAACCACTAACTGTGTATAGGACACCAGAGACACTGCAGCTACCTCCAACAGAGTTACAGAAAGCATGCAAGGATTTCAGACAGGAAGAACTAACACAGTCACAAGTCCAGGCAGTAGAGGAGGAGACCAGAAACCAGAGCTCATCCACAATATGAGCAGGGAAGGATAACAGCCTCTAAACTGAAGCAGGTTCTACAGACTAGTCTTTCACAGCCGTCAAAGTCCTTGATCAAGTCCATATGCTACCCAGAGCCACACAAGCTCTCTACAGCTGCGACAAGGTATTTATTAGGGAAAAGTAAGGGCTAGGTAAGGACAACACAAGTGTGAACATCTGCAATTGACCTATTATGACACACAGGTTAGGGCTGGCTAGGAGTATGTTTAAGCTTTGAGGTCAGGATGATGTAAACGAGTGCACTAGAATTATCCCTATGAATGCTGACCCACATCACATTTTGTAAATCAGTTACTAATTGTGCAGTACAATGTTCTCTTTTTCTATTGCTACTTTTATGCATTACAGGTATGGATGCTAATATGAGGCAACTGCCAGAAAACGACTGCAAAGTGTGGACAACGAGGGTTTCTCCTGTATGGACAGTGGACTTTGGCTGAATCCGAAGTAGCCATACATGGGAGCCTCACCAGATGGAGTTGTCACGTGCGCCTGTCATGGAACTGGGATTTGTGAGATAAAGGTAACAGTTATTTGTTCAGTATGGACATGTGCTACCCATTTACCATTAATGTTGTGACGACTCATAAATGACACATTAGAGCAGGTATATAGGCATTGTGAGTTACTTACAGGGATTGTGAGAAAAGTAACTTAGTAATTATATAGGTTCAATGCAAACATGTTCCCATTGATGTTGTAAAGACATAGAAACAGCATGTGGTGCATGTAAATAAAAGATGGATGAACAGATCTTGGAGCTGAAAATTTGAACAGGAGATGGCATGCAGAAGAGGTGACTTTCTTTTCATTGTGAACTTTTAGTGCCCACACCGCAAACAAGATGAGGTCAATCTACGCCTATGTGCTGAAGACCAGGGCTTCTGTCTCATCAATGATGTGGACGATGTGAAACTGGACAGGAGCCATGCCTACTACTAAGTACAGGCTCAGCTCCACATTGTGGGTGCTGACTATTGCGACTTCGTAGTGTGGAACAAAAATGACATCTTTGTAGAGGGAATTTTGCCTGATGTGGAACTCTGGGAAAACGTCATTCCCAAAGTTCAGGATTTCTTCAGACACTGTGTTCTTCCTGAAGTGTTGGGACAGCAACTTACAAAGTGAAAATCAAATGATATTTTAAATATGGCAAAATATCTTAATATATTGTATTTATTTAGACTTGATTTGATGCATCCAATACCAACTTAAGGCATTATGAGGTAGTCATAAAGATAGGGGTGTGCTAAATTTTTCCACAAGAAAATTGCATTTCTATTTAATTAACTATTACAAATCATTTTAAAATGAGATGTTTTCAGTCTCGTTTGTTTAAAATAATAATCAAATTAGGTAACACAATGGTGATTGAGCCTATTATTATATGAATTTATATTATTATAATAATTTATGATTAAAGAAATGGGTGTCTGTGGCGACATTCCCAGGAAAAAATCACAAGCGGCGCACAGTTAGTGACTCGTTTTCCATCACCCATCAGTAGTTGGTCCACCAGAGAGGGTAGGCGGAGCTAACGCAACAGGCTCACTCTTCAACTCACTTGTGTGTGAGTGGCGTTTTTTTCGGGTCTCTGCTAGCGTTGCAACTGCGAGTAAACAGTTACTATGGCCGAACAAACAAAGAAAAGATCGATGACTACAGACGATGAAACTTCAAAAACAAGTGCAAATACCTCTCGCTCTGGCCACTCTATTATAAACTCCAGTCTTTCATGAAGTACGCCAATTAACTTGTGCCAAATTCAAGAAACGGTGGAACAGGAAACATTGAACCTGAAAGCCAAATCTTGGAGTGAAAGATTTAGTCTCAACCGAAGTAAAACCAAAATGGACGATTCTAATTTGGAGAGGGCAGACAAAGTGCTAGAGGTGATGTGTGGCTCACATAGTTGAAACACTTGCATCAAAACTAAGAAATTGGGAAATACTGTGTAAAACTTAGTCTTGTCTTCAATGTTCTGAAAAGCCACTTGGCTAAATTGTGTTTCCAATGCTTTAGTCCTGAGCTCACTCAACTCCACTGATGCTTGATTCAGAACATCTTCCATCTTCTCAAGATGGCATCCTGCATCTACATAGAATATATTTGGCAAAGGGGATAAGGGGGAGAGAGATAGGTTAGTTCTATAATTTACATTTTTTTTATTTTTAACTCAAGGTGGTGGTAATTATTTAAGTTAAATTGAATACAACTTCTGAGGTAAACAAATATAAGTGTCAAAATACTTAATCTAACATTGGCTACACGGAAGCATTATGTTTCATTTACCTTTGAAGTATTCTGATTCTGGGCTCTCAGCTAACTTACTGAGGTCCAGCAATGCAGGTCTGGTGCAGGTCTGATCTGCTTCTCTGGACTTCAACCTTTCCTCTCGTAGACGCAATGCCTCGGTCATTGGTTTACCTGGCTGATAACCAGGATGAACCATAGGAGCCCAGTCTGTAGAGTCTACATCTTTGACAGCACTCGGGCAGCATAAATAAAATAAATAGCAAAGTGATACCTTGTTAATTGATACTATCAAACTACAGAATAAACACCCCACGGTGACAGCAATGAGGGTTAACAGTAGCTTTGCGTTGTTTAGTAGTGTTTGGTGATAGCTCTAGCATCGCTAAAAACAAATCTCCTGGTAGCTTGCTAGCTAAAGACAAAAACACTGACAAAAAATACAGACCAGGGTGGTGATATTGCAGGAAACATAGCTAGCTACATCTGTGATATTATCACCCTGTGGTGTTTGTTCTGCAGCTAGTGTTTCGCAGTTTTAGCCAGCTAGCTATCTCCCGGTAGCTAACTAGCTAGCTAACTAAAACTGTGAAACACTAGCTGCAGAACAAACACCACAGGGTGATAATATCGCACCCTGGATTGTATTTTTTGTCAGTTTTAGCTAGGTCTGTAGGTAGCAAAATTACTTTAGCCTTACCTTTCACTGCATACACGAGCATTGTCGGAGTCCGCTCCTCCAGACTTAAGACAAAGGTTTTTGATCCATGTCTGCCATCATTTCTCTGTGAGTTTTTTAAACTTCTCCCCTTTGTGTACCACTATATATATATATATATATATATATATATATATATATAATTCACACTTTTGTGCATTCATTTGCGAAAAAGGAAAAAAAAAGGAAGATTCTTCTTGAGTTGACTGGAATCTCCTGAAGGCTGTACGGAAGTGTGTCTCAGCTGAGAGTATGCAAAGCATGAGATGCCAACAAAGTTTATTTAACCCCCCTGCTTCCTGTCAGTAAGAGAAACCATGCTGTCAACAACATCAGTCATCAATAACATATCACTTTAAACACCAAGTGAATGAATATTGCATAATCTCCAAAAAAAAACAAAGAGCTGAGAGGTTTCAGTTCCCCCTGCGTGCACTGAAGGTATTTTTGTATATTTAAATACTTGTGGTATGAATCGCCAACCCATAATTTGGTGGATGGCATACCATACTTGCTATCCCAATGAGGAAAGCAGAAGTAAGAAAAAAAAGAAAAGACTTGACCACAAAATAATATATAGCTGCATGAAGAAAAAACGAATGTTCAAAGCATTTCTTTAAATCTGGCGCATTGCAGAAGTGAATAGGAATCACTGTGATTGCAAAATAAACATGGAGGTTTGGGGATATCTGAAAAGATGGGGTTTTGTAATTAGAATGTACAATATCAACATTCAGTGTTCACTACACAAGAAACTGGCCTGAAGGGTGTTTCCCTAAATGCTTCACTGTTTTCTACCATTATCCGTTCTCATACTCTTTTCCAACTCACTGTATCTTTTGGACAAAGCAAAGCAGTTTTAAGCAGATGCAGTTTTTAAACTTGTGTGTACAGTATCTTATATAACGTCATCACTAAACTTGGAAGGTTTTTTCCTGTTTAATATAACAAATAAATAAATACCCTATGAAATTAAGATAAATACATGAGCTACTGGCTTTGCACTGCTGTATGACCAACATGACATGACCGACACCTGAAACTTCATCACGCAGTTATTTTTTAATTAAGCTCATAGCTGATTTTTCTATATGTCTTGAAGAGAAACAGATTCACATGTTCACTTATTTTTAAACTACTGTATCTCAATCCCTGTCTACTCTCAGCCTGTCACCATCTTGTAAAATGTTGACAAATCTCATCATGCTTTAGGCCCTGTTTCAGTACAGGATTAGCAGGTTTGATGGACCCATATGGAAAATGAAATATTGTGCAACATATTGAAATAAAATATATTAACATTCAATGCAGAAAACAAAAACACTTATCTTTGTATCAAATGGCAGCATAATTACATTCTTGCAGTATATTCCATTTCTGTGACCACTGTGACGGCCCCGGCCGTCTGTTCTTCCCAGGCTGTTTGTGCCTCTGTTCTGTGGTAGGTGCTGGGCCCGCCCATTTGTTTGCCTGGCTTCCTGGTTGCTGTGGGGCTCTGCCTGCCCTTGATTAGTGATCGTCTGCACCTGGGAGGAAGGGCATAAAAGCCAGGCTTCCTCATGAGCTGTGGCTCTCTCTACCTGGACAGCTGGATCCTTGCCAACCTCTGGCTGGCTTGTTTTGTTTTTCCTTTGTTCTTGCACCATTCCTATAATTTACTGAATTAAAATGTTGATTTAACTAAGGCTTACCATGTGGACCTCCATTAATTGTTGTGACCTGAATGAGCTGGTCATAACAAATGGGGGCTCGTCCAATTTAGCATCTGGGTTTTTGAAATTAAAGTAATTTTGGTAGTTGTAAGTGTGATTGTGTTAATAAACCCTAGATGTTGGTAGTGTAGATGGTGTGCTTGTTGGTGCAAAAAGAAAAAAGGTTTGGGTGGCCCATGGTGGCAGGTGGTTTTGTTTTGAGTTGATGCTGGTTTGCCTTGTTTCCTACCAATTCAGGACTGGGGCATGTAGACCCTGGGTTTCTTTGTGCGCCATCAGAGTTCTGTTTCCTGAGTTGAACTGTATGAAATTTCAGGACGGTGGTATGTGTAACAGGGTCAATTGTACAGCAGTAATGTCAAATGTATATAATTATATTTACTCAAAATTTGTAAATAGTTACCTGATGTTAAGCCTCCAGAGTCAACATGTGGAACCATTGTTTCTGTGTTCCTACGTGCACTTCCGGGGATTCCCCCTATAAATGAGGTCTTCCGCCTCTACCTCTTCCTTTTCAATTATTGTACTACATGGGAGAGGTAAGCAACATAATGGTCTCTTTGTTAAATGATATGTATAAGGTTACGTGCTAGCTAAACGCAGTGTAATATGCTAATATGTTTCCTGTGTTATATAATTTGTGTAGGAGCTCGAACTAATGTGCATGATTGACCGGAGGAATTCGTTATTTTATATTTGTAACAGGTACATTTCTGTTTTCTATGGCTCTTTGTTATACGGCTCGCGCGCTTTTTCTTTCTTTCGCTCCTCCCGCTTCCTTTTCAATTATTGTACCACATGGGAGTGGAGCTCGAACTAATGTGCATGATTGACGGGAGGAATTAGTTATTTTGTATTTGTAACAGAATAAACGGAGATCCGAAGATATTCCGGTCTGGCCTTCACTTTATTCGAAACACAACGCAGACAAGCTAGCCACCACCAGTTACATGTGCTTACAGTGTGTGGCTGTAGGAGAGAAAAAAAAAAATAAGAGAGGGTTGTGACTGGATAGTCCTCATTCTGGCTGGAGTATTCGTTTGTTTCTCCAGTTAGGCTACAGCAGCAATTCCTCATCAGGAGGGATTGTTGAGTTTTTTTTGTTTTTTTTTGCTTTGTTGTTTTTGTATGTTGTCCACGTGGTTAGCAGCAGTTGTATCGGGGGCACCATCCCTAGCAATGGCTGGGGCAGTTAGCCTACCCAATGCAAGCTGGTTCTAGGTGCATAAGTACCCACCACCAGTATGCATACGAAAACTAGGGTTGAGCTAGTTAAATTTGGGCTAGGCAGATTGGGGGGGAGGCTCCTTTCTTAGTCAGTCCTCTTTATGGTTGTGCACTGTGAGTTGCACTATTTTGGGTCTCCGGTTGTGCTCTAGATACAGAGTTTTTGGCTGGGAGGTGTGCTAGTGTTTGTTTGCAGTATGTCAACTGAACATAGAAATCCTTTGGTTACTGAGTTTTTGCAGCGGCCTGTGCATAGCACATTGGCTCAATTTGCAAAGGTAGATCTAGTTGACTTAGCTATATATTTGGACTGGAAAAAACCTGACGAAATACCTAGAAAGGCTGAACTGAGGGTCATTGTTGAG
This sequence comes from Anguilla anguilla, assembly GCF_013347855.1. NCBI lineage: Eukaryota > Metazoa > Chordata > Actinopteri > Anguilliformes > Anguillidae > Anguilla > Anguilla anguilla. The sequence continues at coordinate 28,555,268 of NC_049203.1, read as the reverse complement.
GGGCTGGCAGTGTCAGCGGGTTTTTTGGAACCTGAGCAAAGTAAGGTTTCCTAAGCAAAGCTTACAAGGGTAGTGGAGAACCTGTCCTTTGAGCAGTATATGCAGTTAGAAAGAAAAAAGGTTAAAATGGAGCAGGAGAGGATACAATTTCAATTAGAGCTTGAAAGGTTGCAGGAGGAGCAGGCACAGAAAGCAAGGGAGGCAGAGGTACAGTTGGCTCTGGAAAGGGAGAGGCTATAGCTTAAACTGTTGAAACTGGAGTTGGTAAGAGAGGGGAAAGCTAGTCAATCTCTCTTGGGCACTGTTATGTCGGGGCAAGCGGCTAGGGGTTGTTCTGGTTTTGATGTTGCTGGCAATCTGCGCTTGTTACCTAAGTTCAATGAAAAGGACCCTGACACATTTTTTTCTGTTTGAGCGTGTTGCAAATGCAAGGGTGTGGCCTGATGCTGACTGAATATTAATGCTGCAGTGTTTTTACAGGATGCGTATTCTGCCCTTAGTCCTATTGATTATGCCAAGGTGAAAGCTGCAGTGTTAAAAGCATATGAATTGCTTCCGGAAGCGTATAGGCAAAGATTTAGGAACTGGAGGAAAGGTGACAGACAGACTCATTTTGAGTTTGCATGTAATATTTCAGCACATTTTGCACGCTGGTGTTCTGCCTCTGAGGTAGACAATTATGAGGACTTGTGTGACCTCATTGTGTTGGAGCAATTTAAAAGTTCTGTTCCAAACCACATTGCTGTATACATTAATGAGAACAAGGTCAAGACGGCTGCGGCAGCTGCTGTTCTAGCAGATAAATGTTTTGACCCATTCTGATGGGTCAGAAGGGTGCTGGTATAATGGAAATGGCATGCAAAAAGACAATGTGAAGTCTACTCTAGGCAAATTTGCTGGGGCTCAGCAGTTTTCTCAGGCCAGTGTTAGAAGTGTTCCAGGCGCAGATGGGAAGTTTGATCCAGGTAGAGTGTGCCATTCGTGTAAAAACAAAGGCCATTGGAAGGGGGAGTGTCTAATTTCTAAGGCAGAACAAAGGTCACCTGAGGCTAGTGTATATGTGAAATCTGCTGGTCTGGTTGCCTCGGTGTCACTAATGCTGAATCAAGTAATGTCTGAAACATCTCCTGTAGTGTCACGACAGGAAATTTATGAAGCTTATGTGCCTTTCATGACAGAGGGGTCTCTGGGGAATGTAGAGAGGAAACCTGTTAAAATTTTGCGAGATACAGGGGCAGGACAGAGTTTCATCTTGGAGGGGTTATTGCTTTTTTCACCTGATACAGACACTGGTGATGCAACTCCAGTTCTTGGCATTAGTTTGATTCCATTGATGGTGCCATTGCACCGCTTCAACTTATTCTCAGACCTAGTTAATGGTGAAGTGGTCATGGGGGTGCGTAACTCGTTGCCGATGGATGGGGTGGACGTGATCCTTAGTAATGACTTGGCTGGGGCAAGCGTGTGGAAGGATGTTCCGCCGCCACTGCTAGTGACGGCATCACCTCAGTGCTCTGGAAAACTGGATGAGTGTGTAAAACAACACCCAAATGTTTTCACTGTTTGTGCTGTGACTCGGGCAATGAGCAGGGCTAACTAAAGAGTGGGGAGTCCACACAATCTGATTCCCCACTGCTGTGTTCCCAGGGTGAGGTTCCTGAGAAAGTCCAGGATCAGGCTCTACTGCGTCCATGCCTTTTGCCGTCTGTCAGTAGAGAGGAGCTGATTACAGAACAGGCAGTAGATCCCACATTGACACCTTTGTTTGAGTTGGTTTGCCCTGGGAACAAACTAGGATTGCAAAATGATTACTAACTACAGGAAGGTGTGTTGCAGAGGAAGTGGAAACGTGTTGTTGACAATGTGGAGATGGACCAGGTAACTCAGGTTGTGGTGCCCTCCAAATTCAGGCAATTAGAGTTGAGCATTTCACATGATGGCGTTGCTGGCCACTTAGGGGTTAAGAGAACCTATGACCGTGTGCTTCAACATTTTTTTCTGGCCTCTGTTGAAATGGGATGTCTCAGCATATTGTAAACTGTGTCACACATGTCAACTGACTGGCAAGCCCAATCAGAAGATTGAGCCATCTCCTTTGTGCCCAATTGCAGTGGTGGAGAACCCATTTGAGTACTTGCTGGTTGATTGTGTTGGTCCTCTGCCAAATAGTAAAACTGGTAGCAAGTATTTGTTGACTGTAATGTGTAAGAACACCAGGTATCTAGCAGCATTTCCTTTACGCTCGATCAAAGTCAAGCCTGTACAAAAAGCTCTAACATGCTTCATATCCACTTTTAGCATTCCAAAGGTGACACAAACAGATCAGGGAAGTAACTTCATGTCTCGCACTTTTGCTCAAGTGCTGAAGCAGCTTCAGGTGAAACACAAAGTGTCAAGTGCTTATCATCCAGAGTCACAAGGAGCTCTGGAGCGGTTTCACCAGACTTTGAAGTCAATGTTACGTTCCTACTGTACTGAGCTTTCCCAAGACTGGGAAGAAGGTTTGCCCTGGTTATTGCTTGCTGTGTGAGGTTTGTCAAGAGAGTACAGGGTTTAGCCCTAATGAGTTGGTTTTTGGGCACACAGTCCATGGTCCTTTGGCAGTTTTTAGCAACCACTGGAAAAGTGTTGATCCTCCTGACAATATCCTGAATTATGTGAGTGACTTTTGTTGCTGTTTGAATACTGCTTGTGCAACTGCCCGAAGGAAGCTTAGTGTGGCTCAGGGGAAGATGAAGGATCTTTTTGATCGTAAGGCTAAGTCTCGTCAGTTTGAACCGGGTGATCAAGTTTTGGCCTTGTTGCCTATTGTAGGTTCTCCTTTCCAGGCAATGTTTAGTGGGTTAAGAGCCAGTTCAGTGGGCCATATACAGTTGAGAGCCACAAGAAAGTCAGCTCTTTTCAAGGAACATCCTCTCATAATTTCAAGTGAACTCAAAGAAATGCAGGGTAAACAAAAGCTCTACAGCTGCTTCAAATGCCACAATATCTGTAATCATACTATAGAAGCTATCAGTAAACCCAACAATATAAATGTAGGTACCAGTTTAGTGGACTCTGGCCCAGTTCCGGGCCCAGCGAGGGATCTATAAGGACAGCAAAGCATTTAATCACAGAATTAAACCCAAAGCAATAACACAGGTTTGGGCTTGCAATGGCATCTTAACTATACAAGCTTTGATCACTAGGGTCATCATGGGGACATTCATTGTTTTTTTGTTTTTTTTTAAACAGATGCCAGACCTAGATGTAAAATTCAACGAAGGCGCGGAGGTATTATGTTTGTCAGCAATCTGGGCAGCTTTCAATTTTGACAGCAAACTGCAGGTCGGATAGTTCAGAACAGCACATACCTGTTTTCTACACATTGCCCTTGCCATTATGACCTAAACTACAAAAATTATAATTTACAATTTCGTCATTTGGCAGCCATTTTAAACCACACCAGTAGAGCTAGAGATATGTGAAGTTGCAAGTTACAATTATGTGCCACTCAAAGTCCATCCCTCAAGACGTGCCAGGAAAAGGGAGAGGGTTAAACGTTTTGCTTCATTTTATTTTTTTTTTTTTTTAAATAAACTCATTGAGATGTAGTCTGAATGGTGGGTTTGTAGATGCTAGTGAATTTTACCTTCCTGATTGGGTTTGGTCAATTACTTGAATAACATTAACAATTCAGAATATATCCAGGTTAATCTCATAATATTAAAAGCAAGGCTAATGAGAATATAATGTACAATAAACAGAAGCAACAAATAATTCAAGGTGAAATAAATTAAGGGGATATCTGCAAAAACAATTCAATGCAGTACGGTAAAGATATTGAAGTATCACTTTATTTTTTTTAAAAATGACAATTTATGTACAGGGAAATACATTTTATTTTAAAAGGAACCAGAATATAACAACAATGTGCCATGTTGCATTTTTACTCTTTGTTCTTAAAAAATCTGAAATAAGAGCATATATAAAATATACAATAAAACACATTTGTTCCACAGACATAAACACTTGGATATACACTATTGTAATGGCCTATGATGCTGTTTATGTATTACACATGTAAATCATGTATTATTGGTCTTGTGGAGTAGTACAATAAACAGATTGACAAAACCTCTTTATATGTAAATAAACATTTTAAATAAAAATGCTTTGAACCATTACTTTTGCATAATCCTCAACAGAATCTCAAGAAAATCTTCAAATGAGACCACCAGACCTCTAGGCCCAGAGCTGGCTTTCACTTTACACTACCAAATCTGCATGGTCATCAAGTCAGTCTAGTTTTAAGGTAGAATGTAATTGGTGATCTACATTCGTATCAGGCCTCAAACACATGAGTAGAAAGATAGAAAATACATAGTTTGAGGTTGTAACTGAAATGAAGCAGACCTGAAAGCCAAGAGGCCAATGTCTCCATATGCAAGTTCATAAAAATACTCAATAAAATTAAACATTCAGCTTCTAACTACACAAAATTAAAATCTAGTATCCCAGCATAGTCTAAAAAGAACTAGACAATTTAATGTCATTTCAATATAGACTAACGCAGAAACACTTTGGACACATTTTTCAGTGCATAACAGAGCCATCTGAATGTGAAATACTATTTGTAAAATTCCATTTCATTTGTTAAGAGAACATGCTATTCTTATTATTCTTGCTTCTATGAATTATATTATTTGAGGACTAAATAAAACATTTAACCTGCTCCTTTCTACAAATTATAAGTTCCATTCAGATCATAAATTATTCTTGTAGCCATACTCCAAACTTGTGTGTTTGGGCCTTTTTGAGATTTTTCCATCGACCGACAATTTTTAATTGTTTTTTTTTATTTGTAATTTTTTTAAATTCAATTCAAAGTTCTCAAGCAGAACCACAAGCTTTGTGATAGTCATTTATAAGAAACCAAAAAATACTTACAGATCCTCTTTGGAATGTCAATTTGGAGAAAATCTTATTTAAGGTTTTGATGTAAGCAGCAGGAGCTTTACTTAATTTCATACATGATTTTCTCATTCTTGTCCCTTCCCAAAACAAAAATTGCAGTCTAGCAAGTTTTAAAACCAATTGCTAAACAAATTTCAGCAAAGAACCAAGCATCTGTTGGGCCACCGTTAGTGCCAGCTATCAATCCTCCAGTGCTTTGCAAATCAGCTCTACGGTGGTCCTCTAGCAGCATGACCATTCACCAACTCTCTTCCAATAACTAAGAGATGATCATCTTCTTCTTGATTACTTTGCTATATGTTGGTGGGCTGATTGTTGGTTCAATGGTGGGCCTATTGTGGCCGCTGTGTGCTTCCTAGATCGGCATTATTTGGCGAAGTCTAACTGTTACATAGATTTTCCATTGTTTTGATGCAGTACAATTTCTTACATATACTTTGGTCAGGGCTTTAATATAATAGAAAGATTTAGAATATGGTTTTTGTATGTGATTCTGTGCGTTTCTACATTCTTGTGAAGCGTCAAAGTTGTGTTAAAATTATTATTAACCAATTGGAGCATATGTTCTGTGCAGTCCAATGTCAGTGGTTGGCTTTCCAAACAATAACCTTGGACCTTCCTTGTCATTTAGATTTGTTTATGTAGAATATTTCCCATGGAAAAGCCAAATTCACTTCTCAACCACTCTATAATGAATGAGAATATCCGTATATCACTTCTGATTGATAATTGTGTTCATTCCTTTGTACCGGCAAAACGAGCTGAATGAATTTCACCTAACTAGTAAAATATAAAATAAGATAAAGTAAAATACAGCAGTCATTAAGATTCCAGGTGCAACCAGTCCTGTGCCATGAAATGTATCCCCTTGGGAGAAGAGGGCTTTCTCAAAAAGGGTAGACAATCCTGGGGGTCCTGAAAAATTCTTGGAATGTCCTGTGAGAGGCTGACCATTCCACAGCATCTTCATCAACAGAATGTTCTGTACCAAGTGAAGGCACTGACAAAGAAAGGAAGACAGGCTGGGAGAGGTGGGGCATCACACGTGACACAGCTGAGGTAAGTGTACGTTTGTATATGTGTGTGCGTTTGTAGGTAAATGGTGAGCCTGGATGGGCTGAATGGCCTGTTTCTGTCACTTTGTGAATGAACAATGAATGACTTGAAGTAAACAATAAAAAGAGAATGGTTGTTACAATAATGTAAATCAGCCATACCCCAACACTCTAAATTATAATGCCCCCCAATGCCTGTTCTAACTGTCATGGCCATAGATGGTGGTGACACACAAAGGAGATTTTCTCTCTTATCTTCTCTTCAAAGATGAAGGCGCATTTCTGAACAGTGAAAGCGTTGGTGAAATATTAAAGCTCCCAAAAAGAGAATTCAGTAGGCTACCACACAATTACTAAAATGGAGACCAGTTCACTTGGGTTCGGTAGGGAGACTGTACCTTGTCATCCAAATCTACAGGCTCCATTTCCAGAAGTTCTATGTTGAGGAACTCTCACGTTGAATATCCAAGCTCCTGTTTTCCCAAGAACAACTGATTAGGTCTAGTAATAATTTTCAATGATTTACATACAGAAAATGGCATGCACACTGAAGAATTAGGCTTATAAATGGCTAAAACTGTTAGCGAGGCAGTTGGAAGCAAAAGTAAAAGGTCTGCATTGACACAGTTTCCTGAAGTGATTCCAGAACCTCTTATCCTAGCCTAATCTGTCATATCCTAGCCTCTCACTGTTTCCTTAGCCTTCCCTTTTTTCTCCTCTCTCTGGGATCGAGGCCCCTCTTTTCCCATGGTGGGGGAGGCATGCATTCAGATAGAACTTTATTTTATCTGCTATGAAGTTTTGAAGAATCCACCACAGACTTAAATGCCTCCACCCTATCGCTTAGGAACTCTCAGAAATCTCTCTTCAGAATTTGACAGCTGGTGGGGAAATTAAACTCACAAAACAATCCACCTGCACTTGGACAAGACAAGTGCAGCTGAGATTTCTGTCTGGGTCTCTTTGCCCAGTTTTATTGAGCAATCACAGATGAGCTTTTAGTAGGAATGAGAACACGACTTCCAAGGAATACCACATGAAATGTACTGGAAGTTGAAACAGGGTTAGAATTTCACATGACCTCTTTAAACTCACAATGAAGTACACCCCAACCACCACAAAATTCAAATTATAACTATCTAAACCATTATTGGTAACTGCAAATATGAAAACATTTATGACAACTTCTAAATTTCCCTGTCCAAAAAGAACAGATATGCTTGTTATCCCAGTACACAATTAAGAGAGACGTGTTACTCCTGCTCACAATAAAAAGAGCGAATCACGCAGTACCTATGCATCAGTCCATGCACATGGTAAAATGTCCAGTTTTAATTCAACTCTAACACTGTCAATTCAACTGTTAACAGATAACGTTTGGTTCCAGTGGGGGGCAAATTTTATCAGTTACAATTTAATTAATGCTGTTAGAGTTGGATTAACACGTTTTACTGTGCATTAATTCGACAAATTTTGAAATTTATGCCGCTGGCTTGAAAACAAGCATTGAGTGCATTAAAGATGAAAATTAGCCAGTTATAAAAAATTGAAACGGATGTAGTTAGCCTAAAACATACCTGCATGTACACGCGTGAACGTCATAAGCTGACTACAACACATAGGCTTGCTAAAATATTGTGATTTCATGTTTTAAAAATCAAATTCAATTTTCCCAACAAAAAGCTATTTGAAAACACCTGTCTTGGTGGGTGTAAAACCCATTGTTCCAAGCTCTCCAAAGTGAATTTTCAATAACACTTTCAATGAATGGTCCTTCATGAGAGCGACATATCGCCTTAATACGCATTATTTAGCACCTTCATAAACACTACATAAACATCCATACTGCTTATGTCAATATCCATAAATAGGTATATGGTGTGTTATGCTATCGTTGATATAGCAAGTATCATTAATGTTACATAGCAATTAGCACAAACAATATTTTCAGTTATTGAGATAAGCATTTATGAATGTCTATGCAGTGCTTATGTATAGTAATACAGCTCTTGTGAAAGACCATTCATAGAAAGTGCTACCAGATTTTATGTAAAATCCTATTAGCCAGAGTGAGAGGAGATTTGGATATTGTCTTCAGTGAGTGTGTAATCTCTGGGTGGGAGCTTTAGACTTTAGAGAGCCAGGTGAGTAATGACCTATGCTGTTCCTGGAGTCATTTGTAAGCAGCAATAATGGTTGCACTCACACTTGGTGCTGTCTAACAAAATCTGCAAATTGCCGGTCCTTAGCGTACAGCTCAATTATTCGTATCCGATCCTGAATTTCCTGGAGAACAGAAGGGGTGAGGGAAGGAGAGAGGTACGGAGGAAGAGTTATGTAAGTTAAGGAATTGACAGTTTTGAGTAGTTTTGCAACAGATGGTATGCCCTGAAAAAGATTGACTAACACAGCATTCACAAATTTCCCTTGGACCTACAGTATAGCACATCAGAGCAGAATTGAAAATGCAGGCCTCAGGCCACAGGGTCAGCCAACAGAGAAAGGGTGAGGTCAGACTTTCCATTTACATTGGACTTTCTTGCGAGGTTCAACATTAACTTTCCCTATTCACTGGCTGTGTCACAGTCAGTTTACTGTATCCACAACACAACCAAATAATTAATAAAAAACAATTAATAAAATTAATAACCATTCTCTAACAAACATAGACTAGACTCCAGGGGAAATTCCTTATTGTCAACCCTTGCATAATACACTGCCATTCTGTCTGGATTAGTGGTCAGTTCCATTTGAATTCAGTAAATTCAGGAAATGAATTTCATGAAATACAATTTATGAATTGAAAAAATGTGCTCCATGAGTGAATTTCAGTTATTAATTAAGAAAATTCAGTTAGTTTCCTGAATTGACTGAAATGAAATGTGCCCTAATGCTGCAGGGTACTATACTGTATCACAGTGACTTCCGTTCCATGACATGTCACAACATGCCACGCCACGACGCACCTCTCTGGTGAGCTCGCTGTTCTCATAGATGTGCCGGATCTCCTCACTGCTGAAGTCAGTGGAGGCTTCAGCACTAGCACTGCTGTAGCACGGCATCTCTGGGTAACGCCGGTAGTAATGACTGTAACCTGTGGTGATGTCACTCTCGTACATGGGGTTGTACTTAGTTGCTCTCTCCAAGGACAGCATACTGTCCCCACGCCTGAGGAAAGTAAAGGGAGAGCGGGTGAGAGAGGGAGGTGGAGGGAGCAGAATAGACAGGAGGACAGTGTGTCAAAACAAATGGTCCACTAAGATTATTAAGGGCAGGGAAATGGGCAGGTGCCAGTCTGCCAGAAAACCTCTGTAGCTCAGGGTCGCATTCGCATAGATAAATAACAAGCAGCTCTGCTAATGAAATTGCCTGGTTTACCATAACTTCTTTGCATCATTAGCATCAGAGCTCCTGTGTGCCTCTACACTTAAGACTACACAAAGTCAGCACTATGGACAAAGAGAAAAAATTAACATCAGACAGAACAAGACAAGTAATGATGACAGATGACAGTATGAATGTGAAAACCAAGAATATCCTTGCATAGCAGAAAATGCTATGATGCTATGTTATGTCCGTGAAAGCTTAGCATTGTTATATATACACAGTAGGGTGTTTTAACTTCTCATAAGTCACTAAAACATGTACTGTACTCCAATTTAGTCAGTCTAATGTCACTCACTCACATTTGGCTTCCTCTTTCTCCTACTGCAACATGTCAATGAGTGCATACATCAGTGTTTGCAGCCTTTTTTTCGCACGGCATGCAGGAACTGGCGCCGTGGGCTATGCATGGCAAATTGTGGTCACTCACTCACTCACTCAAGGACGATCTGAGAGGAACGTTTAGTCGGACGCATGCACAGGTGGTGCTTCGTTTAGTAGGAGTAGGCGAAACGCGAACATGTTAGGGTTAGCTAAAGTAACTTTAGGCGAAAAACCTGTGCTTACAAATGTCGTGCCGTTCGAAGTGGTGATTTTGGGAGATGCAGACAGACAAAGGCGTCACGCTAACTAGGTTAACCAAGTTTGCGCGTATGGATGCTATCCTGCACGCATGAGTAGGAGCTAAGGACACACAGCTACAACCACCGATACAGATGTATGGACACACGGAGGACAACAAATAACGTTACAAAGGTGAGGACGTGCCATAGCTAGCTAGCTATATAGTTCGCCAAGTTGCGCCGTGGGTCTGGACGGTTTTGTGCTTGTTATTTAAACAGACAGTCCCAATCAGAGAAACTCGCATTTTACTCATCACCCTCAAAAAGCTGGATAACTGTTTAACCAAGAGAGTACTGGCAGTGATTACTTGTCATCAGGGACAGAGAGTGACACATTACATCCTTTCTGTTTACACATTATTTGCTGCCAGTTGAAGTCCCTCTCCCACATAATTATTACTGACAGACTGGCTCCAAAAGGAAATTAAATAGTGGGACACAATCAGCGTTGTTTTGAAATTTTCTGATAAACATAGACCAGAGTTATTAATCAGATGTGAAATGAATGTTGTCAGACTGTTTTTAGAATCTCGTCTCAGATTCATGTTAGCTCGGAGATGGGGAGCATGTGTTGAAATGAGGGTCGTACTATTAATGTTGCACTCAAATGCCCTTAAAATAAATATTTCACAATATTTTTTATAGCTTTGCCTAGGCTTTTGCAGATTGTAGAAAACGTACTGTAGGAACGTACCATCCATCTAAGAGCTGAGTCTTTACCAGTAGACAAGTAAGAGACTTTATTCTCACACAGTAAATTCTCATGAAAGTTTCCATTGGCTAGTTTCCTTCACTGTTTTTTGTAAGATTTTTAGGTGTCAAAGGGAACATTACTGTGAGGAAAACATCGGTGTGTATTAGTCACCTGGCCTGTTGTTCAGGTGAGTTCTCCACCTGAAAGGCCCTGCGTCCCTGGACTATGTCAGATCTCTTACCGAATAGGATCCTCTGTCTCATCCTTGTCATACTGGTCTCGTAGAGTCCTGGCCAAGAAGAAGATAACCCCGGAAGCAACAAGCAGGAACCCAGCCACCGAGGCAATGGCGATGCCCACCACTAACGGCTCGGACACATATTCCTCACAGTGCTCTCCCCGGTACCACCAATTTTCCCCCACCCGACACCTACAGGGGACACTTCCATTAGTACATGACAACACCTGTACCTGTGTAACTGTCAGCATATATGATGAGTCAAACACACACAACACAACTGAAGTACAGCAACACCTGCACCTGGCAAATGATTAGCATGTACAACCGCCCTCTCTCATAGTTCAAATCACCATCTATATCTGGCTCACTGACAGTATACAATAGTTCTTACTTACACATCATCTGACCACAGTGATACCTGCATCTGTCTTATTTACCACCGAGCATAATCTCACACACATACAATCATAATAGCATAGTGCAATAGTGCCAAGAATCAATGCAAAAACAACTCGGGTACCACAATCACATATCGGAAATAAACACAACTCAAAAACAGCAAATGCATCCATCGGCACAGATACAACTCACACACTGTACTGAAAAACACATCTTAGTTATTAAAGATTATGATATTTTGGTAAAGATCACTATTTAACTAGAATAATAACAGTAAACTTTGAACTTGTGGGAAAAAAATGTGAAAAACTCTGCCCACCTGCAGATGGCACCCTGGCCAGGGATGATGTCACACTTCCCGTCGTTCATGCAGAAGTCCAGCCTCAGGTCACACACGCTCTGGCAGGGCAGGCCGTCCACGCTGAAGTACCCTGCATTGCACACGCACTCCGCTTCGCCTGACCAGCGGTTGACTGTGCATTCAGAGAACTCATTACAGGCCTGGAATTTACATGGGTCAGCCTGTTCACCTGCCAAGAGAGCACAGACAATGGGAAACCTTTGGCTTAGAAGAATTAAAAAGTAGGGTGACTTTTTCTATGAATAGTCCTTCATAAGTGCTATGAGTCCATAATTATCGCAATATAATTGTTAAAAAATGCACAGATACAACCATAAACAGGTGTAAACAAACATTCCATCGGATCAAGGTAGTGTCATTTTTAACCGGGTATAACATAACACATAACTGCATGTGTATTTGCTGGTATTAACATAAGCTTTTTTAATGGTTGGGCTAATTCAAACTGGATTTTGCATGAAATTTAGAAGCTAATACAGCCCTCCAGGAACGGGATCTCTGGTTTAGTGCATGAATGTTAGAATGTATTATGTTTATTGTCTCCAGTATCTTTATTAGTACAGTTCAAGTCATTCAGTTTCTGGCATTCTTGTCCTGGATCTTAAGAACAATAGAAAGTGTCTAAATGAAGAGTAATGAAATCCTGTTTCTCCGAGATGGGTGTTTTAGTATGTGAAACATAAAAAATAAAGAAAGGGCCATAAAACTAGAACAGACCGGAGTCAGGTTTCTGTTTTGGTCTGCTTTCTGTATCCAACTAGTTTTTTACTGATAGTCACACTCAGGAACTGAATTTATGAAATCTGCGTGCTTTATCATTTAAGGGTTTCTTAAATTCTGAATCTGTTTGTTGTGTGGTGGGGTACTTCAGTGGGCCTTGATTAGTGTTGCATGATGGTTCAGAAAATGTAGTCTGATTCTGATTACAAATTATTGAACTAAAAATGTAATTAGCAATGCAATCTGGATCATTCCAAAGGAGAAATCTAATCTGATTAATTTTGGATGATTTACCAGTTTCATTAGCCAAGTATATTCTAGAATAAATGTGCCAGCAAAGACTGCAGTTTAATTTTTGTCTTTGAATGTGTAGCTACAGCATACACGTTCAGTTTCTGCTCTTCCTCCTGTATAGGTGTGCATGTGTGTACCTGTATATCCTGGCCTGATTACAAACGCTTCATTTTTTCAGTCTGATTACATAATACAGATTGCATGTAATTTGTTACTACCCAACACTGACCTTGATTCATAATCAACACTACACAGCAAGAGAGCACCTATTGAACCATAATTGGTGCCAGTCCAAAGCATACCACAAATCAAGACTACAGTGATCAATGGCAGGACAATTCACAATGATTTAGCATTCTTGAAATGGCTGATCCTCATCTGATCCAGTACTCTCAAACTGTCTGCTAATGAACCGTTGTACTGGCAGTTTGCAAAGTGGTGGTTTACCAGCTAATGGCCCACTTGTTAACTAGGATTCTTGCTAGCTGGGAACTGCTAGCAGCACATTCTCAGTGCATGCCCCAGTCCCATCCATGTGAACCACAGCTTGTTATCCTCTGCCTATTCAAAACTTTATCATTGTCAAATAGTTCCTCATCCCTGTCGTTATTTTTCAAATCTTCCACTTTAGGTGTTACACATGCTGTGTGTTCATTTTTAAATGAGCCATCATACTGTTGTTTGTGATAATCCCAGGCATACTGTGTCATACTAGTTTATCTCAATGTAAACATAAGCAAATGCTGAATAAAGGAGTCTCATCATATTTGTGAACACAATTCACAGGTTACACACTTCAGCTCCTTTAAAGTACCAAGTGTAAAACAGATCTGATTCACATTTGTTATTCACAGATTACTATGGTCACCATACCACAGTTTCTACTAAATGAATCTGACTTGTCCTCAAGTTTCAGTTCACACCATTTATCAACACTATGAAATGTTTTCTGCTGATAGGCAGGGCAAATTCTGACCACCACTAGGAATAATTCTTCTGAAATAATTAACTTTGTTTAGAAATTATTAAGATTGTAAATCAAGTTTGCCTTCTCCAACATTCAAAATGTTTCAACAATACATTCATTAGTAAATATATGAATCAATCTGTTTGGAATTTTTAATATAAAATGTTTTCATGCATATTCATCCATTTCAATAAATAATGATTAATGGGATTATTTAATTGCAGAGCATTTTGGATATAATAGCCTGCTTTATGTACAAAAGGGTGACCCTAAGACCAAGACACTCCATATGAGATAGTTGGAAAACACCACACTCCTGTACAAAAATCATACTTGTAATTATCGTGGCTACATGTAATTATATTTATGATTTATAAAATTAGCTTTCACTGGGTACTTGTACCTCAGTCATTCAAGCAATTTGCTGTAATATGTTACAATATTTCTTTCAATTTTATCTCAAAAGCAAAGATACACAGTCATGTCTTTGTGTTGCCTCAATCTCCTATAGTCAATTGTAAAGCCTTTTTCAACAATGTCTATAAGATATCAAGATATCAATTGATGTGAACTGCATTACAATGCTGAAGCAGAAGATCAGCTTGGTAAAGCAAAACAATTTAAGAAATAAAATTTGGTTAGATTATTATCACACTAACAACAAATAACTAAAAATAAATACTTTATTTGAATTGAACGAACAGTGATTAACTTTGTCCTTTAATGTGCTTTAGATTTGCATTGGGAATTTTACCTGACTCAACATCCAACGAGTACTTATCAATGGCGAGGTTCATGGTCTGGTAAGCTGTATTACAGAAGTCTTCCAGGATGAGGTAGACAGAATTGGTGACACCATGTGGCACGGGCTTGCCAAACTTCATCCTGCTGTTCACCACAATGCTCCCATTCCTGAAGTTGAGGATCTCCAGGTTCTGGAAGTTGCTGAGGTTGGATTGCAGGTAAGGCACGAGCTGCAGCATCAAAAAGATGCAATGAAAATTCCCTCCCAAAAAGCTCTCCAAAAGTGACAATTTTTTATAGTTTTTGACAGTTAGATGTGAATACAATACAGCCCACCTTATTTCAAAAGTCAAAACCCAGTTAAGCCCTTTTTCTGAATATGCAAAATCCAAATAAGAAATAAGATGTTGTATATGCTTCTAATGAAAAGCATTTCAGCAAATAAATACCTTATTACATTTACAACTCTTAAATGTTCAAATTCATAAGATCTGTTGTCAGCCAGCTACTTTACTTTAAAGGTCATGGCAAGCACAAAGCCCTCACTTCTGGACTAACGAGTAGTCTTAATTTCTTTTATTTAAATGATTAAACACTGAGTAAAACACGGATGGTAGAAACCATCTAAATAGCAATTTGTTTAAGGTGGTATTGGGTAAAATGAAAGTTACTGAGTTCTGTCGAACCACAGATTTAATTAGACACAAGTGGAAGACCCTGAAGGAAATGTACTCCAAGCAGAGATGTCAGAGTTAACACAGGTAAGGTACAAGCTGCAAC
Organism: Anguilla anguilla; assembly: GCF_013347855.1. NCBI lineage: Eukaryota > Metazoa > Chordata > Actinopteri > Anguilliformes > Anguillidae > Anguilla > Anguilla anguilla. The sequence continues at coordinate 28,540,050 of NC_049203.1, read as the reverse complement.
AGCAAAATGATGCAATGAGAATTACATCCCAAAAAGCTCTCCAAATTGTGGCAAACTTTCATCCTTTTTGACAGTTAAAATGGTTGCACATGGAGTCTTAGTCCTGTTGGTTGAGCTCATGCTATCATTAATTTATCTGGAATTTTTTTTTTGTCTTTTTTATGTCTTTTAATTATCCAAACACTTTACACATGCACTGTTCACTGTTGCCATGGTGACCTTGTGCGTTATAGGGAGGAAGTAATGCAATGGTAGTCTGATGAACACTAGCCAGGTATAAACCCCCTCTAAATCAATCATACTCAATCTTATATACAAATAAAATAATGTGAATATTTACCAGCTCCAGAAACCTCTGTTCCAGTGCTTTGTACTCAGGCGAGCTCTTGTTAAAGAGGTCCTCTGAGAACATCATGTTGGTGACTCTAAGGCTGAAGAACACCATCAGGGCACGGCCTAAGGAGCTCCCATTATTGGCCTTGGCCACACTGGCCATGTCAGTGCCACTGCTGCCTTCCCCCCCTGTGGAGCCCGGCCCGCCATAGTAGGGCACGTCAAAAGAGTGATCCAAGTCTATCACAGAAGGGTCTCCTGGGGCTTGTGTCTTGCCGTCTTGGTTCCCCTGATCATTGGGCATGGTGGGGTCAATGAAGGCAGGCTTAAGGGTTATTCTAATGAGCTCTCCCTCCTCACTGGATGGCACTTTGGCACCAAACAAGTCTTCTGTAGGTCTCAAGGTGGGCTGGTAAAATGGAGACTGAGTGGTGAGTCTGAGTTCAACTGCAGGTGAGTGTGGTATGGAAGAAGAAGCTTGAGGGGTGATCTCAGGCACAAAATCAGTGACTAGTGTAAAAGGTGACTCCTCTGGGGAGGCAGTGTTTTGGGTCTCTGGGACTGGAGGTCCTGTCATTGTTGGGCTGACCACTAGGATTTCATCTTTAGCCCTTTCCTCCTCTGAAATCTCCACAGAGGGGCCCTCTGTTACCAAGGTAACCACACCTTCCTCCATTTCCAAGATCTGGACACCCTCGTCGTCTCCATTGGAAGGGGGCTCCAAAGACACGGGTGTGTTTGTGTCCAGGTCAGAGCCAACGTTCAGATCCACCTGGCTGGGTGCAAGTGACTCATCGAGCGGTTCATTAACAGACTCAAAATTGCCCTGCAAATGTGGTCCATCACTGGAGTTCACTGGATATTTGGAAGAAGTTTCAGTCCTGACCCCATCCTCTTCCTCCTTCTCTTCCTCTATCTGCTCTACATCCCCATCTGATACTGGACCATCTTCTACAGTTTCCGCCACGGGCAACAGGGGTCCCAATTCCTCACCAGCCAAACCTGATCCGGACCCAGTGTCAAACAAATGCAGTGCAGACTTCTCACCCTGGTCACCAGGTGGCTCTGGAGTTGGACCTGCAATATCAGTGATCCCAGCTCCAGGGGTAATTTCTATGGCAATTTTACCCCCCTCCAGGCTGTCTGTGGCTTTGATTGTGGTAACCACTTTGTTGCCATATAGAAGTCCCTCTTCTTCAAGGTCTCTATTATCTAATGCAGAAAAACAAAATGCAGAACGTCCTGTCATGTTTTCCAAAATGCATTTGAAATCTTTTTTTACCTGTCATAGAATAACCTCTCTTGGTATGCTAAAATGTTTACTCTTGGCCATGTTTTTACGTTACTCAGCATTGTGCATGTGAGTGAGTGTGCATGTCAGTGTGTATGTCTGTATGCAACATATACAGTATGTGCGTGTGTGTGTATGTGTGTGTGTGCATTTGTGTGCCTGAGCTACTGTGTGCATGATTACACGAGTGCACGTGGTTTCTGTGTGTGTGCGAATGATCCACTGCCACTCACTATCATCGATGGGCATAGAAGGGGTATTTTCAGATATTGGGGTGGATTCCAGATTCACACCAAATGTCCCATCAGGAAACACTGGAGGGGGCACAGCTGGACTTTCATCCAGGATGATGACATCATTCTCACTGGCCTCCACCTCTTGAGACCCCATCCATGGGTCAGAGGAGTGGATGGAGTCAATCAGGAAGTCGTCCTTGTTGAAGCCACTGTTGAACATGTCATTGTTGTTCAGGTCCTGTCCTGGCAGATTCAGCTGGTTCTCTGCAGTTAGAATATTGTCCTAGGACAACAGAGAGGAGCCATTAAGTTAAAAAGATAAAGGACTCATTTAAGCTGAACACAAAATTTAGTAAATTTGGTGGTTTAAATTTTTCTAAATCTATTGGTCCATTATGCATATTTTTTCACAATAATTAACATATTGCTGCTAAACACTGTACTTATGTCTAAAATACTGTCTGTTTTGTCATGAAAACATTGACCCTGTTTACATACATACCATTATTCCAATCTTATTCAGAATACTCTAGTATTCTAGTTATAAAATAGCCAATGTAAAAACTTTATTTCAAAAACCAAAAACTGGTTAAGCCCTTATTCTAAATATGCAAAATTCAAATAAGATATAAGATAGGTTGCATATGTGTCTAATGATCTGCAAATGAAAAGCATTTCAGCATGTAAATACCTTTTACTACTCTTAAATGTACGTAAGATTCGTAAGATCTGTTGTCAGCCAGCTACTTTACTGTAAAAAGGTCATGGCAAGCACAAAGCCCTCACTTCTGAACCAATGAGACTTAATTTATTAAAATGATTGAACATTATGTACTACATGGCTGGCAAAAACAGAATAGTGATTTGTTTAAGGTTGTATTGGACAAAATTAAAGTTGTTGAGTTCACTTGAACCATAGAACAAATTAGACACAAGTGGTATTTTAAGTAGAACTGTCAGCATTAATGCATTAACTTGTGCGAGTTAATAAGAAAAAGTGATTAATTAAAAAGTTTGATGTGTTAATCATTAAAAATGAATGGTGGAAGTTAACACGTTAGCATTGACAGACCTCATTTTAAGGCAATGAAACTTTTTTGCAATTAAATTTTAAACACCTCATGCACGTGGAAGAATTATTAGGACACTGTCCTTTAGCACTCACCGAAGGACATAAACAGAATATTCAGCTAACCCTGTATACAAAAATAACACTTGTGTTATTCCTTCCATGAAGCATGTAAATGGTATAATCAGACTATGACCCTAACCAGAGTAAGGATCATTATTCGGAATGTGGTGCACGAGTAAACATGGTCATTGTTTGTGTGTAGCTTGTCCATACAAGTAAGCTGCTTTGAACCTTCTGAGACAGGTAAAGTCCACTGTTGTCAATATTTAGACTTTGTTCCAGACATTGGAAGTGACATGGCCAAGAATAGACATGGATTGTTAAACAAACTTAATCTCCTAAGCTTCTACGTTCATGTTGAAAAATACAGCGACCAGGTCACGCCCTGCTCACTCAACAAAAGAAACACACAAAAATAGTCTTGATCCAGTGCTTTTCATCTCTCTCTTTCTGTCTTGCTCTCTCTCTCTCACACAGAAACACACATAGACACACACAACAATTTGAAGTACAGTATGACTATAAATTAAATAGCGACAACAGTCTTTCGTAAATAATTTAAAACTTTTATCCTAGACAATAAATGAGGTCAGAAAGTTGTTTGACTCTATAAGACCGAGCCATGTAACAATTAGAAATGAAATTACATGAATACGATTTTCCACAGCACAGAATTGAGAGCACCCACAGCTTGTTATTGCTTCATCCATTAAGCATTTTCCATTTCCCAGTGACTTTTGTCTCTGCCATTTCCAAATACCCTGCTTACCTAACTGAAAATGTTTATAGCAAACATATTCCAACACAGGAACATGAGGTGGCATATGCCCTTATCATGTTAGTACCTTTTCAGCACGTAATGTAATGTTATCTACAGACCATACAGGCTGCTATTCGAAACCACTCAGAGCAAATTGGCTACATTTGTGCCTATGTACCTCACATTTCCCAAGAGCAATATATGGTAAAGGAAAAAGGAAAGTATTTCCCCATACACATCTAAGCAGCTTTATAAAGCTTAGTAGTATTACTCGTGGAATAAAAATACACAGTATTTATTTTTTGTGATACCTGCCCGATCAGGCAATAAATGGTTTGAACACTGGTTCACACTGTAACCAATAACTGCAAAGTGCATTTGCAGCGAAATGGGCCATTCACCTGAAAGTGAGAAAGGCATTCGTAAAAACCTGGACAGAGAAAGCTGGCCAAAATAAGACTGTAAATCTTTTTAATAAGGGGCTGATGATGTTGAAGAGAGTGCGTAAACTCTGAGGTTATTAGTTCTCCTCCAGTTTGCAGTATTCAAATTCATGTATGTCTTTCCAATTACAGCTTCTTCAGGGAGGAAAGTGAATCATCCTCTGCAGTAAATTTAGTTTATATGAAATATAGAAGCTGATTCCATTTAATATTTTTTGCAGAGATTTCACAAAAACAAATTTTATGTGTTTTAATGTGGCACACTCAAACTGGTTTTGAGAATTGTTTCTAGACTAATGGTATTCTACCACAGCTGTGAACCTCAATGGCGACAACTGATCATGTGCACAGCAAAAATGCCCATATAAAGTGCCCTGTCTCTCTTATTCATACCCTTGTAATAAAAAGACTATATAAAATAAATAATACAATTATGGAACTATATTTTAATCCTTAAACAAGTGGAAACAATTCAATGGAACATACCCCCTTGTTTTCAGTGCTTTGTGCACTTTCCATTTTCAAGGTTATAGTGCTTTATGAGATTGGTGAACATATTGGAGGGGATTTTTGACTATTCCTAAATACAGAATCTTTCAAGATCTTTCAGATCCATCAGACTGTGCTAACCTTAACAAGAGCCCCAGGGCCAGTAGATGAAAAATAACCCCATAACATCAAACATCTACTGGATTTTATGTAAGACATTCTTTTCAACATAAGCATACTTCTTCTGATGCCAAAACACACAGCTGGTGTGCATGGCAAAAAAAATGCTGAAGTTTGGTCTCATATGGCCACCTGGTTCAGATGAGACAGAAGGTGGAAGCGGGAGTTCAAAACCTTTGCAAAAAGCCTATTGGCATGGACGTTCTGTCTGATGGTAGATCTGGAGACTTTGTATTCCCAGGTTACAACCAAGATTTGTGTATCTTAAATTGTGGCCCTTCAATTTTTTTTTCACCTCCCTAACCATTAACAGATTAACAGGTAAGGCTACCATTGTAAGTGGGTTTAAACATCTTTGTTATTGATCTAATAGTGAAAAGTAACATCTCTAATTTTTAGCTTTAGGTATTTTATCTTTGTAACACTCCCCTGACTTCTGATGGTCAACAACCATGCTTCCTCAGAGACTACTTTTCCTTTTCTCATAGAGATGGGTGACATATAGTGATGCTACACGTGAGTTACCTCATTTTTTTTACCCATGGTAGGTCACAATATAGTGCCCCAGGATTAAGATACACATTAAAAAAGCAGGATGGCAATGCATATTTATTCTTGTTGGATTATTTTAAATAATTTATTGTGATAATTATATATGTAAATAATTGTGACATATATTTTTGGAAAAAAATGGTTTCCTCTCATCAACTGTGTCTATATTATATTAATAATTTGGGAGGGCATTTTATATTCCATTTGCATTTAAGATGTGGCGTCATAATTTGTTGCTCATGCCTATCTGTTGCTTAGATATTCTGATCTGAGTCATATGTCGAATTTAGTCAGCTTGACAGCACATTGAAACACACTCAGGGAGCAATGTGTCCAGTAGGATGAGATGAGGGAGGCATGGTTTAGTGACTCACTCACCATATCATCAGCTGACTTGCTGGGAATGGAGGATTCAGGAGGTACCAAAGACTCCACTGCAGAGAGTTAGAGAGAGATATGAGAAAGAGATGGAAACAATAGAGAAAGTGGGGATTGAGGCGCGAGAGGGAGAGAAATTAAAAATAGAGCAATGAACCAAACAAATACCCTGAATACTAGAGACAGTTTCACAGAGGCCAATACCTTTCCATTCTAGGACATACTAACCTTAACAGGTGCATTGCATGTGTGCATATAACTGCCTGGTATCCAACCATCTAAACCATTACTTGCTGCCACCTTGGCAACTATGATTTCTAAAAATATATCCCTAATCTTTCCATAGGGACAAGGCGAGAGGACAGCACTCTTTGACAAAGTAATGCCCAGTGCTTTGTGATCCACTGTAGGCAGTTTGTGGTTGGTAACTGCCACAATCCCATAAAAATAACATAATGGAATTAGCAGCCTATTCAGATAAGAAAGGTCAGACCAATTGCACCCACTCAGTTTGATGATCATTGTGTAAAGTATAATAACGCTTTTGCATAAAAATGCAATGCCCTGGTGTAAAGCAATAAGAAAGCTGTTAAAAAGATACAAAACAGCTGCTGAATGGTTCTGCTCCTTAGGGACTACTGTACTGCCAATTTTAAACACAGAACCACATTTATAACCACATGAGTGTAAACAAAATATACAAAACCTAATGATTTGGCAGAACTACTGTCAAGTTGGATGTAGGATGCACTCTGAAATAGTTTTAGAAATGTTAACTTTTAAATATTTTAAATCATAAAACTAGCACTATATTAAAATGGTTTAAAATTTCAACAAACTACTTTGATACTGCAGTGGGGACATTTATAATGATTTTTAATGAACTACTGTCATATCTGCATTACAATTTGTGACAGTATGAGAATACCTGTTCTGCCTTTAACATGATCTCTCCCACAGGTGAGCAAGTGGCATTAACCTCTCACATTGAAATCATTTTAATAATTAATTTTCATGTCCATCCCATTGATGCAGAAAACAAAAAATTGTGCTTGCATTTAAAAAGAGAGATTCGTAAAGAGCAGTGTTCCGGGGATTCTGCATATCTGGTTGCTATGGATACAGAACACCACATGCATCTAAGTGTTCTAAAATTTGCCAAGTGGAAATATCACTCTCGCTTTCACGGAAACACTTCATCTACAGGTTTGTTCCATTAGCCATTATTCTTCTCAACAACTAAGGAGAGTAGTTTTCCCTCTGTACTCTCATACTCCACTCTTTATTTTCCAGTGTATATTGACATTATAGAACTAATTTTCTGTCATGTGCAGTGAAACTAATTTAATCCCCAGACTACAGAACACAGACTAAATCTGTCACAGGATTAATGCTATATGGGTTTGTTCAATTCAACATCAGTCAAGTCCAAATAAAGATACTCATCAGCTTTACTGTAAGCATGGCCATCAGCTGTATTTCAACTATATTATAATCTAACCAATTACACTTACATAAAAAATAAAACATTTTTGTGATTGTATCCATGAACTTCATTCATTCTCAACTGAGAAGAGCACTCCAGAGTTAATTTATGTGATTAAATTATTTTGGTAAGGACTAGATTTAAGATGATCCGACTGGAAAAATATTGATTACCACACAACTTTATAACATTATTTACATTTGGACACATATACAGTTTGTTAAAAGCTACTGGTTTCTCTAACACAGCAAAGCAACAGAAGCAGAGCAATTAAATTACACATTATCACATATTTCAAGGTATAATAAGCATCCTTCTTCTGAAGTGTAGCAGGTTACAGTAATTATACTGACTTTGTCCCCCCCATTAAACTCTGCCAGAGCAAATGAATGTACTTAGGGTGCTCAATATAACACACATTGGAAAGCAAACTTTATATTCAAAGAGTTAAAGCATGTTCTGGAAGCAGATTTTCCTGGGTTAATTCAGGTGTAAAAGGCTAACTCAAGCATATATCCTTCCAATGGTTTCAGCAGTATCCCATTCTCAAATCCCCAGTCTGCTCTACAGGGCCAAACAGGTATCAACAAAGTTGCCCTGGTTACTGCTCCATACTGTTGCCCTGGCTTCTAAACACTTGACCACAGATCCACACTTTTGTCTTCACCAGCATATTAGCATCTGTTAGGATCATGACTCCATATTTTCCACCTCTCACAATAACCATGTCCTGGACCTGGGCTCTCCAACCCTTGCCCTGGAGAGCCACAGGGGATACTGTGTTCCCCAACCCTAGTCCTGCACCTCAGCCCTGGTCCTGGAGAGCCACAGATCAGTTGTGTTCTGTTATTACTCTTAAGGGATGTTTAATCTAACTGCAGTTGATTATAGAGTTAGTATACCTCATCTCACAGCACACCTGGTGTCTAGGGTCTTAACTGATTTTTAAGGTAAAAACAAACAAAAAGCAGCAGACCCTGCAGCTCTTCAGGACCAGGGTTAACCACCAATTTCCAGCAGTCCTGCATCCCTACAGACCTCGGGTATCATTCCCTGAGAACCAATGTCACACTCTTACACCCAGCTCCAAAGCACACACATGTCAATGAAAGGAACCACTCTGGCTATTCAGTGGCTTAGACAGTAAAGCTAGTTAGGTACTAAATAAAAATGTGCCACACAAACCTCTTATTCCTCAGCCAACAGATTGGGGGCAGCACCACCTCCAAGTTAAACAAACATCCTTCTCATGCATTTGAGTTTGGAAAACCTGAGATGTATGCTCCATGGAGCCAGCAAAACAATGGCTGTTGGCCATGCTATACCGTACCATTCTCCAGCTGTAGAGTGTTCGGGTCCACGGCCAGGGTGGTGTTGCCAATAAAGTTCTCCTTGTGCAGAGCTTCAGTGATGTAGTTACGGAAGTCAGTGATGGTGTAGACCACAGTGGGCCGTTCGTCCACCTCATGGTATGAATTCCCCACCAGGTTGGACTGCAGGTTGATGTAGTCCAGGGTCTCTTTGCTGATTCCCCCATCCACTTCAAGGGTCACAACATAGTGGACCACCACAACACTGTCTCTGTGAGACCATACAGGCAAGGGGGTCGGAAAGGGGGGGGGGGGGGGGGGGGTGTTTGTAGAGCTTAGAGTATACTGATCTGGGATTTAGGTGTCCACTGGTAATTCAGCTGACACAATTGGAAACCGTCACACTAACTGTCAAAGACCTATGACAGCTGGTGGCAATAAATGTGATTTAACCTCATAACCAAATAATGGCCCTAATAAACCTTAAGTAATTGATGAGATCGTGTCACCCAGGCGGTGATTGACCTGGATACTTTTCATTTCCCAAAAAAAAAAAAAAACAGTGTCAGTGAGTTGCAGGATAATCTGGTGAGTATATGAGTAAATCAATTTTCTCGACCCATCTGTCAGCACTGTTCTGTCCCTCAGGTTTAGCCCTAATTCTCCTGGCAAAACCGCAGTGGTCAAGTACGCATTAAGAAGCTTCAGCTGAATTATGGCTCCGACCGTCAATGCTGCAGGTGGTTTCAGGGGCCGCCCTCAGCCAGCGAATGTCAACTGAGCCATGGTAAAGGTTTGCCTCCCTTAACAAAAACATATTTTCCATATATGGAAAGTCAATATGTTAACATCCTTGACTTGTCCATGTTTTGTGACAATGGAACACTGCTCTGGCAACATTTCCAGCATTTATCAACGACATCAAGACATAACACTGAATTATTTGGGAAATTAGAAACTGTTACTTGAAATTTACATCATAACGTAATTCATATTTTTTAATAAAAACATTATAACATTAAATTTATTACAATTACTGTACATTAAAATGCAATATTCAATGTCTGAGGACATATATGGCAACAAATATATGGCTAGGAAACAGGGACATGAGGTAAGACAGAACACTGCATGGCAGGTATGGATGGTTGATCTAGTCATAAATCCCTGCTGATAATCCTGCTTCAGGGCAGCTGCTGGCCACTCGGCTAGCAGGGCATTCATCCCATTTGCAGGGGTGACTGACCACTGTAAAACCATTAACAGGGGAGGACCAGGGGAGGCCATGGCCCTGCCCCCCGTGGGTGAGTGTACAGCAGGGGCACTTGAGATCACGCTTCCCTCAGAACATGATAACCGTGAAAAGAGACTGGAAAAGCACTGTGGCCAAGTGTGGAGGAGGAACAGCCTCTGAGACAGAAGTGCTGTGATTATGGCTGGCAAATGAAAACTGTATGTTCAGTGGTGCACTGTCAGTTGATATGGTAACACTTTACAATACGGCCACATGAATTTGCATTAACTAATGTAGTTGTTAACATGAATTAATGATGATACACATGCATTAAGCATGAAATCTAGTTAGTAGTTAAAAAATACATTAACTAAAGTATTAGTTATATGATTATTTATACATCATCAAAACAAAGGACAAACTGATAATTAGTTAACCATTAACAAATACATGAACACATTTTTTAAATCCCAATACGAACTGGCATTAACTAGTGTAGTTGTTATCATGAATTAATGATGTACAAATACATTACAGATGAATTTTTAGATAAATCTTCTTAGATGAACTCTGATGATTATCTTTTTAGATTAATTTTTCAGGCTGAAGTGTAATTACTGATACTTGATTCTACTTCTTACCAGATTATCATTACATAAAGTTTATATTTCTGTGCCCTCTGTTGTGCCTATTTTATTTAATTTAAACTTAGAGAGAAAGATAAGGATACATCTTATCCTAAGGGAAGTGCAGTAAAAATACTCACCCTTTAGCATCCCTCTGAGGTCTGCAAGAATTAAAAAATAAAACAAGAATGATTTTTATCAAGAATATTGTATATCATGTATTTTACATTAATATTATTCCAATACAGCGAAGGTGCTTGGTCACAGCTCACCTGAATTCAAGTACAGCAACATTCTTGAAGCCTGGCAGTCTTTCAAAAGCGTCTTCAATCTGCATTAGTGAGGAAATAGAACAGACAGGGTTCGAGATTTAAACAGCATTCCTCATCCATTTTACTTTGACCAATGATATTCTTTCAATGAAGTGTACATAACAGCACAACGGCCCTATTAGCTAGAGGACGTGGACATATTGGACAGAGAGCTAGTTATCAGTAAATAAGAATAAGAATTCCCTGCCTCAGAACTGGAGATCAGAGGCACAGCCTGCAGATCTGAAGCCTTCCCATGTCCCCCATTGGACCCAAAGAGAGCATGAACAGCATTATTCATCTGGAGTCTACATCACAATGGCCATACAACCCTTTTACTGCAAAATGAGGGATGGCACCTTGAGGTGGGTCAGAAATTAGTGCAGAAATACATTTTTACACCACGGTCTCCCTCGTCAGGTCCCAAACAGAGAGGGTGGAGTCTGCCCCTCCCTAATCCTGTTCTTCCTGCTGGGATGCAGCTGATCCTTTTGCTGTGTGCCCCTTCCCCACACCCCCATCTCATGAGTCCTCCAGATGTGCTCCACCCTGACACAAACCTGAATACAGACGCTTGCCAGAGCAGAGCACAAGATGTGCAGCGCCCATTGCCAGCAGTGGGGGAGGTACATTTTGTTCCCCCGAAGCAAAAAAAAAAGTTTTCCAGTGTGATTGTTCCCCCAGATTTCACCAGGGCCAGTGTGAGTGACTCATTGCTCTCTCTTTGCGCCCTTTGGGTTTTCCAGTCCGATCTTTTCTTTGTGTGCTCCACAGCACATAGCACAGAGCCTCCTACAGACCAGAAAACTGCGTTGGCGCAAGACAAATGATCTCCTCAAAAAGTAGATAAAACATCAGTGTTTTCTGAAGTCCTGCCAAAAACAGCAAGTTTCCTCCTCACTGTCCAACGTCCTCCGAGATATGAACATGTTGCATAATTCCAGTTTGGGCCAGTCAAGTCCAGTTCTGAAAACATGAAGAACAGGAAGAGGGATATAGGAAGGGGAACAGGAGAAAGAGAAGGAGGAGGAAGAGATACTTCTGGAAATGGAATATACTGCAATATATGAACAGGCAACATCAATATCGACTGGTGCAGTCCAAAGGGTGGCCAACTCTTGAGCCATATCCAAGTCCCCTCCTTGTCAATCTGTTGCCTTCTCTGCTTTCTACCCATCTGAATAAAAATCAAAAACTAAAAAAGGAGGGCAGACTCTTCAGAGTCAAGATATTGCAGCTCGTCATAATGTATGGGAAAACATACACATTCTTTCCACTTTCAGATATTGTAAAACAAATTTTTTGTTGCTCTGAAATGCACTACTGTATAAAGTCTACACTATATTGCAGTGTATTCCTGGGGAGTCAGAGAGGAACACAAGTTGGAGAAAGAGGAGGAGGATGGGTAGGAGATTAAAAAGTAACATAAAAGAGAAAATGTGTCCCACACCTTCTCAATGAACTGCTGTGCCAGACGCTGGTAGTAGAAACTGAATGGGTCTTTCAAGGCATCACTGTAAACTTCACCCTTTAACTGAATGCTCAGCTCCACCATCTGTTCCCTCAGTGACCAGGTTGGCCTTGTCAAGATGTCCAATTCGATTTCATTAGTAATCTGAAAGCACAGTCAAAGCATGTATCAGTATGAACAGACTCCATGTCAGAATCATCATGTATTACGCATATGCAAATGGATCTACACTCTGCTAAGTACAGCATTAATTGTCATATCAGCCTTATCTCACATCACTCATTTTTTGCTGTGTATAATAAATAGCCGGTATAATTTTCAAACCACAATATGCGAGAAAATGACTTCAAATACAGAAGGATTTTCCAGGGGCACAAATCACCATTTGTACCAGCCATTTTGTGTCATAATGCATACCACACATCAGGTGAAATGGAGAGAGCATGAGCTGTAAAGCTAATTAAATTACACCAAGCAATGGGCCAGGACACCAGGCCCATCTTTGCAAGGAGTGACATTGGACTGTTCATGAGCAGAATTTGAAAGGATTTGCATTTAATATTTAATCTGAAGGCAGCATCTTCTTAAGCACAGTGTTCCCATCACTGCACTGGGACATTGGCATTGGCTGATGCCTTCTAACGACAGGGGTGTTTACTTTCCCAGCACACACCTTCATTCAGGTTGAATTGCATAGCTTCTATTTTTACACATCTTGACACTTTAATCACATTGCGCATCTATAAAGCTGGATAGTTATGGAAGCGATTCACGTTAAGTGTCTTGTTCATGGACACAACAGCAGTACCTTACCTAGGAACTGAACCAATAACCTTGGTGTTTTGACCAAAACCTGGGTCTACAGCCCTGGTCCTGGAGAACCACAGAGTGTGCTGGTTTTCATTGTTACGCCATGCTTAATTGACTCATTTAAACAATTGATTACAGTTAACCACACCTGGTTTCTTAGCTCTGAACTGGCTGCTGATTTTAAGGTGAAAACTTAAACCCAGAGAGCCACAGGGATCATGGTTTTAGATCATAACGCTTACACAGCATAGCCTCTCACCTTAGAGAATGCCCTTTCTGTCTTGCTGACAGTGTCTTCCTCCACCTTGCCTGCAGTGTCCTGACCAGCCACTGTCCTCACAGCCATGGTTTGCGGAGTAACTGCCAAAGTGACTTCATGCACCTCTCCCAAGGTGACTTCCTGAATGACTGGCGTAGTGGCTTCCTCCCCAATGCTGACTTCCTGGGTGGCCTCTGGGGTGAGCCCCACAGTAAATGTCTCAGGCCACAGAATCTTTTCTACAAAAGCCAACCAAGAGAGAGGGGCAGAATTTTGGGAATGAGGAACACATGCGCTGGACCTACGTTGTCTTTTTTTTGTTTGTTTGCTTGTTTGATTGCTTGTTTACCAGATTGATTTACTTTAATTGTCTGCTTTTATTTACCTTAAATATCATTGTGAATGTCACAGGAATGGGATGAGTTCAGTAATTAAGATGGAAAACAAATGTTACTATGTTCATGTGTTTGTTTTTTATGCTCTTTGCAGGAAAGTAATTGTTAATGAAATGAGGTGATGAGAGAGGACTGAGGACTCCAGAGAAATAAAACATATGATCAACATGCTCCAACACTTAACAATATATTGTCTGTGCATATATACACATAATTTCTGCTTTCTGGGCCACCTGTAGTAGCATCAGGCCCAGTTGTCCAGACTTCAGACCCCAAAGTAGAAACCAGTCCATTGGGTCAGATTTACGACTGCTCCTGTGGGTGCTGAAGCAGCCCTAAGCGTAGTGGTGTCACTAATGGGGATTATGGGCTATTCTGAGCGTCACATGTGGCGAGGCAGAGCAAATCTCACGTGGCGCAAAGAAAACCGAGAAACACCAGGAGGAGAGTAGAATAGGCATGTGAGAGAAATCTCTCACCAGGTTTCACAATGCAACATACACACAAGCATTCAGGATCACAAAATTACAGGTACATACACAGGTATACACACAAACTGCTGCTGTGGTGTACAGGTAACATATCACACAGGTAACTGCTACTGTGGCCAAAGCATCATACAGCATCATACATACACAATCATGAAGTAAGAGAGCTGCCACAAAAGAACGCTACTGCGTCACAGAAGAGGGAGATGTGTGTAAACGACCACTGGTGAATAACAAACACAGACCTTTCTGGGTGGTGGCAGCATCAGGCTCTGAAGGAGCAGCTGTTGTCTGGAGACTGAATAAAACAAGCACTCTATTTCAGGGTTCTTTGGAGGGATTGATGAAATGACATTATTTCACTGGCACACTGCTATAATTCCGAATAGAGCATCTTCCTGGCATCAGAAGTTGCAGCAATCTTTTAGCAGCAATTAATGAATTTCGTTTTAATACACAGTAAAGGTTTCCAGTGTTAATTTAACAAATGTGTCCAAGAAGGATCAAATGTAGGGGAGAGCAGGGAAAAAACGTTTTTTTCGTATTTGGCTCAATTCTGAAAATACAACTAGAGATTGTTTGTACAAAAAAATGATTAATCTATCTCATCCCTTGGCTATGATTACAAACCACAATGAAATTTCGGGGACATACCATTCACTTTTGGCAATATCTCCCAAAATATTTACTTAACTCTCCCGCTGTTCATTGGAGACAAAGAGGTGGTAATTCTGCGCGTTTAACCTGAAATATGTCATTCAAGCTCGATTCATCTACCTGAAAAGTCTGTGTCACATTTTACCCCATGCTAGACTTGGCCCAGCTCTCCCCTACTCTATTATAATCAAATCTGCTCTATCAAGCTGAGCTGATTTAATACAGAACATTTTAAACACATGGCAGATTCAACCGGCAACACTGAAATGATTTTATAGCAGCCATTAAGGACACAAATGTATAAACAAAAAAAAAAATTAAGCATTTAATTTCATGGGGCGACATAGCTCAGGAGGTAAGAGTGATTGTCTGGCAATCGGAGGGCTGCCAGTTCGATCCCCCGCCTTGGCCATGTCGAAGTGTCCCTAAGCAAGACACCTAACCCCTAATTGCTCCCAACGAGCTGATTGGTACCTTGCATCATGGCAGCCTTTCACCGTTGGTGTGTGAGTGTGTGTGTGAATGGGTGAATGAGAGGCATCAATTGTAAAGCGCTTCGGATAAAAGCGCTATATAAAATGCAGTCCATTTACCATTTAATTTGGAGGTGCCACAGAGACTAATCAAGCTGTGCCTTGTGAGTGAAACAGCCCTACCTGCACATACGTAGCCAGGAGTTGGAAGCCTCACTGGGGGACAGGAAAAATAGGAAGTAGGAGTAAATACAAGGAACATAATTTGCTTTTACAACTGCTATGTAACTCCTTCATAAGTAGTACATACTGTAGCGTCTTCATTCTTCATAATGACTAAATAAACAGGTAATGTCAATAACTGTAAATAGGCACATGGCACAGGCACATGATTTATGAGTGACACATAAATTTGCTGAATTGCCAACATTAACATTAACATCAACAACAACATTAGCATTCATGATTGTCTCTGTAGTGCTCGATCAATGTACATTTAAAAGTAAATATCACACAAATCTATTTGCAGACAAAATACAAACATGTTACACTCTTGATAAATTATGGTTTGCTATCTTTATCCAGGCTGCTTCACATATTATCTGTAATTCATTATTTAGTCTATGTCCAGCTTTATTCAGTTTGCATAATTGATTTTTTTCTCGAAGTATGTAAATAACGTGTTTTCAGTTGAATTTAAGTTTCAATTTTCTTCTGTGTCTTCTATTAAAAAGACCTGGAACCGGACAGTCTTACCTATTTGACCCAGACAGTGGCATCCTCTAAAAACAGGGAAAGAGGTGATTTTGAGTAACATCTGGCCAAGAATACTGGCACGCACACACACACACACACAGAATGATACCCATTTATAAGTGTCATACATTAAAATCATGAATATTTACAAACAGCTACATTTGAATTGTGTTATAAAATCACAGAATAGGTGCATCTGTAGTATACTCCATGCAGACCTTGTCCTTTTATTAGGAGGCCATGCACCACAAGTTATGGTTTCCTTGCTCATTCCTGTGGTGATCTGTCCCCTTATTAGCCTGTATGGGTCACCACTATGGAACAATCTAAACATAGAATTGATCTGCATTAAAAGAACTGTCAAACGCATTGCCCCATGATCATTTCATCATTTATGTAAATCTAAACTGCTAGAACCATACTGCAAATGGTCATGTCAAGCCATGTCATGGGCAATCATGACAAGAAAATTCTAATATACATGATACATGTTTTTGAGGATGAGGATGCACAAGGGTTGACATTTAGCATCAATAGAGATTTGGGCAATGATATGCCACATTGAAACACTATAGTCTCAATATTCAATGGCTTCATTTGTGTTTGGTCCGCATTAATTCTTCCTTTCAACTGTTTTATACTTTCAGTTCAACTTTCCATCTGTACCATGCATCCACTTACCCTGTGCACCAGGGCCATGTGTTCTGAGGACTGGCTAAAATTGGTGCCTATATCGAGGGTGCTGGCTCTGCCCTCTCGGCACATGGTCATCCAGTCCTGGTACTCGTTACGCTCTGGCAGACGGTCCCAGAAGATCTTGAAGGCCTCCCACACTGTCTCCTGGCACACTTGAGCACAGTCACACACAGAGCAGTCAAAGAAGGGCAGTGCTGCACCCTTAACACCCCATCCAATCACTTGAAACACTCTGGCACACTGTCTGCTTTCTTACTTTACCCTTCACAGACGGTTCCTGCACAAACCTTTTTGCAACTATAGGACAGGAAACCTGCCATAAAACAGTTTTTAAACTGAGTCTGGCCCACACAGTACACTGGAACACAGTCAGTAGAGACGGTGTCCCCCAGAGAGGCAGATTATAGGCAGGATTTTCTTCATCACTCACAGCCTTTGTGTATTTCAGGATTGAATGCTAAAGCATGAAAATGTTTTCCATGTGTCACTGAAGCTTGCACTTTCAAGCCAAAAAGTTTTGATTCAAAAGTTGCACATTAAAAATAAGAAGACAGTAGTAATAGCAGTAGTAGTAGTAGTAGTAGGAGTAATTCTGCTAGTTGTAGTACAAGTTGTTTTAGTAGTAGTACTAGTAGTAGTAGTTATAATAGTAATAATAGTAGCAGTAGTAGTAGCAGCAGAAGAAGTAGTAGCACCACTACATTACATTCATTTGGCAGACGCTTTTATCCAAAGCGACGTACAAGAAGTGCATTTTCCTGATCGTAGACAACTGCTGAACACGGGTTCCACTAGGACCCGAAGTAATAGAAGTAAAAGTGGTACTGCTATATTGTTGATTATTTTCCACAAATTAGAAATAGGGATCCAGAAATAAGATGCTGGGTTCTTAGTTGACTTACAGTATATATATAAATTTGTTGGGTAATAATACAAAAATTTAACTTTTTCTGCTTTAAATATAGACGCATTGCTGTCAGCACTAAATTTCCATGCCCTAAGAATCTAATAATGCTGATAATTCAACAAGGACATAACAGCAGCCCATTTCATTGAATAAGAAAGTGGAGATCTGTGATTAGCAATTAACAGGCTTCTCTGGCTCCTATTTCTTATGTAAAATATGTGTCCTTGTTTCTTCATTAAATCATTGTTTTGGACAATAATTAAGTATTTTAATGGCCTGTAATAAGTTTCAAAAAGTATTTTTGGCAATACCATAAAAAAGGACACAATAGAAAATATCTCTGTGAATTGAAAAGCATCCCAGGTCCAACAGTGAAAGAATATCAGGTGTCAGGAAGCACTATTTTATCTAGCCTGACAGCTCTGCACATCTGACCAGTGTGGAGGAGATGCCAGTTCCAGGCCAGTGAGTGGAGTTCACATTGATGACAGCGCTCTACTATTTGAGTCCAAGCACTTTCTAGGCAGAAGCACATGTGCTTCTGAAATACCTGCTCCTTCTGCCTGACAGGAGATGCTTCATTCCTGCCTCACCTCTGCTTACGGGATCTAACTCTGAGCTGCCAGCATTCTGTTAAGTCCATTAATGCGCCTTTTTTTTTTTTTTTTAAATGGCCAATTCTCTTCTCCCTACCCCACCCATTTAGAGAAGAAAGGCCCCACTGGCATTGGAGACTGACTGTGACATAACAGCTTCTTAATTCAGTTGTCTTTTGTGAAAACACACATCCCCAGAGGGTTAAAGGGCTTTGTGTCTGATTGATATTTGTAAGTTGTTGTCACCAGCAGGTTTAATACACATTTACGTGAAATATACAGGGCTAAACAAACATGGCTCAGGAATATTTCTCCAATGACCACGAAGATGGAAATGAAAAAGCAACAGTTGAAAAAACACGTTATTTAAAATAATTTTTAAAAAATTTTGATTATAGCCTGGAGAGCCTCAGTGTCTACAGGTTTTTATGGTTTCCTTTAAATCCGCAGCCAATATAGGCCTTGGAAATAGGTTGTATGGACTCCTAAGCCAATCAGTAACGTAAATTAAACACACAAGTGCTGGAACACCCTCAAAACCAGTAAATACTGCAGAATTCCTGGGCTGGAGTCTGACATCCCTGATTGTATTGAGTTGTTGGCAGCTGCAGCAGCTTCAGTAGTATGAATAGTCAAAAAAGGTAGAGAGCATGGTTCAAGTAAGCCTATTTGTCCTTTCTCACATGGGGGTACTGTACATAATATCTACACTGTGATCTCAGTGATTTCGTTTCCAAAAATGGCAGCAAAACATTTGAAAAAGATTGCCATCTCATAACGAACAGTAAAACATACTTACCAGTCACTAATCACACACACTGACTAAAATGTCTAACAGAATATTTCAAGTGCTAGCTGCTTAAATGTGGGCTCAGAAACCAAGAAGTTTAAGAATTCACAAACTGAGCCTGGCCTCACACATTTTCTCAAAAGGTTGAAAAGCTGTTCATGGACATTTCTGTAATTTTGATAAATAAACATTCTTTGGTCCATGAGGGTAAGGCTCACTTTGTCAACAAACAAACTCAATATATGGATATCAGTAGGAAAATATCAGCAATCACTCACCTCGCAGGTGAAAGTAATCCAGGTGATTTGCAATAGCTTGCTCCACAGTTTCTTGCGCACAAAGTTTAACTCCACTGGGAAACAACACATTGCGTTTTCTCCGGGAAATCCCGCCTTTCTCTTCATTCTGTGACTGGTAGTGTGCCATCTGAATGCCTTTTTGCAAAACTGACTGACTCAACAAAAACCTAACTGTCTCTTGAGTATCATCCAGTCCAATTTGGGAAGATGAACCATCTGGTAATATCCCAGGTGTTGCAACTGAAAAAAATAAAATGTACTCTTGCATATCAATACACAAATAGATATGACCAAAGACACATAGGCCTATGTATAGTTACGTACCTGTTCTTATGTCAGAATTTCCCATCATGAAAACGAAGGTAAAAATGAACAAACAATGTTTCCACGTGATGTCCAGCATTTTAAATCCCAGTTTCTAAAGCAGATGACTTGAAAATGAATTCCTGGAAGCGTTCAGTTCTTTAGTATCTCTCCCTACAGGTGTTTGCATTGCTTTGCATTTAGCAAACACTTAAAAAAAATATTTCTTATGCATCTTAGGTAGGATGCAATGTTGCTAAAGAGAGCATAGTTGACATGGTGCACTAGCTTCTGATGAAGATAGACAGATGGCATTTCGCCAGATTTTTTCCCCCTTACTCTCTAATCCTATTTGCTAAGCCTTTTAGGCAGCTAGATAAGAGGGTGCACAGGTGCTGAAATTAACATATGGAAATCTTTCAATCTATATGAATATGGAACAACTTTACTAATAATGATATCTATCATGCACAAGAACTATTGCCTGACTTTATGAGTAAATATTAAATATTAATACAAATCATTCACAGGCCCCTTCCACAATA
The DNA here is from genome assembly GCF_013347855.1 of Anguilla anguilla. NCBI lineage: Eukaryota > Metazoa > Chordata > Actinopteri > Anguilliformes > Anguillidae > Anguilla > Anguilla anguilla. The sequence continues at coordinate 28,519,844 of NC_049203.1, read as the reverse complement.
CTCTCCGAGATGAAAAGAAGATGAACATTGCAAGTTATGGCATGAGTCTTAAGACTAAAGGCTTAATACACTTTATTTATGAGATTTGAAAACATTTATGTTAACTTAATTTACTATTTTTATTGTTGTTTTAGCCACTGAACATTTTACTGCTTTAGCCTGTTGTTCACCCAGTTAGTAACTTCTCTGTCTGTTTGTCTATCTTGCATCCCCTCTGATTACAGTAATGTTCAGGGATAAAGTCAACCCACTGAACCCACTTATCTATATAATAAAACAAGAAAAAACATTTAAAACGATAAATGGCACACATACTGGTTACATGTTGATCTGATTATGATAACTGATGCAATTACAATAAAGTGGAAGAGAATTTTGTAAAGAGAATTAATGCATCTAATGATATCCATGTACCCAATTACTTTTTCGGTAGGTCAATGTAGTGAGATTTGGCTACTGCCTCCATCAGTTTCTAGGTGCCCTGTATGCCTGCCAAACAAATATACAATCAAAACCCTGTTCATGAATAACCCGATTTCCTGGAATCACCACAGATATTTTACAAATAATTCCACAAGGAGAAGAGAGACATGTGCCAGGGAGATGAAATATGGCAACTGGAGACCGTGGAACAGCCAAAGCAATTTAAACAGACTGTAAGCAAAAGAGGGAAAGCACTTAAAAGCCTACAAAGTCACAAATGCACATTTCCAGGAATCTGCATTTAGACACCACTTGGCCAGCATAATCCTTACCACTAATCAACTATTTCAGAGATGACTTATGAATGGTGTGATAAGCAAAAGGCTGAATGCCTCAATCTGGTCTGAGTCTCTGATTGAATAACACGACTGAGCTTTACCCATATTGTCCCAGAACAGCAGTACCCTGCACAGTCAGTTGTTCATCTCCAAGGGAGCCATTTACCGCAGAACCTGGGTTAATGTAAAAGCCTCTTACAATGGTCATTAATACCAATGTATCCAAATATTAGTAATATTGAGATTTCCACCCACCCTAGGAGCTTCAGTGAATGAGAAAAGAAGAGACCCAGCCAAACACAGGATTCAATCGGTAATCCATGGTTTACTAAGGCGTGTGCACATAAAGAGAAGCAGTGCTATCTTTCTGGAGGTATAAACCACAAGTCTGATTTGCGGAATTCTGAGATCCCCTTTTTCCTGAGTTCCCCTGCTTCTCCCATGCATCTCTCTGTCTTATCTGAACTATTGATGGCTTCAGGCCTCCACAAAGCCCAGGAAGAGTTACAGCATCACCAAACCCCCCTTGTGAACACAGATGACCCCTAGATCAGGATGAATTTTCATAAACAGTACATATACACGTTTTGTAAACAAAAGAAAGTAACCTAATGACAAAAATAGATGTACAGTATATGCATTTATGAAGGAAATTATGAAGTTAAAATAACTTTTTTGACCTATAAATTAGCATTAAGGATCTGTGGATTGAGTCCATGGCTGTTTCAGAACTGAGCTGAAACAGTAGCTTTGGTAAGTTGAAGCTGACTCTAACATGCTCCATACTGATGGGGGTTCACAAAGGACTAATACTTGAAGCAACTTATGGCTTTCATAAGTAACATTTTCCCACCATTTTTTAGGAACTTAACAATTTCCTTTCAAGAGGTGTGGAAATTATTTCCAGTTTTCTTAAATCAGCTCAGTTGGAGCAATTGTGACTTTTTTGATAAATGGATGGAGAAACATAATAAAATGCAGATGCTTCCATACAGGTATATGGCATAATACAATTAAGCAATTAACATCCTATAATGTTCTGTATAGATAAATCCCCACAACCCAGGATAAGCGGGTATAGATAATGGATGGATATATATATATATATATATATATATATATCAAAAACAAAAACACCAGTGACACCATTTGTCCCAAACATTATGATGCCCTGAAATGGGGGGTGGGACTATTTATAAAAAGTACTGGAATTTCTACAGTACTTTTTATACCCTTAAATAAAAGCTAAGAATAACCACATGTGAATTGTTCGATTACAAATCTAATATTGTGCTCACTGTGTATATAAATTTGAACCATCACATTTCCCTGTCAGGGCCATCATTTGCACCGTTCCTGTTTCAGCCCCCCCCCCCCCCCCCCCCCCTACTAGCATGCAGGGTCTGGGAAAACAACACTATGCCCACATTCGTGAGTTCTTGGTGGGGATGGAAAGGATGGAAGGAGAGGAGAAGAGGAGTCAGATGTTTTCTTGCTCAAAAGCAGCAAATCAGTTGAATTGCACAGTCCAGTTTCCTGGTCTGATTAGCTGAGCTATTTTAATATGCTGTAAAGAAACTGGAGTAAGACATGGAAAATAGACTTAGCTCCTCAAGTCAACACAGGTTACGGACATCTCTCCCAGAACCATCAAATCCTATGAGAAGACATTCAATCTAAATGTCATTTGTTTACATTACACACAATATTCCAGGCAAACAAGGCACACAGAATAACAGAAAATTCAAATTCCAGCAATCCATTTTAACTCATGTAAAATTAATGAGCAATTAATGTTCCGTCATGAAAAGAATCAGAACCATATTCAAGTAGATAGGGGAATATATATACTTGCATACTTGCTCAGTAATTGAAGAAAGCATCATTTTTAGTGTAATACTTACACATTTATATAATGTGGCCAAAGCATTTTTACACAGACCAGACCATTTTGACTAAATGTTTAGTAAAAGTCTAGTCTGACTGTCAGAGCTCAGAATGTCTATTATGCACAAGGTATTTGCATGCATACATTGTATAATTTATGACATGCAAACAAAGCAAGTAAACAGGAAGCAGATTCAGTCATGGCTTTATGAAAAATGGATGAATCCCAAATAGAGGTACAGAAATCATGAGAGAATACAAACAAATCTCAACTGTAAAGTGTAATGTATTAAGGTCACAGACTTGTTACTAAGAGGTTGCTTGTTCAAATCCCAGGTTGTGTGCTGTCATTGGGCCCATGACCAGGCTAGTTAACCTGAATTGCTTTGGTAATATACACTTCAACATAACTGAATAGTGTGTAGGTCATTCTGGAAAAGGGTGTCCATTACATTAACATTAAATCTCTCCTGACACAGAAGTTCTACAAGACCACCACAAACAAGAGCAGTATTGCTGTTCCAGAATTATTTATAAATAAATGTTCATTGCCATACAGGTGAACAGATTTAACCTCCTTAAGGCACTGCAGGGGTCCTGCTAATGTCTGAGTCACCTCCAGCAAATAGACCCACACGTTAGTGTGGGTCCCATTCATTTTTATGAGTGAGCGGACAAACACTAATCTCCTCCTTAAGTCCCTTTCTGAGCAGAGTGCTGCCCATATGTTCCCTTTACACCATCTTCACTGACATCAGTCACTTCCCGCACCTGGCCCCACGTCACCTGCCCCTCCTCCCACTCACTACCCTTGACTAGACTAGACCTTACACACTGGCCCCACACTAATCCTCTGTGACCCAGCTGGTGTCAAATGGCTTTAGCAGCTATTTAACCTACCACCATAGGTGCTCTCCAACTACAAAGTAAAAGGCTCACTCTAACCAAGTTAAGCCCAAGAGAGATAAAATGTCTGAGGACCCCAGGAAGACTAGCCATAGTCAAGGCGTGCTCTACAGAGCTGTTTAAATTGTAAAGCAATGTGTGTATAATCCCCTGCTGTGCACACACTGCGTGACGTATCTCCACTAACCTACTGTCTCACTGCGCATGCACCAATTTGTTCATTTCGTAGCTAGCAAACTTGTGAGAGCAGATGTTCCTCCTTGCAAGTTTAGCCTGCACAATTCATTGTGTTATGGTGTGCCTCGATGAAATTGTAAGTGTTCCGGGAAATTATATTACCGTCAATTGCAGTTTTTGTTGCAACTAGATAAACGTTTCTTTGTGCTAGTATCTTGCAGCCACGTGTCGAATGCGTGATGCTATTCACTTCCGAGTGTGCCTCGTGTTATAACCGTTGATATTTGTGTTCCGGTGTATTATACTTAGGTTCCATGGTAGGTTACATTCCTCATCATAAGCGGAGATACTTCTCCCGTGAGTTTACCGATAGCGCCGTGTGTATCTATCTTCCTGTATATTTATTTTACAGTCCTATGTTTTTATGAACCCTAATGCACATTTGCGAGTGATGTAATATTCTATTTTTATTATATCAATGCAATTGTCATTCTTACTATATTGCCTTCATCTGTGTATTTGCAGATATCACGCCTTATCACAATTTTATTATTAAACATCTGAAAGGAAGTCTGGAGTTGGCTGCATTTGTTCTGAGCGACAAATTAGGCCAGTTAGGGTACCACCAGTCATCACACACGCACATCATCTACCACAAGTGGTCCTTAGAGCCGGATGTACCCACGCTGAGCTATGGCAACCTCCAATAACTTCTATGACGGACAGCCACCACAGAGTCCCCACCCTAGTCGGCTTCGGCAGCCCCCGGGATATCTTGAGGACTTTAACTACCCAGTTAAATAGTCTGTGCCAACTACACTTCCGGCAGAGTGCAGCATTCACGAAACTGAACTACTGCCAGACGAGGAAGCTAGCAAAGAGTATTCTACCCCTGCCCAAGTATAGGGAACTTGAGTATGAGCAATGGCAACAGGTGCAGTTATGCCTCAGAGAACAGACAGATGAAGGAGCTGCAGAAAACCATGGAGAGTGCCAGACGGGTGCCCTACCCATACAGTCATGCAGGTTACCCATACTTTAACAACTCCTACTTTCCCCAGGATCCTCCACAATACTCAAGTCTCCCTCAGTTAGAGTCACATACCCCAATGCACAGCCCAATGGGAAGAACCACCGTAGCATCGCAAGATCAACTTAACAGGATAGTTCAGCACATTCCAAGAGATCCAGTGTCAGAGCAGGTTTCAGACCCAGCTCAGTCTACCTTGTCAGAGCAAGCCCTCACGTCTGGGCCACAGCCCAGTCTGGATTCAGCTCCGCCTGCCCAGCGCTCACAAACTCCAGCGTCTGAGCCACACCCTATTCCAGACTGAGCTCCGCCTGCCCAACGTGCACCAGCTTCTGCCTCTGAGCCACAGCCCAGTCAGTTTCCAGCACCACCTACCCAGTACACACGTGTATGTACCACAGCAGGGTTCAGACCCAGGTTCACATGCCCAGCACGTCCCAGCTCCACTAGAGCTGCAAAGAATTCCTGTCCCCCTGCCTCAGCCGCTGCTATAGCAACTTCCCACACGGCAGGCCACAGCCTACCCAGCGCCTCCCTATGGTCAGTACCCTCCTACCCAGGTTCCCTCCTGTGCCCAACTGGCCTCCAGTAGACCCAACAGTACCCAACCTCATGGAAATGGCCATCGTCACATCCTTTGGCATACCTAAACCCAAGGTCACCTCAATTAGCATGGGAAAGGAGAGTGACTTCATTATGCTGAAGAAGGGACTTGACAGCCTACTAGGCCTCCACAGACACCTCACAGAGGACATAAGTACCAGGTACTCTTAGACCACCTAAAGCTGCCCAGCGCCTCCCAGGTGGCCAAGAAGTATGTGAACGATCCAACTCCATACACTAGTGCCATGCAAGCCCTCCAGCAGAGATCAAGAGGTCAGGAAACCACCCTGGGCCTCTGACTGCCCCCCACTGACTCCAGCACAGGTCACCCCTCATCCACAAAGCGAGAGCGTTTCAAGCCCTTCTGTCCTTACTCTTCCAATCAGGAACATTACCTGTGCCTGTGTCAAATTTTCCAAGCTCAACAGTACTGAGAGGGCAGCATGTATAAAGGAGAAGAAAAAGTGCTGGAGATATAGTCACAAGCAAGAGAGCTGTACACTCAAGAAGCCCTGTTCGACCTGTAATGGGCTGCACCTTGTTGTGCTGCATGATGTGGCACTCACAGCCAATGTCCTTACCGTAAGCACCTCAAACATGGTGTATATGGACCAGGCCATCCACTCAGGCCGGGTTATGCTCAAGGTCATCCCAGTTCAACTTCGTAATGCAAGACGGACCCTGAAGACACACGCAGTGCTGGACGACAGTTCCGAACTAACCATACTGCTCCCAGCAGCTACCTAGCACCTCGGCCTAAAGAGAGATGAAGAACTCTTGATACTGAGGACCATCAGACAGGATGTGGTAAAGCTCAGAGGTGCAGCTGTGTCATTTGAAGTCTCTGCTCTTCTAAGCCCACAGGTGAAACACCACATTCGGCACGCCTTCACAACCGACAGGTTAAACCTGGCTGAGCAGTCATGTCCAATGGAGTCGCTGAAGAAGAGGTATGGTCATCTCAGAGAGGCCCCGTTGCAAACATTCAACCAAGTGCAGCCTATGCTCCTCATAGGATCCGACCATGCCCACCTGATAACTCCCATTTACCCTATACATGTGGGACCCTCAGGCGGCCCCGTAGCAGTGTGCACATGGCTGGGTTAGGCTATACAGGGACCCACAAACTTCCTCCATCATCTGACAAGCGAGAACTCCTGTCTGAACACATCATTGGTCTCATCCAGTCTTGGTTTGCACTAGCACATCGAGAGATTGTGGAAACTCGACACACTGCCATACAGACATGAGGAGGAGGTGACACGTTCCAAGCTGGATCAGGAAGCCGTAGACATGCTGGAGAAAGGGACAGTTTGCCTCACAGTGGATGGAATTTCCCGTTATGCCACTCCACTGCTTCACAATAAGCTGGCCCCAAGCCTTCAGGCTGCACCCACAGTGGTTATGCCCCTTCTGAGAGCCACGGAGCGCCGCCTAGCTAACAACCCCGAGCTATCCAGTGTGTGCAACCGGGAGACACAAGCTAGAGGAAGCTGGCTATGCGGTGAAGATAACCAGCGAAGAGGCCAGCCAATCAAGTGAGTCAGGGTATATCCCACACCACGTCGTGCACCACAATGATAAGGCCAGAGTAGTGTTCAACTGCTCGCATAGCCATCAGCAGCATTCCCTGAATGATAACCTGCTTCCTGGGCCTATGCTGCTAGGTGGTCCACCACTGCTAGGTGTTCTCCTCAGATTCAGAGAACACGCCATCGCCATGAGCTGAGACATACGTGTTATGTTCCACCAGATCAGGCTCCTCCCAGATGACTAGCCTCTCCTCCACTTCTTTTGGCGAGACATGATCCGAGATCGTAGCCCGGACATCTACAACTGGCGTGTGCTGCCTTTCAGCACAGTCTGCAGCCCATGCTGTGCTGTATACGCCCTCCAACATCACGTCAGAGAGAATAGCACCAGCAATGTGGATGTACTGCAGTCTGTCCTCACCACCTTTTATGTTGACAAATCTCTCCTGTCCCAGCAACAAGTGAAGCAGCTCATAGACAAGATGAGGGCACTCCTCGCTACTGGGGGCTTTGAGATATGACAGGGCAAGCAACGCATCAGAGGCGATCTCCCATCTCCCCACGGAAGCAAGGTCAGAGTGATGCGAGCTGTTGCTTACAGCAGACAAGGCACACCCGGAGTCAACACTGGGCCTACAGTGGCACTGCCCCACTGACACACTAGGCTATAAGCTCCGTCCAGTGACATCCACTGAGGCCACAATGAGGAACGTGTACCGAGTGCTCGCAAGTCAAAACGACCCGCTCGGGTGCATTATTCCTTACACAACGCGAGCTAAAGTCCTGGTCCAAGCACTTCGGAGAAAGGAAAGAGGATGGGATGAGCCCACCGCAGATTAACTTCTCCCAGTATGGCAGGCGTGGGAGAGTGAGCTCCCTCACCTATACAACATTGCTATGCCCAGGTGTTACACACCAGCCTGCGCCGATTCCGACACTTGAAGATAAAGGAGGGGGCTTAGAGCTCTGCACTGGGCTGACCGGGGCACAACTGGCAAAGGTGCTTCACACTGAGCTAACTATTAAGATCAGGCAAACTACCATGTGGTCAGACTCCACTACTGTGCTGGGATGGATCAAGTCAGAGTCCTACCAGTACAAGGTATTTGTAGGGACAAGAATCGCCGAGATACAAGAGCTAATGGGTGCTGTAAACTGGAGGTACATCGACACTCATCAGAACGCTGCTGATGATATTACTCGGGGGAAGACCCTGCTTGATCTGTCTCAGCCGAACCGCTGGAGCCAAGGACCGGTTTACCAGCACCAGCCTCCTGATCACTGGTCAGTCAACCCTTCGCTGAGAACAGAAGATTTCGACGAGCTACAGAAGGCTACATTCTGTGGCCAGCTTGTATTCACTGTCACCTCTCCTGATCCTAGTCAGTACACCATATAGTCTGAGCTACTGTCAGCCACATATCAGTCCCTTCATGGGGTGGCAGCGCCACCTATGTCTGCCTCCAGACATCTAGACACAGAGGTCGCCCTCCTGAGAAGAGCTCCATCTGTGAGTGTCCCCGATGAAATCAAAACATTACAAAATGGCAACCCTGTATGCCCTGGCAGCCGTCTGAGTCCACATTCCCCTGAATATGACCAGACATTGGGTATTATGACGGTCAGAGGTCGACTTCGGAGGGCTGAAGATCTGAGTGAAGACACAATTCATCCCACTGTCCTGGCACCAGATCATCCAATCACGCAGCTCATAGTGCAGGATTATGATGATCGCCTACTGCACTCGGGTCTTGACTGAGTCTTCACAGAGTTCGGGAGGACCTACTGGATTCTCTGTGATCGACAAGCAGTCAAGAAGTATCAGCGACAGTGTCTGGAATGTCAGAAGTGGCGCAGCAAGCCTGTGGTCCCGAAGATGGCTGACCTACCTTCCGCATGGTTCAGACTCAACCGACCACCCTTCTGGTCTACCGGGGTAGACTGCTTTGGCCCATACACAGTTAAGCTAGGAAGGCGGCATGAGAAGCAATGGGGCATAGTGTTCAAATGCCTTACCACCAGGTGCGTCCACGTCGACCTGCTCCCTAGCATGGATACCGACTCCTTCCTGTTAGCCCTTCGTCGCTTCAAAGCAAGAAGAGGCAAGCCCTATGATATCCTGTGTGACAGAGGCACAAACTTATGCGGAGGTGAAAGAGAACTCCAGGAAGCCTTCGAGGCCCTCGAACCAACCCTCCAGGAACAGCTGGCAGAGCAATGCATTGCTTTCAAGTTCAATCCCCCTCTGGCCCCCCATTTCGGTGGGGTGTGGGAGAGGGAGATTAAATCTGTCATCCATGTCGTCCTTAACCCCTTAGCGCACATGCCAAATCTTGCCAATCCTTGCCCATTTAGGGGGTACCCTATTTAAAGCTTTATAACTCCAGATGTGAACATCACAGAGACTTGAAAAATGGTTTAGCAAGACATTTGTACAATTTACAATACTAACGCAGATTAGCTTATATTCATAATTTTGGAAGAAATAAAGTGCCGCAAATTCAATTGTCTAGACAAAAAATCAAAAATTAATTTGCAATGAAATACTGAGAGATTGCATATATACAGCAGGTTAAACTATACATGTGCTGGATCAAAAACTTCTTGACCACAAGTTCATAAAATCTAAGGGTGGATATGTAGAACTAGTATAGATGTATGAAGCAAAAACTAAGCAGTGTACCCAGCGTCTCCAAATTTATCCAAAATGCCTAAATCATGCATTGCTGTGAATCACAACATATTCACGTATTTTGCTACAAATCAACTGTTTTGACTCAAGAAAATCACTGTTGCATCATTTTCAAGTCGGAATTACAAGCTTTCAGTCAGTACAGTGGTCTAAAATATCTAGGGGTCCAGAAACATCCAAAATCTCTCCTAAATTAAATTAAATGCTTTTTGTCCATTATAAAGCATATAAATTAGCCCCTTATGAAGTTTTAAGATGGAACATTGCTATCAGGTTAAAAAATAATGCAAAATATTGTCACACAATGCAGTACAGTACCTAAATGTGTAATTAACTCTTGTATGTATTTCTATACTTTGTACTCTCGTATGTTTTCTTGTATGGGGATGGGACGACGACATGCGAACTATTTTCAACCGTCCACCACTTTTTGGCAATGCTCCAACTCTCACCTCATCACTGCTGCATGCTTCATAAAAAGTATTACACTAGCCTGTAAACTAACGCTTACATTACAGTGTGAAATATCCACATTATATAATACCACTAACCTATTAAAAGACACTCAATTTCAAAAATAACGCATATAACCGAAGTATTTTGAGCAGTAATACTTACATAGCAATGATGAAATCGTATCTGTTTTCAGTAGATGGAGACAGAGACAGGAAATCAATGATATAGTTCTATCCGCTCCTGTCTTACACCAGAAAACTATGTCAGCTAGGTCTATCAGCAAACATATGGCTTAGCTATGCTCAGAAGTCCTCAATAATAATAGTATTTTCCAAGAAATTTCGAAAAATCGTTGACAAGAATTTGACGTTTCGTTAGCAGCGTCTTTGTTTTACTGCTACCACGTGAATGCGTAATTGAATGCGATGATAAGATAATTTCCGGTTATGCTGACCTATAAAACGCCATTCCAAAAGCAAAATTAGACATGTTATACATCGTTAGAAAGCTTATACTCTCACCTACTGAATAAATGAATTGTCAATCAAGCCAGACTGTACTAAAAAGGGGCAACGACGCCGTAAACAACAGGTGTGGTATTACACACAGCTATTTTGGAAGGTACACAGGCATCACACGTGAGTATATTTCCCAAACGGATTGTCCTAGACAATATATGACCACTCAGTCTCAAAAGGGACATCTCTATGTGTAAAACCAATGGTAAGTTTATATATTTATTCAATATTTAATCTCAGATACTTGACTGTAGAATGATATAGTTGTAGTGAGCACTGGGGGGAGAGAGGCAGAATCCCCTGTGGCAACACGCCCACGTTCTCAGACTCACCTGACAGGTGACGTGTCAGCCGGGAGGGAGAGCTTCCTGACGTGGCAGTCTGATTGTATGTTTTCCTGAGCGATCTGCTCGAATAAAGTTGTTTTTGCATACTTGAAAACCAAGCCAGTTGTTTTTCTCTGCAAACTCCACATTGGTGACCCTGACGCTTCTTCGGACGATTCCGAAGTTGTTCTTTTCTCTGCGAAAGATGCACGCCGTCGCTCTCAAGCTCCCGGAGTTCTGGCAGGAACATGCCGCCGTGTGGTTCGCTCAAGCGGAGGCTCAGTTCGCGTTGAGAGGCATAACGCAGGAGGACACGAAATACTACTACGTGGTTGCTGCTTTGAATAGTTCGACAGCATCGCGGGTATTAAGCCTACTCCAGGATCCTCCGGAAGAGGATAAGTACTTGTCTCTCAAACAGCTCCTTTTGGAGACTTTCGAGCTGTCAGAACCTGAGCGTGCTCGCAAGCTCCTTACACTGCCTGGTTTGGGTGATTCTAAACCTTCGGAATTAATGGACACTTTTGGGTAACCACCAACCTTGCTTCATATTCCGGGAATTATTTATGCAGCAGATGCCCAGTCAAGTGCGTGCAGCTCTGGCAGGTTCCCCGTTGAAAGACCACAGGGCTCTAGCCAGGGAAGCTGATAAAGTTTTAAACTCCAGCCGGCTGCCCGGTCCTGCAGTAAGGGTGGTTGGCGCTGCTGATGTGCAGGCTATCCGGGAGGATGTCATCGCCGCTGCCCAACAGCAACGACTTACAGCGGGCCTCTGCTACTATCATGCCAGGTTTGGCCCACACGCTAAGAAGTGCCGTCCACCTTGCTCTTTCGTGTCGGGAAACGGCAGAGCCGACGCTCATTAGCTGCGTTGAGTGTCGGCCAGGCTAGCAGTTTGCTTTTTGTTACGGACTCTGTTTCTGATCGACGATTTCTATGCGACACAGGCGCGCAGGTTAGCGTCCTCCCTGCGTCTGCTTTGGACGTACAGACTGGGGGTCGTGGACCACCTCTGGAGGCAGCCAACGGCAGCACTATCCCCACTTTTGGCAGACGAGCAGTGGACCTGTGTTTTGACGGACAACATTTCCAGTGGGTGTTTGTGCTAGCGTCTGTGTCTACTCCGTTGTTGGGCGCAGATTTTCTGTGTGCTAACAGCCTGCTGGTCGATGTCAGGAACAGACGGCTGGTGAATGCGGAGACATTCGCAACACTTCCGGGTTCTCCCAGCAGCACCGGGACGTCCAAGTTGTCTAGCGCCCTGTCATCTGCGGATGTGTTTCAGCGCCTCCTGGTAGAATTCCCGGACCTCACCACGCCCACGTTCTCTTCGGCAGCCGTCAAGCATGGGGTGGAGCATTATATCGCCACTACGGGTCTGCCGGTCCACGCCCGGGCAAGGCGGTTGGACCCGCAGAAGCTGGCTGTGGCTAAAGCGGAGTTTGACTCCATGGAACGCTTGGGGATTGTGCGTAGGTCCAGCAGTCCTTGGGCCTCACCCCTCCACTTGGTTCCGAAAACAGGGGGGGGGTGGCGACCTTGCGGGGACTATCGACGACTGAATGACGCCACGACCCCTGACCGCTACCCTATACCATACATACAGGATTTCTTGGCTCGATTAGCTGGGAAGGTTTTTTTTTCGAAAATTGATTTAGTCAGGGGTTATCACCAGGTTCCGGTTCAGCCGCAAGATATCGCTAAAACCGCGGTAATAACCCCGTTTGGGCTATTTGAGTTTTTACGAATGCCTTTTGGTTTAAAAAACGCGGCCCAAACTTTTCAGCGCTTAATGAATAGGGTTTTGTGGGATATGCCTTTTCTTTTCGTTTATTTAGACGACATCCTGGTAGCCAGTGCCTCCAGCGATGAGCACCAGGCCCATCTCTGGGCCCTTTTTGCGCGCCTCAGCGAACACGGGTTAATTATTAACCTTGCCAAATGTCAATTTGGGGTTCCCGTGGTGGATTTCCTCGGCCACCGCGTCACCAGGGAAGGTGCGGTGCCCCTCCCTTCCAAGGTCGAGGCTATTCAAAATTTTCCGCGACCGGTTACAGTTCGGGCTTTGCAGGAGTTTTTGGGCATGGTAAATGTTTACCATCGCTTCATTCCCAGAGCCGCTCAGCTAATGCTGCCCCTGTACGCTGCCCTTAAAGGGGCCACAGCGAAGCAACTGGTAAGTTGGTCGGCCAAGATGTCGCATGCTTTTTTAAAAACTAAAGAGGCATTAGCGAATGCTACTCTCCTTACGCACCCTTGGCCGGACGCACCGGTTTCTGTAACTACAGATGCATCAGATTTTGCGGTTGGCGGGGTGCATGAACAGCTAATAAATGGGGTTTGGCAGCCGCTTGCTTTTTTTAGCCGCCAGCTCCGTCCTGCTGAGCGCAATTACAGCACGTTCGATCGCGAGCTCCTTGCTCTTTATTTAGCTGTGCGCCATTTCCGGTTCCTGCTCGAGGGCCGCACGTTCACGGCCTTTGTAGACCACAAACCTTTAGCTCTAGCTATGGCTAAGGTTTCGGAGCCGTGGTCCGTCCGTCAGCAAAGGCAGTTGGCATTCGTCTCCGAGTTCACCACGAACATCCAGCATGTCGCAGGTAAGGACAACGTGGTGGCTGACTGTCTTTCGCGGTCCATAGTGGACGCGGTCAATTTAGGGGTGGATTACGGGCAGATGGCTGCTGACCAGGCGTCTGATCCCGAAGTGCAGGCGTTACGCACAGCGACTACAGGTCTGCAGCTGCAGGAGGTAAGTTTTGGTCCTTCATGCACCCCACTCCTTTGTGATGTGTCCACCGGGGTCGCCAGACCAGTGGTGCCCGTGGTTTGGCAGCGGCGTATTTTCAAGGTTTTACATAACCTATCCCATCCGGGCCGCAAGGCGTCACAAAAGCTATTGTCTGGAAGGTTTGTGTGGCATAGCCTGAAAGAGGATGTCCGTGACTGGGTGAATGCTTGCTTAGCGTGTCAACGGGCTAAAGTTCACAAGCACACCAAGGCTCCTTTAGCGCCGTTCGCCGTCCCTGAAAGGCGGTTTGACCACGTTAATGTGGATCTAGTGGGGCCGTTGCCTCCGTCGCGGGGTTACACACACCTTTTAACAATCGTAGATAGGACCACGCGTTGGCCGGAGGTGATACCGCTGACGTCCACCACCACTGCTGAGGTGGCTCGGGCATTTATTAATGCGTGGGTCTCGCGTTTTGGGGTTCCGGCCGATTTATCCTCCGACCATGGGGCTCAGTTCACGTCAGAGTTGTGGGCGTCGATAGCTCGGCAGTTGGGGGTGACGCTGCATTGGACTACGGCGTATCACCCTCAGGCTAACGGGATGTGCGAGCGCTTTCATCGTTCGTTAAAGGTGTCCCTCTGCGCTGCAATGCAGGGGGACGCTTGGTTTGATACGCTCCCGTGGGTCTTACTGGGTCTTAGGACGGCCCCTAAGGCTGATTTAGGAGCATCATCTGCGGAGCTAGTTTATGGGCAACCGTTGCACGTACCAGGGGAGTTTTTACCTAGCTGTTCGGTGCCTTGGTCAGCTACGCGCCAACTCCCGGTTCTGAGGGACGGTCTGAAATCGTTCGCCCCAGTGCCTACGACGCATCACGGTTTGCCACGCTCCCACGTTCATCCAGGTTTGGGTGAGGCGCGCTTTGTGTTTGTGCGACAAGATAAGCATCGTGGCCCTTTGCAGCCTCCTTACGAGGGATCGTTTCGGGTATTAAAGTCCGGGGAGAAATTTTTTGTTTTGGATATCGGTGGTAGGTCTGACCACATTACCGTAGACCGCTTAAAGCCGGCGCACGTCGATTTAGATTCGCCGGTAGAGGTCGCTTGTCCTCCGCGCAGAGGTCGCCCTCCCGCTCTCAGGTCGAGAAATCCTACCCCTGACTTAAACCCTGACCCTGGTAACAGCCCTAAAACTGACTCTGGTATGGGTCCTGATCCGTCCGGGGCTGCGGGCAAGAAACTGGGGAGGTTTGGCCGTGTCATCCAGACCCCTAGGCGGTTTTGCTGCCACAGTAAATTCTGGGGGGGCTTGTGTAGTGAGCACTGGGGGGAGAGAGGCAGAATCCCCTGTGGCAACACGCCCACGTTCTCAGACTCACCTGACAGGTGACGTGTCAGCCGGGAGGGAGAGCTTCCTGACGTGGCAGTCTGATTGTATGTTTTCCTGAGCGATCTGCTCGAATAAAGTTGTTTTTGCATACTTGAAAACCAAGCCAGTCGTTTTTCTCTGCAAACTCCACATGGTATCATTTTAAAAAACTTTTTCTCGTTTATTTATATGCCTATACAGCGTTTTCACTGCTGTATAGGCATATCTTAGGGCTGTTGTCGGGTTTATCTTGTTGTATGGTTCTAGTGATCTTCTGGGACATCGCCGCTGGAAGCACAGCCAAGTGCTTGCTGACCATTTCTGGGGTCAGTTCAGCCGCAGGTACCTCCCCAGTCTCCAGCTTCGCCAGAAGTGGTGGAACCACACTCCTGACCTCACAGTGAGCAGAGTCATGGTCATTGACTCACAGCTTCCGAAAGCCCTCTAGCCCATCGGACGTGTTACACGTGTCTTCCCCAGCGATGACGGCAGATATGGAGAGCTGAGGTGGACATCAAAGGTAGCACCTACAAGCGTCCAGTCGCCAAGCTGATTGAGCTCCCCAAGATGCCCGACGATTGAGACTGCAGCCCAAAAGCACAGCAGGGACTTTTAGGTTATTGCATATTCCTTGCATGAATCTGGGGGCGGCTGTGTAAAATCCCTTGTTGCGCACGCACTGCATGACGTATCTCTCCACTAACCTACTGTCTCACTGTGCATGCACCAATTTGTCCATTTTGTTATCACACACGCACATCATCTAACCACACAAAGCATTCTTTTTTATTTACTTGCAATTTAACTTTAATAGTGGTGGGTTTTACCTTTGACTTGCCTATTTTGTGCTATTGCTTTTGTATATAGAATTGTGACCATTCTTTCTGCACCACATACGGCATTCATTGAAACACTTAAGCTCTATGGAATGATCTGAAGACTAAGTGAAGCATGAACGGGGTCTCCCTGTGCATCTGTTGGGACACATTCCTAAGTAACATCTTTTGCCAGCTGTTTCCTTGTTGTATTTTCTGCTGTTATTGTTGTTAAAGCATGAAACCAATCAAAAAGTTTATCCCAAAGCACTGAACAGCAATCCTATGAGTAACACTCCCTGTTCCTGCTTTCGACTCAGTTAAAGGCAAACATGATCTGTTCTCTCACATTTCTTCATGTCAGTACTGAGAACAAGATGGCGCCCTTTTTTGTTAACAAGCGCAAGCAACCCCAGCAAGGCAATAAGGAAGAGGCCTGCCAAACAGTTGAATTTCCAGTGTAAACAGAATGAAACGCCAAGAATTTAAAGATGCGAAGAGACCCTAATCCCCTCTCAACGGAATTAACACCCATTTTATTTCAGTGGAATTTTGCTGGTTCTGTTACATGCTAAATTGGGACTTAACGGTTCCCTTTGGCAACTTCCATCAAATGTTAGCCTCTCATCAGAGTATGTCTTATGTATTGACCCTGCTACCCAGAATGAGCTTTAGCTGGCTTGAAGGATTCTAAAGCTTCATGCCAGAGTTTAGACATGATCTCAGTTGGAAATATTTTCAGCTCTTCAGTGACTGGTTTTATGATGAAAATTTGTTGTTTCATACAAGCTCATCCAGCATACAGTACCTGCCACATTTTCCTGGCTGCTATTCGTGCTATCTGTGCAGGTTGTCTTGGCATCTTGTTAACATTTGGTTTGGACCCTCTAAGCCAGAGTCTTCAGCCTAGGACTTGATTTTCCCCTGTACCCCACTGTATTCTCATGTGGCTGGGCCTCACACTTCTCATTCCAAGCCTACTACAACCCAGGAACACAAAAAACCACAGGATGGTTGTGACATTGAGAGAACAGCATTAAAAATCATAGTTCTCAGCCAAATACGCATACAAACTTGTTCTGACATAACACACAATATATAATCTGCAGTGGTTACCACATCTACATTCTTTTGGGGAAAACAAAAGTCAACATTGCAGTACATCTCCATAACTGGGCAAGTGGCTGACAATGCAATTTACTCTGATCCACATTCTGCCATAAAATTGTTCCCTGTTCACTGTGTGTGTGTGTGTGTGTGTGTGTGTGCATGCACGTGCAGGTGGTCATGGCCTAACCTACTTTCATAGGAACATCCTGATCTCTTTCAAAACAATAATTCATAGTGGGGTGCACAGCTTATGTTGCTCTTCAGATATACTCCCCAGCTTCCATTATCCCAGGATTATGATTTTGTTTATAAAACTTGCACTCACAAAGACAATTAATTTCTTTCAAAACATTGTAATAGAATAAAGGTCTGTGGGCGTGGGTCTCCTGTCTCCTATGCTGGAACACTTACATTGAGGAACAGATGTTGGCAAATGTTGCTGCTTTCGCAAGCTTCATTCAGGCCATCTGAAACATTCACAAGTTATTTCTCACATGTGAGAGAGTGAAACGCACACACTGCTTCTCATGGTAGGCTGCAGTCCAAACATTACCGCTCTGCAGGAGGGTGTGAGCCTTACAGTGCAATGAACTGCCACAGTGACAGTGGTCCCAAAGACATTGGACTCATTGCCCTGTTTTTATGCTTCTTTTCATGCTGTAATTGTAACTGGTTGCCAGAGAACGGGGCATTGTATTGAAGAGTAGAATGGACATGATGGTTAATGGGGTACAGAATTCTCAGGTGTAGATACTAATCATTAAAAACACATTTCAATGTACAAAAATGCCAAGTTACTCTCACTTACAAAGCACTGTCTATAAGTAATTCATTCAAACTGGCTAAATCTATGCCTGCCATTAAAAGTATTGATATCAAAATGACGCCAAGTTACTGTACTACAAACAACATAGGCTTCCGGGGCCACATATTTTAATGAAAAGAAGCAGTTCTTTTTCACTGCAAACAAAACTTAATAGCTTTTAGTTGAACACATACGGAGACACTCGCTTTCAGCTGGCTTAGCTTGCTAGTATTCAAGTAAAGCTTGCTACCAAGCACATTACAATACTGTTCTGTATTGCACTGTTTTTCTCTAACAGAAATTATTAATGTTATGAAAAGTAATGAAGCCCTGTTTGTACAATGCATAAATAAGCATTATAAAATGGTTAGTGAAGAATCCATAGTAATGTAGCTAACTAATCATGTGAACAACAATATAGTCTGAGGCTAACACAGAAGATAATTATATTACCAACCAGTTCAGGCAACATTATCTTACAACACTGTTGTGTATAAGCATGTAACAGTCAACAGGAATTTGCAGGCATACTATAACTATTGAAAATTTGTGTTTCATACAGTCTTACCTGCAAATAAAACATAAAAGCTTTTAGCTGACCACATACACTCGCTTTCAGCTTGCTTAGCTAGTTGCTAATATTCTAGCAAAGCTTGATGCTACCAAGCAAGACGTCCTGTGCCTGCCAATCTCACACTGACTGGCAGCCACTAGTGATGGGCGAAAATGAACGAACATATCTTTTTGAACGACTCTTTTTAGTGTCCGGTATGTACCGAGTCAACCTGTCGAACGTCCGAGAGCTCATGAATCGGACTCTCATTTCCACTCAAAATTGCTGCCTGCTATGGTGGGTGCAGCGCTCAAAGCATAGCAAGCGGAACAACCAATGAATGAGCGAGATCGAATGAACCGTTGTCTCGAACTATATGACGTTAATGAATGAGCGAGTTGAATCGGACTTGAGTCGAGACAGGCAGCCTGCACTTACTGAATGAGATCGAATGAACCGTTCTCTTGAGCTAGGACGTCTGCTACCTGCCCAGGAAGAACGACAAATTGATGTAGTCAAATCACATTTCTGTAACATCGTATTGAGCTTACATAGCCTACCTACATACAAGTAGGATGCAGAATCTCAATGTATTAAAATGAATATTTTATCTTTATTAATGTAAACTTATACATGATGAATGGTAATGCATTGAAGAGAAGTTTGGTGGGGAGTGCAGCACTAGTTGTCGAACGTGCATGTACTATAACGGAGTGTCATGGAGAAACTGACGTTTTTTAGAAAAAGTATCAAAACTCGAGAGGTTCCAAAGGTTTGATACATTTACATAAATCAGCTCGAAGGAACGGATACTGTGAAAAGAATCGGTCCGCCCACCACGAGTGGCCACTGTCATCTACTGATGTCAGCTGGTATCACACTGGCTAACAGAAAAACAAAAAGATTCTTGCAGTAATATGTATCTCATGAAAAACGCGGTTTTCAACGTACAAGAATGGGAAGGTAGCTAACGCTAAACACACTGAAAATGTCAAAAGCGGAAAGATTTTACAGATGCAAAAGCAATAGTTTAAATGTTGTATTTTTTGTTAGGCAGCAAGCCAGTGTACTGAGTTTAGAGATTTGCTGCAGTCGGAGGGGGGAATTGAACCCAAGTCTCTCAGTCCTGTAAACAGTTCAAACTAAAAGACAAGGGCACTACCCACTAGGCTACACGAGAAGAAAACTTGATAGATGCAAAGTTGTACTGTTTTAAACATGCGCACTTGTATATATGATCATTTTGTTTGCATCCAATGTTTTTATTGGTTGATGTACGTAAAATGAACAATGGGGAGACATATTCTTTGTGGGCTAAGAGCATTTCAGGCAGGAATAAGAAGAAGGAGAAAATGCAAAATCCCCTTAGTTTGGGGCTTTATTGTGTGGACATGTGAAGTTGTTTATGAATTCAGTCTGTTGAAATGGAGCTGAGAGTCTGTGGTCATTGTGGTTATTTCTGTGGGGTTCCCTGAATAGTGCCAAACTCTCTGTGCTGTATAGGTATAGGGCATGCCCCACCAAGGCGTAACTTAGCTGGATGGCATACCTGCTATCCCAATTTGGCTCAGATGACTCTGAGGACATGGTGAGACTAAGCTGTTCTGCTATAGTCCATAAATGTGTGCATGTAAGTGTATGCCTCCATGCATGTGTATTCATATATATTCTGTGATCAAAGCATTTTTCACACAGACCAGACCTTTACGACTAAAGTATTTTTAGTCGTAAAGGTCTGGTCTGACAGCTTAGAATATCTGGAATGAAAAATGAATTTGCATGTGTACTTTTGCATGAATCCCCAGTAGGAAGACAGAAACTGCTCAGGATAACAACAAATCTCAACTTTGTGGTGTAATGCATTATGGTCATTGACTTGCAACTAAAAGGTCCATCCACCCATCCATGGTCTTAAACATTAAACAAAATATTTTTTATTTTCTGCAAGATTGAATCAAAGATGCCATAATGCATTTGGATGAATAGGCACTTAAGTCCTGAGAATATGGTTTAAAGGAATATAATCTATTGCTACTAGTTGCATATTTCCCCCAGTTTATGAGTCTGTCTCATTTGTCTGGTAATATCAAGGCTAGTATAAGTACCTGCAGTATGATTGCAGGCATAGCATTTTTAGTGGAAAGATTTCATAATTGGAGGTTTTCTATTTCAAGTAATGACAAATGTTGTGCAAATATGTAGACGTTGTAAATACATAAATTAATATTTCACCCTTTTTGGTGAGTTTCTCCCATCACTGTGATCCCAGCCAGCACTAGCTGCTAACTAGCGGCCCACAGTCATCACTGTTAATTTCACTGTTAACTGTTAATTTCACTAATAGACAGTTGAACTGTCTGCAGATGAACTAAGGATTATCTGCTAAATTAACACAAGTGGTGCTGTATGGTCCTGCCCAATCAGATTGCTGTACTGCCAATAGGCTCTTGCTTGCTGGGGTGTAACCCAGGCTGATGTAAACACCTGTAGCCCAGAAGTTACCTAAGCTGTGAAGAGACGCAATGATCTCGGCTCCCATCATCTATGCAGGTGAGTGACTTGTGGAGATAAAGCCCTGAAGGCATATTGTCTCTCACCTCTACTTCTATAGGCATCTACAATATCAAAGAAAAACAGCAGATTCTGTTATACGTAAATGTATATTTAACATTGGGAATACTGTGATCTTACCATTATTCAGCATAGCGGCTGTGCAGTGACAAATTGAAAGCCTAGGTAAGGAAACAAGGTTTGCAAAATAATGCAAACTGTGTTTGTCACTCTGGATAAGAACATCTGCTAAACACCTAATTGTAAATGTTTATGTACACATAGAAAGGGCTAAACTGATTAATTATTTCAGACTGATCTTAAGAATAGCTATTTTAAATTTGCTCTTTGAATAACAAGCACTGCTGATAAATGATTACATTATTGATCAAAAAGTAGATATAATGTGTTTAACTGAGACTTGGCAGAAACCTCAAGAATTTATTCATTTAAACGAGTCCCCCAGGGTACTCATTCATTAAAAAACCCCGCTCCTCTGGCCGTGGAGGAGGAGTAGTTGCTTTACACCGCGGTAATATCAAAATGAAGGCTGTTGCCATACCAAGACCCTCATCGTTTGAATGTCTTGTCATAAAATTATCCGGTCCTCCACCTCTGTATATTGCAGTAATCTATCGCCCTCCAAAACCTTCAACTGTATTTCTCTCCAAGTTCTCATCATTACTGACCACTGTCTGTGCCATGCCATCAAATTTACTAGTGCGAGGTGATTTTAATATTCATGTTGATTCCGCTGAATGTAATTTTGCTTCAGATTTTTTATCCCTACTAGATTGTTTGGACATTAAACAACATGAAAATTTCCACACACATAACAAGGGACATATAATAGATCTGGTATGCTCCTGTGGTTAATCTTCCTGTAATCTCACTGGCAATGATCTTCCCATTTCTGATCACAAAATTATGTTGTTTGAAATGTTCATACCTCTGTCCCTGAACAACACCAAATTTATTATTGCCTTCATAAATGTAAAAAAACAACCCTGAATTAATGATGGAACTTTTAAATGAATCTCCTGTTCCCAACCCTGTCTCCACCCCTACTGATGAGCTAGTCTCTCATTATAATTACCTTCTCTCATTTATCTACAATCACTTGCATCTCTTAAATATCGCACTTCACTCGCACTGCACCTGGTACACTCCTGAATTACGACTGATGAAGTCCCATGGTCATCATTTAGAACATCTGACAAAGAGTACTGTTTGTACGGTCAAGTTGTTCATGCTGATGCCTATTCTGAACATCTAACATATTACAAATGCCCTCACAGCTGCCAAATCTTCTTAATATGCCAACATCATTCACATAAGGATAGCGTGAAGCACTTTGTGTTACATTTAACTTGTATGAAAAGTGCTATACAAATAAAGTCTTATTGATTGATTAACATAAGTAATGGCAATTTGAAAGTTATTTTCTCTACTGTTAACAAATAGTTGCAGCCCCCTGACAATTTTCCACTCAGCATTTCCACTAAGCTCTGCAATAAATTCCTTAGCCTCTTTCACACTAAAGTTGATGCAATCCACCAACAGCTCCTCCTTATTAGTACTGAACATGATGTCCTCTCTTCCACTTTGGAGCTTGCTCAGACAGGTTCTCTCTCTCAGTTCCTCCCTGTCAATGATTCCACTCTGAAATAATCTCAAAATCCAGGTTATCCACATGTCAGCTAGACCCAATGCCCACCTCACTAGTCAAATCTTGCCTCCCTGCCCTCCTTCCCCTGTTGTGGGATATTATCAGCTCCTCTCCTACCTCTGGCACTGTACCTAGTAGCCTGAAGGTGGCAGGGGCCAAACTATTTGTAAAAAAATACAGCAGCTGACCCTGAAAACTACTGAATTTCAGACCCATTTCAAATTTGCCCTTTTTAGCCAAAACACTGGAGCGAATAGTTGCCATTCAGCTTCAGGACTACTTTTCCACCAATCAGTTACTTGAACCTTTTTAATCTGGTTTTCGCACAAAAAAGCACCACCTTGGTCAAAGTTATCAATGATCTTCTCCGTGCAGCTGACAACAGCCTCTTAAACATCTTAGTGCTACTGCATCTGTGTCTGTCACAAAATTCTACTTGAACGCTTGGCTAGTCTTGGTACCACCCATCTTGCACTTGCCTGGCTCAACTCATACCTGTCTGATAGGCAACAATACATATCTATCATGACTCACAGATCTGACTTTGCTTCTGCCAGGGTGTTCCACAAGGTTTTGGTGCTGGGTCCTATCCTCTTCATTATTTATCTACAACCACTGGGTCAGATCATGCGTTGTCATGGTGTTAGTTTTCACTGCTACACTGATGACACACAGCTTTATATAAGTTCCAAACCCTACACTTCCACCCCCATCTCTCATCAACTGTTTCCTCAAAATTAACAGTGACAAATCTAAAGTCATGCTTATGGGGTCAAAATCCACACTATCCAAAACCCCAAACTTTTCCACCTCTATTAATGGTTTCCTCATCCCACCTTACACTCATGTGAAGAGCCTTGGTGTCATTCTTGACTCCACTCTCATTTAAACCTCATGAAAAACATGTCACCAGATCTTTTTTTATGTGCATGTCATCATTGTCTGTTGTTTTTGTTCTTGTTTTTATGCATATATCATGGTTTTATGTTTCATGTATCGCTATATTTATGAAGATTGCTGGAGCTTGTGGTGCAAGACAAATTTTCATGAAAACAGACAATAAAGTTTTATCTTATCTTATCTGCTTTTTTCCATCTCCACAACATATCAAAGCTCAGGCCTACCTTGTCCTACTCCACCGCAGAAACTCTAACCCATGCCTTTGTGACATCTCGGCTGGATTACTCTAAACCTACTCTCACTGGCATTCCGATCAGATCAATCCGCAAACTTCAATTAGTTCAAAATGCTGCAGCACGAATACTGACCCACACAAAAACATTCAATCACATCTCTCCAATCTTGTACAAACTTCATTGGCTGCCAGTAAAATACCAAATAGAATTCAAAACCCTCCTGCTAACCTACAGTGCACTCCATGGTTTAGCTCTGGCTTATCTCACTGATCTTCTCCTGGACTACACACCCACTCGCCCACTTCGCTTCTTCTCTGCGAGACTTCTAACTGTCCCCCCATCTCGCCACTCCACTCTTGGTGATCGTGCTTTCTCCTGTGCAGCACCCAAACAGTGGAACACACTCCATCCCCACATCCGTAATGCTGAGACTCTCTCCATTTTTATGAAACCTTTAAAAGCTCAGCTCTTCATACTAGCTTTCGCATGAACGGGACATAGCTATCCACTCCCCCCATGGCACTTTTATTTAGTTTATTGTTTATTTATTTTAATTCTGTGTCCTGTAAGTGCAGTGTCTTTACATTTTATAACTGTTTTTAATATTATGTCCTGTATGTGTAGTGTCTTGTCATTTTTCTATCCATTTTAATACCATGTAAGGTGACCTTGAGTGTTCAGAAAGGCACCTGATTAATAATATGTATTATTATTATTATTATTATTATTAAAACCTTTCAAAGCAGTTTGATCAGATAAAGGCAGTACAAAAGGAACTTGCTTTTTGGGGGTGAATGTTTACTGTTGAATGTTTAAAAAAATTGTTTTTATCATTCCCTGTTGGCAGTTTTGTTATGGGAAGACTAAATTCACAAAATTTGTTGCAGGATTACATTTTAAACCCACAATGTAAGCTCCACAGGCAATTTTTAGGGTGAGTTCCAACCCAATTAAAATGGGAACCAGCCCTGTAATATCAGTAATTATCCGTCTTGATCTTGACTTTATTTGCTCACCTGTGGGACGGGAGCAGGTGCCTGCCATTGGCTTGGGGCCGAGTCTGAGTCTCTGTTACTGCAGTGGCACATATCACTGCAGGGACTGGACCCAGCCGAGATCTCCTTCCAACAATGGAATGCTGGGAGAAAAGCGCAGGGTCGCCAGTCTCGTCACGCTCATCACGCTTCCATCTGAGCATCTTGCCCCACCATCATTTCCCACACTTTTTAATGCCATCCATTCATCCGCTTTAATGCGCTGAAAGTCCAACTCTCCAAGTCACAGGCTGGACTCATATAAGTGCTTTATCATGGAGATCACATATCATAACACTAGAGACTTAGTCAGTAAGCACAGGGTGTCCAATAGCTGCCCACTTGGAGCCTACAAACTGTGAATTGACATTACAGTGGTGCACTTGCAAACATTCAAGGCAAGGCAGTAGAGATGAGAATCAGCTGTTAAACGAATGTAAATAGTTGGTGAATGGAGTGAAGGAAGACTCCTAATTAAGATGGAGCAGGGTACAATGAAGGGTACTGTACTCATATGAGCCTAGCTATGTGGGTGTGAAATCCAACTGGGAACAGCCTGTTTCGTCAAAACAAACGTTTTGACGAAACAGGCTGTATAAATTAGCCCCAGGGAATTAGAGAGTTTGTTACCCTCAAATTGTCAGGAAGTCTGCCTGAGTTTCCGTTCTGTTCCTGTTTCTCTTTATTTATTTTTTATCTGTTTATTTTTTAGTTTTTGTATGTATGCTTTTTGTGTGTGTGTGAGCGCATGGGGTGTGCCTTGGTTTGCGGGTTCCTGGTTCCCGCCCACGCTCCGCCCCCAGGCCTGCCTGTCTGCCTCATTATTCCATCAAGCCTCACCGCATCATTCAATCAAGCCTCGGCCGCCGTCTCCACCTGCAACTCATCTTCCTCTCAGTTTCCTTTGCTATATATTTCTGTTAGTCCCATTAGCCTGTGCCAGATCGTGCCTCTGTTTTTCTCAGTTGCCATTCGAGCCTTCAATTCTGTATCTCTGTATTTCCCGGTTTTCGAATTTTTGCCTGTTTACTCCGACTACGAATTTAGCCTGCCTGCTCTGTTGTTTAGCTTCTGGTTTTCGACTCTTGCCTGTTCCCTTGACCTGGTCTCTGCTCCTGTTCTGTACCTTTGCCCGATTGGATTTTGGATTTTTTGGATTTTCGACCTAAGCCTGTATAGTGATTACGAGACTGTTGCTGTTTCTGTTACCCTGTTTGTGAAAATAAATCGCCAAGTTTTTACCGGATTTTAGGTCTGCTTCTGAGTCCTACCCCTGATCCTGACGGTACGATCTGGCCAGCATGGACTCAGCGGACCTGGGTCAGCTGCAATCCGCGCTGGGACGGCAGGGAGCCCTGCTGGGCGAACATCAGCACCAGTTGGAGACGGTAAAGCAAGCGCTGGATTCCTTCGCCCATACTATGACAGAGGTCACCGCTCAACTACAGCGACTCCAGCAGTCGCCAGCCAGCGTCCCGTCCCCACCATCAACCCTCCCCGATCGGGGTCCGTTTGCCCTCCCAGCCCGGGAACCTCACCTGTCACCGCCGGAGCGCTATGCTGGGGAACCAGGTACATGCCGATCGTTTCTGATTCAGTGCACCCTCATCTTTGATCAACAACCGTCCGTTTTTCCTACTGAACGCGCAAAGGTCGCGTATGTGATCACCCTGCTGTCGGGTCAGGCCAGGGAGTGGGGAACGGCAGTTTGGGAGGCTGGTGCTAACTTCTGCAATGATTACAGTTCGTTTGCTGAGGAGATGCGCAAGGTGTTCGACCGCTCCGTGCATGGGAGAGAGGCCGGTAGCCAGATGCTCCGGATACGCCAGGGAGTACGGTCTGTGTCGGATTACGCGATTGAGTTCCGCACTCTCGCCCCCACTAGCGAGTGGGATGGGGTTGCTCGGTACGACGCCTTCCTTTATGGGCTAGCCGATTACATCAAGGACGAGATCGTTACCCGTGAGCTCCCTTCCGGCTTTGATGACCTGGTGGACTTGGCAATCCGGGTGGACAACCGGCTAACCCAACGTCGCCAGGAGAGAACCGTGAGTGCCCCCTTGTGGTCGTCCACAGAAGTTCGTTCACATGTATCTCCGGTTTCTAGGTCCCCTCCTCGGCGTGATTCGGAGTCCATGCAGGTTGACCGCGCTCATCTGACCCCGGCAGAGAGGCAGAGGAGAATGAACGAGAGGCTTTGTCTCTACTGTGGCCGGGCTGGACACTTCATCGCCACTTGTGCGTTAGGAGACAACGCTCACCAGTAGCACGGGGATTACTGGTGAGTGTCACCTCTGTTCCGAACTCCCCAGCCCTACGGACCCTGTTATCCGCCACTCTCTCCTGGGAGGGGCAGCAGCGGCCCCTCACCGTCCTGATCTATTCTGGCGCGGACGAGAGCTTCATCGATGCTTCTCTGGCCGCCCAGTGGAGACTGTCTGTCGCCACCCTTCGTACTCCGTTGAAGGCCAGCGGCCTGAACGGACAGAGGTTAGCCACCATTACCCACGTCACAGCCCCGGTGAGTCTTCTCCTTTCAGGCAACCATGGCGAGGAGATCGTTCTGTACCTGTTAGACTCACCCCAGGTCCCTGTGGTGTTGGGCCACCCCTGGTTGGTAAAACACAACCCGCACATTATTTGGACCGAGAATTCTGTTATGGGATGGAGTTCCTTTTGCCACACCATTGTCTCTGTTCTGCCCAGTGTTTCCTGCCCTCTTCCCCAGCGCCTCAGGAGTACCCTGACCTGTCTTCTGTTCCCCCCGAATATCAGGATCTACGGGCGGTATTCAGCAAGGCCCGAGCCACCTCGCTGCCTCCGCATCGCCCGTACGACTGCTCCATCGAGCTGCTGCCTGGTACTTCTCCGCCCCGGGGCCGTCTTCTACTCGCTGTCTCCCCCGGAGGTCGAGGCTATGAACAGGTACATCAGTGAGTCTCTGGCTGCTGGAATTATTCGCCCCTCCTCCCCTGCTGGTGCAGGGTTTTTCTTCGTGGGAAAGAAGGATGGCTCCCTGCGACCTTGCATTGACTACCGGGGGCTCAATGAAATTACCATAAAGAATCGTTACCCGTTACCCCTCATGTCATCTGCCTTTGAGCTCCTGCAGGGGGCGACCATTTTTACTAAGCTGGACCTCCGCAGCGCCTACCATCTGGTCCGTATTCGGGAGGGAGACGAGTGGAAGACCGCTTTTAACACACCTACCGGACACTATGAATACCTGGTCATGCCGTTTGGCCTCACCAACGCTCCTGCCGTGTTCCAAGCTCTGGTCAACGACATCTTACGAGATATGGTAAATCGCTTTGTTTTTGTTTACATTGACGATATTTTGATTTTCTCTAAGTCCATCCAGGAACACGTGCAGCATGTCCGGCGGGTGCTACAACGGCTGTTAGAGAACCAGCTGTTTGTCAAGGCCGAGAAGTGTGCCTTCCACCAGGAGTCGGTCTCCTTCCCGGGGTTCGTTTCTGCCAGAGGCGTCCAGATGGACGAGGGTAAGGTCCGGGCTGTGTCGGAGTGGCCCATCCCCAAGACTCGTAAGGACCTCCAGAGGTTTCTGGGTTTCGCCAACTTTTACCGAAGATTCCTGCGCGATTACAGTAAGGTCGCTGCTCCCCTCACTGCCCTCACTTCTACGGCTTTGAAGTTCCACTGGACAGATATCGCTAGCTAGGCCTTTAACGAGCTCAAGAGGCGCTTTACTGAAGCACCTATTCTGACCTCCGCAGACCCCACCCGCCAGTTCATTGTGGAGGTAGACGCCTCTGACGTGGGATTAGGGGCGGTATTGTCACAACGCTCAAGCTATGATAACAAGCTTCACCCCTGTGCTTTCTTTTCCCACCGTCTCACTCCCACTGAGCAGAACTACAGCATTGGAGACCGAGAGCTGTTGGCAGTGAAGCTGGCCCTAGAGGAGTGGCGCCACTGGTTGGAGGGCACCGAGATTCCATTTCTGGTCTGGACTGATCACAAGAACTTGGAGTACATCAAGAAAGCAAAACACCTCAACTCGCGTCAGGCTCGCTGGGCCTTGTTTTTTGCCCGTTTTAATTGCACCCTGTCATACAGACCAGGCTCCAAGAACACCAAACCCGATGCCCTCTCCCACCAGTTCTGCACCTCTGAGGAGAGTCCCAAGCAGGAGACCATCTTGCCAGCTAACTGCTTAGTGGCCGCAGTGGGGTGGGAGGTGGACAGCGCGGTGCGCAACGCCCAGCAGACAGAGCCCTCTCCTAGTAACATTCCAACTAACTTGTTTGTCCCCAAATCTGTTCGTTCTCAGGTTCTCCAGTGGGGGCACTCCTCTCAGTTGACCTGTCACCCAGGTGTTAGAAGAACACTGGCCTTCATTCAGCAGCGGTTCTGGTGGCCTGCTATGGTGGAGGAGATTAAGCGCTTCGTCGTTGCCTGCCAGGTCTGTGCTCGCAATAAGTCCGCCAACACCTCCCCCTCTGGGTTGCTTCGCCCCCTGCCGGTGCCTAGACGTCCATGGTCCCACCTAGCCTTGGATTTCGTGACGGGGCTTCCCTCCTCCAATGGTTACACCACTATCCTCACTGATTGGTTTTCTAAATCTGTACACTTCATTCCTTTAGTCAAACTCCCATCCGCTAAGGAGACAGCCGAACTAATGATCAGTCACGTTTTCAGAATTTCGGTTTACCTACAGACATTGTTTCCGACAGAGGCCCTCAATTTATTTCCAATTTTTGGAGGGAGTTTTGCAGACTCATCGGAGCATCCGTCAGCCTATCCTCTGGCTACCGTCCCCAAACCAATGGCCAGACAGAGCGGGCCAATCAGGACCTGGAGCGCATGCTGCGCTGCCTTGCCTCCCATAACCCGTCCTCCTGGAGTCAGAAGTTGGCCTGGGCAGAGTATGCCCACAACTCCCTTCCTGTGGCCTCTACTGGTTTGTCCCCATTTCAATGTTGCCTTGGTTACCAACCCCCTCTGTTGCCCTCCCAGGAAGGGGAGGCCAGTGTCCCTTCTGTCCAGGCGTTCATCCAGCGGTGTCGGCGCACCTGGAGGCAGGCACGGGCAGCCTTGCTCCGGTCCGGTCAAAGGGTGAGGAGAGCAGCAGACCGGCATAGGACCTCGGCTCCCCGTTACCGACGTTACCGACATCCTGGACCTGTGGTTGTCTACTAGGGACCTTCCGCTGAGGGAGAGCTCCCGGAAGCTAGCACCTCGTTTCATCGGCCCTTACCTGATCTCCCGGGTCATCAACCCTTCTGTGGTTCACCTCAAGCTGCCTGGTTCCCTTCGCCGCGTCCACCCCTCCTTCCACGTCTCCTGGATCAAGCCCGTGCGCCAAGATCCTCACGTGCCCCCTGCCCCAGTTCCACCCCCCCCACGGCTCATCGATGGCACGCCCGCCTACACGGTCAAGCGACTGTTGGAGGTTCATCGCCGGGAGCGTGGTTTCCAGTACCTTGTGGACTGGGAGGGGTACGGTCCGGAGGAGAGAAGCTGGGTCCCTACCCACGACATCCTGGACCAGTCCCTTATCCGGGAGTTCCATCGCCAGCGCCCCCATGCGGAGACACCTGGAGGTGTCCGTCGGGGGGGGGGGGCTGGTACTGTCAGGAGGTCTGCCTGAGTTTCCGTTCTGTTCCTGTTTCTCTTTATTTTTTATCTGTTTATTTTTTAGTTTTTGTATGTATGCTTTTTGTGTGTGTGTGAGCGCATGGGGTGTGCCTTGGTTCGCGGGTTCCTGGTTCCCGCCCACGCTCCGCCCCCAGTCCTGCCTGTCTGCCTCATTATTCCATTAAGCCTCACCGCATCATTCAATCAAGCCTCGGCCGCCGTCTCCACCTGCAACTCATCTTCCTCTCAGTTTCCTTTGCTATATATTTCTGTTAGTCCCATTAGCCTGTGCCAGATCGTGCCTCTGTTTTTCCCAGTTGCCGTTCGAGCCTTCAATTCTGTATCTCTTTATTTCCCGGTTTTCGAATTTTTGCCTGATTACTCCGACTACGAATTTAGCCTGCCTACTCTGTTGTTGATTGGATTTAAGATTTTTTGGATTTTCGACCTACGCCTGTATAGTGATTACGAGACTGTTGCTGTTTCTGTTACCCTGTTTGTGAAAATAAATCGCCAAGTTTTTACTGGATTTTAGGTCTGCTTCTGAGTCCTACCCCTGATCCTGACACAAATAAGCAATCCAAAGTCATCTGGAGTGAAGGAATGTAATTCTTTTAAACTGCTCGACATGCAAACAAACAAAATGGAACAGATGTTAGAGCCATGTTCAGTCAGTTCAAGAAACTGATATTTAATGATTTTTTTGAAACGTCAATAAAGTTTTTTGTTCATTTAACAAATGTAATTTGAATTAATTTCCTCGATGTTGACTGGCCGCTAACCCAAGAGGGAGACACACATTTGGCTGTAGCATCGCCCAAAAATGGGAGGGTTTCATTCCGCGAAGATGGTCACATTTTTTCACATACCAGTGACCTCTGCTGGTCAATCAGACACCTGTTGATTCATCTCCTCAGCAGCACGTGAAGTATCTTCCATGGATTCATCGGGCTGTATCTTACACCCCGCGCAAAGCAGCGCCAAGCGCAACGCAAGTGTCTTTGCTAGTTTCAGACCGACGCACTTGTCATTTTCCTGTCCAGCGCCCACGTTGTTTAAATAGCATATGTACTTGTGCCCCTCTGAGCACCCATGGGCGTGTTGGTCTTAAAATGAGGTGTGGTCAGGCACATTGTTGGCGCATTGTTATCTTGAGGCAGTGGAAAGTGATTGCGCGATTGACCAACAAAAACCTGGTCTTAATCAACAGTATTTTACTGTTATTTTAAGGGCGCATTATTAAAATAGTAATATGTGTCTATATAGGCGGGTGCACAATATTTTTTTAAAATACATGTCATAATGGTTAGTCATAATATTTACTACTACTACTTGGCAAATATGCCATTATAATAGCAATCCGCCATGGTACAAGTGCACCTGGCTTTTAAAGGGAATGGGAGGTGACACTGATTGGTTTATTTCATGTTACGCCCATATGATTAATTAAGAGACTAAGTACAACCCCTTTGAAACATGCCCCTTAATTTGTGCTCAGATCATCTGCCGTTAAACTAGCAAAAGTGGATTTAGACACGCTCTAAATGCACTTGCCCCATGCGTTTTAGACCATGCTTAGATCATTAAAATATAGCCCATCGTCTGTGCAAGCCCGACTTGCCAGCAGCTGTGTGGTAAGTGGAAGCTATTATCACATGCTTTGGAGGAGAGCACATGGTTGTCTGCTCTCTCCCAAATTGAATTGATAACAGAGGTTGCAATGAGCATTGCAGCATAAGCGTGACAAGGCATTTCAAATTTAGGAGCAAAAGGGCAAAGTAAAGAATCACTGTAGAGAGGTGGCGTGGTTAAGGCACGGCTGTGGGCTGAAAGAGGGGCAGTGGTTAATCCGGCCTGTAGCTGCAGCTGTAGGCAATTTGATCACTATTCCTAACCTTTATCTGTTCTGTCTGTGGTGAGATCGGGGGCTGGAATGAGAGACACACATGGCTGCTGGGAGAGAATGACTGCGGCTCTTGTCGTCCAACAGCTTATCTGTGAGTGTGAATGTCAAATAAAACCCATGTGCCTCTCTATCTGGTCTGAGTAATGTGTGTGTATGAACAGAACTTCTGACAATTACATTGAAATTGAATTGACCCCAACCCTCCTGTTTATCCCTTAATAGAAGGATGAAGGCATAGGCTGTATTGCATGTGAGCTCTTCCTGAACTAACGTGATGGAGATCAGCCCTATAGCTGGCCTGAAGATCCAGGTTGTGAAGATCCCAGAAAGATGGCCTACTTTTCTCTCATCCAGCTGGCCCAGAAAAAGTGCTGTTCCTCCTCCAAACCTGCCTGACACATCTGCAAATGGCCCTGGAACCAGTGAAGATCCCTGCAAGAGGGCCTACATTTCCCTCATCCAGCTGGCCCCAAAAAAAGTGTTGCTACTCCCCAAAAACCTGTCTGACACATGGCTCTGGATTCCATACCTTTGTTGCAGTGCATATGGTCATCTCCACGCCATCCAATAAGGTCACTTAAGCCAAATTCTTCTAAATCCTTATAAAATGGAAGATTGTTGGGCTCACATCAAGTGCAATAAAACCACATATTTGACTTCTACACCCTTGGCCATTCCAAAAGCTTTGGGGAAAGGGTAATTGATTGCACATATGCTGTCTTTCTGTGCTTGAGGTGGTTAATTTCCTTTAATTGATTTCCTTTTTTACACTGAGGCCTTTATAATTGTGTAATTACAGTTTAATGAGAGAGGTATGTACATAGTAACTAGTGTAAGCCGGCTGAGCATGTAGTGCTTGGAAAGAAACTACATATGTTCAGTGTGTATATAAAAAGTAGTTAAGATTAAGTTAAGATATTGACTTTTACGAGCTACCCCCCCCCCCCCCCCCCCCCCACACACACACACACACACACACACACACACACAAGACGTTCTGTTTATATAGTATTGTCATAATGACATAATTGTGTGAGTAAATGCAAGATGGGTGGCAACGTTTGTGATAATTTACTTAACTTCAACTACGGTATGTGAATTGAATGTTCATTATCTGGTTCCATTTCAGAATGAGAGAATTAGGGGAGAGCGAGGAACTACTGGTAAAGCAGATTGAGGAAAGTGTGAGATGCAAGTGGAGCTGGAGCTGGCTGAAGCTTGAGGCGGCTATGGACATTAAGGGTGCAGCACACACATTTCCATTGTCAGATTTCTTTAAGAAGGTTGACACACCAGGACATGCTAAATGCATTCTTTGTGTTAAAGCTATCAACTACGGTAGTAAGGGCTCACATGCCCTTTTGGCTCATTGTCAAACAGAGTTCCACAAGCAGAGAAGTCTGCAACATTTTATCAACTCGCAGTATTAGTGTGCTACAGGTTTCAGTAAGTGAGACACTTTTTCTCCTCCCCATGTAAAGCGACTTTGAGTACTATATAAACCTGAGGTATTATTATTATTATTATTATTATTATTATTATTATTATCATTATCATTATTATTATTATTTTATTATTTTATTATTATTATTATTATTATAAGAGACACCAGCACCTGAAAATACAAGGGAGAAAATAAAAATGCCAGTGCCTCCCATTGACCGTGTGACAAATGCAGAGGTGGGTGTAATTGGTCAGGTCAGTGTAACACTGTTCTGCATATTGATTTAAAAAATTAGCACTTCAAGACCAATGAGGTCTTGACAAATTCTTGTGAAAGCAGATTTCTCTCCATGCTGTCAATGTGAAGTGAAACTGACATGATTTCTTTAGTTAACTTTATTATTGTGTTTAGGCAATGGTCCTGGGCACCATAGCTGAGCATTCCCTCCCTCTCACAATGGAACCAGTCCTTGTGGAGCTTGCCTGAAATCTTGCCACTGACAAGGTTTCTCTTAGTGGCATGAAGCTATCACGCACAGCTGCAACAAATAAGATGGTCTATGGCCTGGGAAGGACCTTTTCAGAGAGAACGTTCGCCAACATAAGGAAGTGGCCATTTTCTATTAACATAGATGAGTCATAGATAACAGCAACAAGAAGGTCCTCTCTATGCTGGTGAGCTACTACCATGAAGATCTGGAGAAGGTTGTGGTGGAACACCTGGGGTCTACTGAAGTGATGAAGGTCAGTGCTGCCAACTTGGAACGTGTGTTGTGCCAATTTTTCCAAGACAATAACATCCCTCTCTCTCGCTCTCTACCAAAATATAACATAAGCTGTGTTTTACATTTGATTTGTCAGTTGTTGTGCATATTGTGTTTTTGTTTTGTTTGATGAACTTTATTGTATCGTGGATGCAATGCACTTCAACACAATTTTGGACCCGGTTCTGCACTCTCTTGACTGTTTTTTTTTTTTTTAAGTGACCTGAACTGATGTCCCCCTTATATTACTTTTGTAGCAGTAAGATTACATTAATTCTAGGGTTTTTCCCTATATCCTTATGCTAAAATGAACTGTAAATCCACATCAGGGGGTGTAGCATGCATGGTTGGAGCAAATACCCACAAACACTGCGGTCTGCAGGACCTGGAGTTGAGCAGCGCCGCTATAAAGAATGAAAGATATTGATATGAGGAAACTGAAAGGTGGCATGAGAGAGGAGGTCCAGTTCAGGCTGCTCAGAAGCAGGGTGAGGTGCCAGGCCAGGCCTTCCTGGTTTGGAGCAAGTGAGCAGTGCTGAATCTCAGCTGGAGCAAGACAGAGCTCTGCTTCCGGTCCTCTGACATTTTGGTATGCCCTCCAGTCCCTCTTCACCCCATTTGGAATTACCATAGTTTCTCAATATTGTGAAATTTGTGAAATGTGTGGCATTTTGTATTTTTGCAGTGGTTTGATAATGTGCGCGACATTGATCACACTATTGAGCACAATGCCTTTGCCCCCCCCTCCCAAAAAAAAGTATTTGTGATATAGAAATTACACACTGGTGGAGTATAGGGTCCTGTCCCATGCCAGATAGAGGAGTAGGACAGGGTCCAATTCAAAGCTAGGGTCAGAGCTAGGTGCTACATCCAGAAGGGACAAGGTGGTAGGGTGGTCAGAACCAATGTAAAGGATTACCCTTCCCTGACACCAAAACCACCCCCACAGAACCAAGACACCAAAGCTGTTTACATGAAAACAACAAAAAACTTTAGCTTGTGTTTTTTTTTTACATCTGACCCTTATAAGTTTTTATGACTATGAGATTAAAAGTTATCTGATGAGTTTGTCCGCATTGACTCTCACCTCTATTCATCATAATCTGTGTGATTGCAAACTAATCCCAGCAGCTTTGAAGTGCAACCTCTGAGTCTACTTAAAACCTCTCAATCAGTTCCTGGTGTTTCCAATAACTGAAGGAAAGATGTTCTCTGTACGTGTTCATTATGCCTTTAATTGCATCCAGTTTATATGCAAAGATTCCGTAAAGTAAAAATAAATATTAGAAACAGGTGATTTGTCGTCTGTGGTGGGTGATGTTAGACAGTTGGCGGCAGAACAGAATGGACCCCTGCTTGCTCTGGAGCCTCATCCGGCATCCAGAGGGCATGCGTAAGCATGGTGTACAAACATTTTTCAACAGTTCCTGTATGACAGGAACTTCAAAATAGAAAACAAATTAACATACAGTGAAAACCTAGACTACTTGTTTTATCAAGCACACGTCTGTTCAACAATTAATTAATTAATCCATTAGTGAATTCTTTCTCACTAATAGGGTGAATATATATTTGAATCTAATGCCTGGTGGGTTCCTTGAGCTGAACATTATGCCCTCACAAGAAATGGAATGGAAATCCAGATATTGATTGGTTTCCTTCGAGCCATGCAAGCTTGCCTCGTGCCTATTTTACATTGGACCAGCAGTGCTGATAGTGCTGCGCCAAATGTACACTATTAGTTCAGGCTCATTTTCTGATCCATTTTTCTTTGTCTGCAACTGAACAATTCACACAGATTTCCGTATTTATGGAAATTATAGTCACATTGAACTTGTGTCCCCACCTCCCAATTTGGTCAAGAATGTCCCAACAACTCTTCCAGCTCAAGTAGCTAATAAGGGTTTCTTTCCTTCCTGTTTTTTTTTTTCCTAAAGCAAATTTTAGTGCTGTAGTTTTCACAAGCCACATAACACTTTAGCACAAAATTGAAAGCAGCTGAGACTGAAGGCTGATAACTGGGTCCAGAAACCACGTAGCTATAATTAAAGCAGACTAAGAAAATCAATCAATCAAAAAACCCAGAAAAACATGTGCTCAGCCCTCTCTCACCATAGATCAGTCTTACTCAACTCCAGGTCCTACAGGCTGCAGTGTCGCATTTGCTCCAATCATGTGTTGTGTCGTTCGTGAACGATTCGTTCAAAAGAACGAATCTTTTGGGTGAACGATGTGTACTGAATCACTTCGTGGAACAATTTGTTTGTGAACGTGAACTGGTAGTTCACTGACTGACTATCGTTCGCAGTTCAGTGATTCGTTCACTGAACGTACAACGCCCGCCCCGAATCGTTCGCGAACGACAGTACACTTCCTGAATCGTTTGCGAACGACAGTACACTTGCCCGAATCGTTCGCAAACGACACAACAGTACTTTTGCCCGAATCGTTCGCGAACGACACAACAGTATAGTACACTTTCCCGAATCGTTCGCGAACGACACAACAATAGTTTGTTCCTCTTGCTGTAGCGAATGAGGAGTCTCTGGTGAGGAAAGTGGGTATGGAAATATGGATAATAAATGGATAATAATCGAACATCACTGTCAAGTGTGCTGTTTATTTTCAATTAAATAACAAAACTTTTTTGAAAAACATGTCTCAAAGTAGGCTAGCCAAGGCTACTATTTTATCGACTACATTTTATGAGAAAAGGATAGCCTATATCTACTTAGCCAACGTATATCAGCACTTTCTCTTTCAAGCAGCGGTTAGAACAAGTCACGGTAAAGAAATCAGCATCTAGGGCTAAAACAACACATTTTGGGAAATTTAGTAAAATAAAATGGCCATATCAAACACATTCTTTTAAACTAAATTGTTTAGAATAAAATTGAAATGAAAACAAAATTTTATTAAAAATAGGGAAAGAAAGTGCTTGGTTCTTTGGCTATTATAATATTCTGTGGGAAAATGCTCTGTCTATAGCCTACTTTTTAAACTGGAGAACTACATTAAATGAAAAGAAAATAATGTGCTATATGAACTGCAGTTCTCCTGTTTTCATCGTCCACCGTCGTCCACATCCAACTGCGACCCCCCCCCCCCCCCCCCCCCCCCCCCCCCCCCCGCTCGATAAGTGCTGCACCAGCTCGACAAGTGCTGCACCCCACCCCCAACCCACCTATCCCCCCACCCCCACCCCCGCGGCGACCGACCAAGCATAGTTACACTACCGATTCGGTGAACGAATCTTTTGAACAAATCCTTTTAGTGAACTGATTCTACTGATTCAGTACACTAAAAAGAACTGTTTTGCCCATCAGTACCAATCATGCACTGCACCACCCAATATCACAAATTGTATTACCACCTTGGTTCAGTAAGCAGTGGCAGCTGCTCAGTTGAAAACGGAGTGGAAAACTTTAAACTGATTATAAGTCTTGATCTGTTTTAAATCATTTCTCTTGATTAACAATACAATGATTAATTCACAAAATACTCAGTGCCATCAGATATAGCTTGTTCAATGGAATTAGCCTATTAGGTAAGTAATACAGTTCTTTTTATTTTCATCAGAAAACTGCTGATTTTATCAACATTCTTTAAAATAGTGGATACATATACTCTTTGTTCTCTGCACCCATACACAGAGAATGGCCTGTTCATGACAACAATCTGCAATGCGCAGATTTTGTCATTTTAACAATTTTGAAGCATAGGTTTTGTAGCCTTTATTGAAGGTTGTGCTGAAAGCACACCAGAGTAGGTTGTTGTGGGTTGTTAACAGAGTGGGTACCTTTTTCCTTTACAGTGCTTTTTCCATTTCCAGTACAGTCGGAAAGTATTCAGACCCCTTCACTTTTTCCACATTTTGTAACATTACAGCTTTATTATAAAATGGATTAAATTCATTTTTATTCTAATCAATCTACACACAATACCCCACAATGACAAATTTTTTGCAAATTTATAAAAAATAAAAAACTGAAATATCACATTTACATAAGTATTCAGACCCTTTACTCAGTACTTTGTTGAGGCACCTTTGGCAGTGATTACAGCCTCGAGTCTTCTTGGGTATGATGCTACAAGCTTGGCACACCTGTATTTGGGGTAGCACAGCTATTTTCAGGTCTCTCCAGAGATCAGGTTCACGTCCAGGCTCTGGCTGGGCCACTCAAGGACATTCACAGTCTTGATGCCACTCCTGCGTTGTCTTGGCTGTGTGCTTAGGGTCGTTGTCCTGTTGGAAGGTGAACCTTCACCCCAATCTGAGGTTCTGAGTGCTCTGGTGTACGTTTTCATCAGGGATCTTTCTGTACTTGGCTCCGTTCATCTTTCCCTCGATCCTGACAAGTCTCCCAGTTCCTGCCGCTGAAAAACCAGGTGATGAGCAGTGCCTGGTTTCCTCCAGATGTGACACTTCTGTGGTTTCTGTCTGGCCACTCTACCATAAAGGCCTGATTGGTGGAATGCTGCAGAGATGGTTGTCCTTCTGGAAAGTTGTCCCAACTCCACAGAGGAACTCTGGAGCTCTGTCAGAGTGGCCAGCTCA
Organism: Anguilla anguilla; assembly: GCF_013347855.1. Lineage (NCBI taxonomy): Eukaryota > Metazoa > Chordata > Actinopteri > Anguilliformes > Anguillidae > Anguilla > Anguilla anguilla. The sequence goes on along the minus strand of NC_049203.1, from coordinate 28,480,910 downwards.
AGGAAGAGTCCTGGTGGTTCCAAACTTTTTCCAGTTAAGAATGATGGAGCCCACTGTGTTCTTCAGGACCTCGATGCTGCAGAATTTTTTTGTACCCTTCCCCTCTCAAAACAATCCTGTATCGGAGGTCTACGGACAATTCCTTCGACTTCATGGCTTGGTTTTTGCTCTGACACCTTGGACTGCAGGACCTGGAGTTGAGTAGCACTGCTGTCAGAAAGGTTACCACAGGGATTACTGGTTTGTCACAGCTAAGCGTTCATAGAGACGTCGCTTTCTGATCCTTCGATATTGGCTCTTCCTATCATTGTGAAGCAGAATTCGCCAAGCGTTGGATAGTTCACCTACTAATAAGGAACGTGAGCTGGGTTTAGACCATCATGAGACAGGTTAGTTTTGCCCTACTGAGGATGTGTTGCTGCAATAGTAATCCTGTTCAGTACGAGAGCAACCACAGGTTAATCCAAGCTCTTTAACATTACATGTACAGGAAGCAGGCAAAGAACAACAATACTGACTGCCAAGGGTGTCATGACATCAAACACCCCGGCAACCCTTTGACAAAGAGCACAGTCTGTTGGTAACCATGGAAACCACCACAGGTGATGGCGAAACTGAGTCACCAACATACTCCATTGCAGCTGTATATGCTGTGTGTATTTGCATTACCTGCAGAAGGAAGATGATGTCTCCTGAATGGAACATTTAACTATCTAGAAAATAAATACAACCAAGATCATTTTGTAATGTTTGAGCATTTGTACAAGGCATGACAAATATAGTCTTGTAAGTGACCTTAACTGGTTTTGAGGTCTTGGAATCCTGGTTTTAATTTTCGTTGCAATTTCTGAAGAGGTCCCACGCACAAAACTGTAGGTTTTTTTAGTTCTTATTCCAGTTACATATGATCCCTGCAGTCAAGAATCCTGGCAGTACTGCCAGTTCATCAACACACAACACTGAGTGCTTTAATTCACTTTCTCTTTGCATTATCATTCTAAAAGTTCCGTGTGCTCTCAAGATGATGGTTGATATTCCAAATGAGATTCAACATTTTTCTATATTTCTGCCAGTGCAGGAGCAGGAGGAAGTTCTAGATCAGAGCTGTGAAAACTGGCTCTCTGTGAGGCAGTGTATGAGCGTTGGAGGTTCTCTGAGTCAATGCATGAACACATGTCGTCTTGTGCAACACTGGCACCCATATGTTTCCCCTGAGGAAAAGCATTAGACATGCATGGTAACGATCAAAACATGGCAACTTCCCTTTGAAATGTTTATAGGTCTTGGTGCCATCCGATCATTAGATGTTATTAGGTACAGAACCTGTCAGTGATTATCGTGTGGTGGCTCAGTGATTTTTTTGTCCTTGTGATCTATAACCGGAAAACAGAAAAACAGAGGATTAGCCAAAATCCTGATTGCAGAACTGTTTCGTTTAGACTAAATGCAAAGTGAAAGCTTTGAGTAAACCACCAAGAGGGCTGTGCAGACTACTTGTAACTGAGCCACAAAACTATTTCATGTGAGTAGTATTAGGCCCCACTGTTGTGTTACCAATGGAGTGGCAGTGTACTGTATACACATTAAGCACACATCCAGTATCTCTCTTTGCCTGATTGAAGGTCTATTTATAATGGCTCGTTTCATTATAAGAACAATTAAATACAGTTGAATGTACAAATTTGTTCTGAGAAAGCTGTTAGACCAAAATTTTTAAAAGATATAAATGTCTTCCTGAGGCATTCCATAGAACTGAAGTTTGGCTGGTGAAAATACTGAGTGGCTAATTAAGCCACCAGTAGAAAACCACTAGCCACAGTGGCTGGTGGGCCAAAAAGTTAATGCCAAGCCCTACAAAAGAAGGTCACATATAAATCATAAATCATTTATGTATGGTACCATAATTATGTATGGCAGCAATATAAGCTTTTTAAATGCTTTAGGGACCAGTGTTGCCAGGTCAGATAAATATTTCCACCCCAATAGTCTTTCAAAATCAGAGATGACGGAGACATGTTTTCAGCCGAGGGGAGGGGGCAGGTTGCAAAGCAGGGATTCTGAATGATAACTTCACAGGATTCCACCTGTAATTTTATCTTCAAAATACTAGCCCAATTTGTTGGGAAAATCACAGACCTTGCAACAATGCTAGGGGGAAAACATTGTAAATTAGCTTTAGCTATAGAAGTTGTGGTGCAATGATTATTGTTTTGCACACTGCATCGGTATTGATTGCATTCATCACTCACAAATGAACTATGAATCAATAAATTAAAGTTTTAAAAAGTGCCTATAAAGCAGCCATGTCACACATGGTACAACAGGTACAGTTTTTGCCTTAAAACTAAAAAAATTGGTTTTGGGTTTCCAAATAAAGTAATAGCCCAGCGGTAATTTCGAGTGACGTCATGCTTCAAATCTCAGAGCTTGTCTTGGAAAGAGCAGGATGGAAAAATTGGTTTGGCTGTGAAAGATACTGTGTAAAGTAATACCTGCTTGTGAAATCTGTGCATTTGTGGCTTATTCAATGGGTACTATCCTCACTGCATGGTCAAGATAGAACTGGAAGAACCCTCTCCTGACACACTCAAGTTTGCCAGAACATGGTGGGCTCTGCCCCATTCCCCATCACCTGTATCCTAACATCTAACACAAGTGGGCCAGACACACTTACCTGATGACCAGTTACATTATACTGTGGTTTAACATGGCCACAGTATTCACTATCCTGGACACTAGGGAGTGTTTCTTATTAACCATACAAAAATATTTTGGCAGTTCACATTCAAAGTGGCAACATATTATTACAGTACTTTTTCCAAGAACTTTCTTCTTCACATCTGCAATGCTACATAGCAGGGTTTTTTCAGGGTGTTCTTATTATTTATTTAATGGTCGGCAACAGGACGGGTCTATTAAAACAACATTGGAAAAACAGATGGCCCCTATTATAATAAATTGCAGCATAAATGTAAGACTGGCCAGTCAGAAAATATATATCTGGAAGACCACATGGAAACAAAAGGAAAAAATGGGGCAAAAGCACTGTAAAGGCAGTCCAGAAAAGAATATTTGAACTGAATTGTAACTTTCTACCTTTCTAATACCTCATATTGCAGAAAGTATAACTATACACAGTTGATATATAGTTTTGTCACCTTCTTTTCCACCTTACTCCCATGCACACATTTAAAAAATTGAGCAAGCATTCTCATGCAGATTGACTTTTACATAGTATCCATTAATACAGCAATATGTATACTGAAGTAATTAATGTTATGCACTTTGCTTCAGGTTACAACAACATTACTGTACTTGGGAATTGAACCAGCAGCCAGTTCAGCTTCCTATGCATTATGCTACATTGCTGCATACACACAGACAAAACATACACACACAAACACACACACTCGAAACATGCACATGCACATGCATGTACAGTATATTAAAACACACACACACACACACACACACATAAATGTGCATGTAAATGCACACCTACATACTTACATATGCAAACACACATACAGACGGCTGACAAATAAAAAAAAAAACCAACATAAAATGTCTTTGTAAGCTTTTGGGCTACCACAAGCCGCCAGAACAGCATCAAGGTACCTTGGCGTAGATTCTATAAGTCTCTGGAACTCTACAGGAGGGATGCAACACCATTTTTCCAAAAGATATTCCCTTTTGGAAAAATGGTGTTTTGATGGTGGTGGTGGTGGAAAGCGCTAACTAACACATCAGTCCAAAATCTCACATTGGTGTCAAATTGGGTTGGGATCTGGTGACTGTGAAGGCCAAAGCATATGATCCACATCATTTTCATACCCATCAACCATTCAGTGAGCCCTCATGCCATGTGGATGGGGGCATTATATATATATCCTTTATTTAACCAAGTAAAAGTCTCATTGAGATTAAAATCTCTTTTTCAAGAGTGACCTGGCCAAGAAAGCAGCATAAACATTGTTACAACAATGACACAAGAATACAAACAGACAAATACAACTGTCATACAATACAAATAATTCTTCCTGGAAGAGACCACTCCCATCAGGATAAAAATATTTCATTATGGGATAAATGTGATCATTCAGGATAACTTTGTATTGATTTGTAGTGGCCCTTCCCTCTAAGGGGACAAACCATACCAGGAAAATGCACCTCACAGCATAAGAGCCACTGGACCCGCTCACTGTAGGGGTCAAGCATTCAGGCCTGTACTGTTCTCTTGGTGTATGCCTCACATGCACCCACCAACTAGTTGAGAATATGGTGAAGGATGATTCATCATATCACTTTTTTCCACGTCTCTGTAGACAAGTGCCTATGGTTTTTGCACCACTGAACTCTCACATGTACATTCATCTTTGTAATGAGGGGTTTGTGCATTGCACCCCCACCATAATATCCCTCTCTATGTAGTTGTCGACGGACTGTTCTTGCTGACACAGTCTGATCGCGTCCTGCATTGACATTCTCAGTCACCGTAGGAAAAGTTGCTCTTCTGTTTTTCCTTACATATTGCACTAATGCACAAGGCATTACGGTCATAAAATGTGTGCTTTCGACCACAATTTCCAACCCTATTTACCGATGTCTTTCACATAGATGATCTAAATGCAGTTGTCCCTTTTCCTATTAAAACACTAGCCCGTTGAGCAGTCTTTAGCCGTGTTTCCACCAAAAGTACCTGGAACCCAGGAACTACTTTTCAAGGAACTAAAAGGTTCCTTCAGCCCATGGTTGTCTGCGTTTCCACCGCGGTCTAAAGTCCCGCGAAGATTAGGCAAATTAGCCCACTGACGTATGAAAAAGCGACGTTGTCCTCGGTCCATCTGTCCTATGATTTCTTCTGTAACCCCATACTACCACCGAAGTAGCCTACATTATTTTCTAATAACCGGGACAGCCCGGAGGGGTTTATTCCACTTATATACAACGGGCTACCAACAATGACTGTATATGGTTACTTTTGTATTTATTGATTTTTATCGATTTAATCACCTGGAATTGAAATATTCTTCTGCAGCCGTTTGGGCATATTTTACCGTTGTCAAGCAAAACTGTCGTTGGTAGTTGAACTTGGACCGTTGTTATGCAACAAATAGGATATAACAGGCCAATAGTCAGATTGTAACTGTTTTATATATCCTCTCAAACACATTCATTATGTTTTTATGCGAACATTCACTTTCATGTCTTGACATCCGAGGCAACAGAATGCATTCACATTTCCAATATAACTGGCAACAACAGCAGAAAACATGCACACGTTGTAAACAATTTGCTGTTTGATTACTTTCTCATCGCCAATTCCATATAGGCTAATCGCAAAATGACAAGAATAGAACGAAAACTCGGACTTGCGTGAAAATTTAAATTAGCAGTGGTACAGCCGTTTGCTTTCCTTCGAAGTTACTGCTAGCCGAGCAGCGAAGTGTGCCCTCCAGATGCGAACCATGCACCATAAATTAGTCCATAGTCTTCCTGGTCTTTTTGTGGAATTGAAGAATGGCAGAGTAAAATTACGGCAGTCTGAAAAAGCTAAAGGGACGATTACTAGAATTAACCTGTTATTTTACCCTGACAAAAAGTGTGGAAGGTGATTTCCAATTTGCTTTTACTGTATCACCAATGTGAATTACGCAGAACTACCGCATACCTCACATAACTGTATCAAACGTTTTGAGTCAATTACAACGGGCTAACAAAGAAAGTCCGGAAGAAAATATTCAGCAACAGAATTAATCCGTTTGAATGTTTTGGTACGTAATATGCTGTCCCAGCACGAATGCTTAGCATTTTATAAAACGAATACTTAAGCAAGAAAAGAACAGAAGAGCACACGTTATAATTCCAAGACGTTGGCAGGCTATAACCAAAACTAGGCTACTGCGCCGCATAACATACAAGTTTGATTTGAAGTTATTATGAAAATAAATTGGTTTGCGGCTGCAGATTTTTAAACATGGCGGTTAGAAATAAAACACTGCAAGTAGTCGACCAATCAGAAAATTTCAGTGCTTGCGCCCCACCCCAAAGGTTCCGGTACTTTTGGAAAGTACTACCCCCCGAGCGGGACCTTTTTTGGGGGTAAAATAAAGCCCCCGGAACTAAATTTAGACCCTAGTTCTTGCGGTGGAAACGCACTGAGTTCCTCAAAAGGTTCCTAGTTCCAGGGTAAAGTTCCTGCGGTGGAAACGTGGCTTTTGTGACTGAAGCTTCAGCCGTCCATTTCCCAAAAATGGACTCCCTTTCAAAGTCACTTGGATCTTTTCCTCTTGCCATCTTGATCCACAATTTGAGGTAAACTGGGCCTGCTCAGCATTTTTATACATGCCCCAGGGTATGATAGGTTGCTAATTGCTTAATTGTATCTTTAAGTACTCTTGTATAGAAGCATCTGCATTCGTTATGTTTCTCCACTCATTTATTCAGGTTTTTCCTTTAATTTGTCACCCATCTGTACATGCACACCCTTGCACATAGTATATATGCACAAATATTTGCATGTGCATGTACACCTATGTGCAAATACACACAGTATAGATATACACAATACATGCCTGGATAATGATTTCAGATCTCCGTCTACACATGCTTCCTTGTCGGCCGCTGCCTTCATTTTACCATCACACAAGCTACTGAACACAGAATTAAGACATCTGTAGGTGTTCTGCACTGCCGGTGGGCCCATTGCTAATGATACATTGAAGGGACTGTTTATCCTTGGTGTGGTAGGCATGGTCCACATGAATTCTGTGTTCTGTGTGAGCTCTGTAGAATGGCATAGTACACCAGTGATGCCCCAGCTTAGTCATGCAGGAATGGCTGGTCACTTGTGAGTGGAGTTAATGCTTCATGGCTCCTTCCCTGAGTTGCTCAATTTCTGGTTCACTCCTTCAGAACTAGCTTTTTAGGGGCTTTTCCAGTCAAACGCTGTTAAGGGTTGCTTCCACAGATAACTGTAAAAACAATTTCAGCACATCTCAAATTAATGAAATTATCTACATTAGTGGTGTGCTGTTCGTGAATAATTAGTTCTTTTTGAATGAATTTTTTTGGTGAACAAATACTGAGTTGTACTGAATGTACTGAAAGACTCAAAAGAACAGAAAGATTAAATTTGTGCAGAAACTCAAAAAGTAGCCTTCTGAATGACTCACTGAGTGTATAGCATAGGCCTACTAATGCCTTGTGCAAGCAGAAGCGTGACAAACAGAAACAGGAAATTCTATATGTTCGGCGAAAGAAGTTTTTCATTTTGAGAAAAACAATGTCCCATGGATGTTTATAATGACATTAATGACAACCTTGATGACAACTTTTTAAACAGTGCTATGAGAACATATTCTCCTCATTTGGTAAAAAATATATGAGCATATGGGGTATTTCTTTAAACAAAACCCAATGGATGCAGCCTAGCAAGCTATAGTATTTCACCTTTAACGGTGTTGTCCTTAAGCTAATTATATAATATGAACAGATCATAGCAATTAAATTAGACTTATTTGCGATTGATATTAAGCAATTAAATGATGGACATAGCAAGTCTTTATGTCAACAATAATAAATCAAGAGAAATGGAAATATGTAAAATAAAATATGGATCAAATCAGAGTTGGAAATATAATAAAGGTAGCCTATTTCAAGACCAACAAATGAGAAACTACAGTCAAGAAAAGTGATAATAATATGAATAGAGAATAATTTAAATGAATATATAAATAAATAAATAAAAATAACATAATTAAAATGCAGAACCCCTCTGGGACTTCAGTAGGCTACATAGACTATATAATTTTACATACTGAGTAATTTGCAATTTGCCATTTATTTATACCAGATGTCTAACTTTTTATTCAACTATACACAACACTTTTTTTGCCATGGCTACTGAAATGCCTGCAAAATGCACCCAAAGAAGTTTCTGGACAACCAACAGAGAAGGTCCTGATTACTCTGCTCTTAGTTCACTAGTTCAACACACACTTACACACATACCTGAGGTAGACTTTGTTCTGTCAAACAGTCAGCCTGGGTAGTCAGCTGAATCCAACCCATAACGGCAGTGATTTCCTTTTGACTACTGGGAAACACTGACCAACAATGGCGGGCTGCTGACCAAAATCAATTGATATTGAGAGGTGTGACCAAAAATGCTACAAGTGCCCCGTAAGTAAGCACCTTTAGGAATAGAGTTTTTGCCAGCTGTCAGTCTATCAGTGTTTCACAAATCGGCAGGACCATTGACCAACTATTTATTTTGCATTCTTCTAAGAGCTGATTCTCATCTGGAATGCCTCGCCTCAGCTGTCTGCTAAGGAACCAATGTAGTGTTGATTTGAAAAATTCTGGTGGACCAACAGCTGTGTTTTCTGAGCTGAGTTGACATCCATGCACATTTCAGTTTATAAAACTCTTTAGATGTGAAATGATGAGTTATATAGTTGCATATCTAGTCTTGTAAATGACAAAACACATGCACCAAAAGCACCCAAAACATGATAGTGCCCCACTTAAGTAGTGCAGGACTCAAGAGGAGCCTGCACAGCCAAACACATGCTCACTGTCATGGTGGGAACCATGCCCAGCCAGGCAAACAGCTTAATTTTTTATTAGTCCCATTTCACAGAGTTATTGTACAACTGGGAGGAAAGCATGTTTACCATCAGCAAGAACCTAACAAGTTTGGGGTTAACAAGATGAATCAGAGGGAGTATGAGGTATAACACCAAGTAAAGACAGTGTGGTTATGCCAAGACAAAGGCACTGCAACAAGCATTAATAACAGCCAGAGCAGCTACACCTTCTCAGTCTACAGATCCAGGACACTCTGTACCACTAAATGAAATATGGCCAGTTTGACATGTAACACAATACCAGCTGACACACTCCATGAATATAATTACTTCTAGGTTATGGACTGGTTTGGACTTTTCTTAAGCAGCAGCAGAGATGTTGGGATGAGGAAGCCGATCAAAGTCGTGCTTTGCTCTCACCATTCTGATACCATGCCATTGACAGTGGAAGTTGCAAGATGCGCTTTTTTTCAGAATGTTTTGTTTTACATCAGTTTAGTGCCCAGTCATAGGTGATAAATGGACAGAAAATGTTCTGAAAGAAAAATCAATTAGCTCAATGATCACATTTGTCAGGGCTGTTATTCTGGCTTTATAAAATGTAAATGTATATTCAAGAATCAGAATAAAAAGAATTTCCTATTTCATAAAGCATTTAATCTATCTATCTAGTGTACTGTGGTTGTGCAATGGCACAGTGAGAACAGTCTGTTTGGCCTTAGAAAAGTGCCTGGGTTGCATAACACAATGGGATTTCATGTCGGAGATAGGCAGGGCTGAGTAGATTCTGAGCAGGTTTATACCAAGTAAGACCTTTATAAGAAATCATTCCATTTAAATTCAAGATGACAAATTGCAATGGACAGCCAATTTGGCTAAAACTATGCTGTATTAGCATATATAGCACAGCTCTACATTTATGGCATGCAGAGACATAGTGTTTAACTACTTAAAATATCTTAAACAATGAAATTACACAGTTTTGGCCCCTTAAGCCTGCTTCTTTTCAGTCAGTCTCACCTTAATCACCAAATGATTTGCAGCTGCAGGAGTCAGGAGGGTGAAGACCATACTCTGCTATTGTGTTCATTGTATGTTATTTTTGGGGACTGCTGTACTTGGTTATCACACAGCAAAATACTATAACCCCCCACCAGGGGGATTCTAGCCAGCTTTCAGCAGCTAATTTCCTCTCTCAACAGCTAAGGACCCTGGGTAGTACAGATGTTGTAGCTGGGTTGCATTCAAGATTTAAAAAATGTTGCAAATTGTTTTAGAAGCTGAAATGGAGCTGTGTGAACGTCTAGTTCCAGAGAACTGTTAGTATGGCTGCCGATAGGGTGAAATGATGCCAGAGTGTGGAAATTGTAGGAGAACAGGTCATTTTGGGATCAGCTTGACGCCCAGCCTTCACTGAGCTGTTTTGGTCCTGGTGATTTTTGGCATTTGGCACGTGCAAAGTAGAGTGCTTAACTGGGATGGGTCAGATCGTGGAGGAGGGGAAGGGAGGGGGCAATGGGGAAGCAGAAAGGGGTGGGTGTGGCCTGATCAGCCGTGGCTGTAATAGGCTTTAGGGACAGCTTTGGCTGCTTGAGGTAATCTGGGTCCCGAGTGCTTTCCTTCTCTTCTTCCTTCGATTTCTCGAGCCCTCTGTTTGTTTACACTGTGAAGCTTAGCTGCACAAGCTACTAGAGAATCACACACATAGCACATAGTCACTGGTAGTGAGTTGTACTGGAGGTCACTAAGCATCATTCCCTTGTAGTGAAGACCTGCCTTGTACTGAGTGTGGAGAAACAGGCCTGAACACTGAAAACACTGAAACACTGAAACGTCTTACACCACACGCGCACACACACTCACTGTCTCTCTCTCTCTCTCTCTCTCTCTCTCTCTCTCTCTTCTTCTCTCTCTCTCACACACACACACACACACAGTTTCCTGAAACACAAGCTCAAATGCTGTCTGCATTGAGATTCTGCAGTACCCTTCTCCAAATACTCGGCACATTGATCACATGGAGATTCCAGCTCTTACATTCTTACATCACGCTTGCAGGAAAGCTCACTGTGGCCTCTACCAGAGTAAGTAACACCCAGGGGAGTCAGCACAAATGGAGTCCAGATGTCAAATATTTCCAAATGTTTCCTTCTGCCCTCTGTTGACAAACATTCTTGATTAGGTCATTTAATTCCCTTATTTATATTTATAAAATAAAGATGATTGATCACATTTTACCCAGTTATTTGGCTTGACAGCTTTTCTTTCCCATTGGTTCCATACCATTTGTAATAAATCAGAAGAAACCAGGGAATGGCAGTGTCTACATCTACATGAGGAACTGTTATGTTCCCCAAGGCTGTTTCATCTGCTTTGAGAAATTTTTCTCAGAAAACCAAATATCTGGACAGGGTGGAAATTTCAAAGCTCTGTGACCGAGTTTAATATTTAAACTTTGCAACACTGCGTTGAATTTGGAACTATGGTAGTTGTTTACATGAGCTATATGATTGCATAATAGTAAATATTGTTACCACCTTATAAGGAGGCTTTCTGATTTCTTTTTTCTTCCCAATTTAGAATTCCCAACCAAATTCATGGTGCACCGCAACCTCCTTTGTTCATTGGGAGGGGTGTGCAAAGCATGAACTCTCCTCTGAAGCACGTGTCGTCAGCCTTCTCTTTTCTCAGCACAGTTCACAAGATAGGCCTGCACAAACGTGTGTGAAACCATCTCATCCTTGGGCAACTGTGCGCTTCAATATAGTCAACTGTGCGCCAACCTGCAGAGCTGCCGGCCATAGTCAGCACTAGCACAGTCAGTATTAGCTGCTACATCATGGGGCCAATCCAAGAACTAGAACAGTGCTTTATAGGATGAACAACATAGCAGCCTGGCTTATTTTTCCATAAGTTTCTGCATGCATAGGCCATATGTGATTTTCTTTTCTTTAAGAAGGAAGGCCAAGTGATCTCGAGTGAATAAATAATATCAATCAATGTAGATAAACAAACCTAAAAAATATATGGATGAATATTCTCCACATTCCACTCTCCAGTGTGGGCTTGATTGGGACTTTTCCATTCTGGTTGTTTAGTTAAATGATGGGTGGCTTCACACCCAAATCAAGCTGAGGCCAAAGCCTGTGTTTGTTAGATCAGAACTCTGCATCTGATGCTCAAGGGGAAAACACTCATGTCTTGGCAATGAGAAACCTTTTTCAGCTCTCTGCTGTGTATTTAGTTGTTTCTTAATTTTTTTTCTTCAATAAGTTGAAATCTTTGAATCATGAATAGATCATTAGACATTGGTGATATTGTGCCAAGATTACAAACCTGTATAATTGCTTGGACTAAAACAAAGAGAAAAAACAATGCCAGTAAAAGCAGGCATGGTCACAACATGCTCCAGTTGTTTTTTTTTTTTTGAAGGTGGAGTGAGCTGGCATGTAGGCTATCATACTAATTACTGGATTACTGATCAGATGATTTTTGTATAGCTGAGGACTATGGTATTAGTGAAATGAAATTTCCCTTAACTTGTTAACTTGTTCTCTGGCTAGTGTGAGCAAAATCAATAACTTTGTTCACATTTCAATCATGACTAAAAATATCATAAAATATAATTTTAAAGCTAATCTGGTTATTGGACCTGTTTAGTTCCTTTCATATGAATTTGCTGTTACAAGGAATGCCTGATGTGTATGAACATGTAAACAATGAAATGTGCGTTTGTTTAGCCACAGTCACCTGGACCTAATGCTTTCCTTGCCATAGGTATGCCATACTATACATCATTATGACAGCCCAGAGTTCAACATTCTTTGCCAGTGGTACACTCTTTCTTGTAGCATAGCTTAATCTGATGTCATAGGTAAGGTTAGCTACCCTTACACTGTCGAAATCAAGCAGTTGTGTATTCTGGAAGCATTCAATGCTTAGATCAGGAAACATCCAGCTGTGTAAATGGACAAAACGTAGGTTGTCTGGTCTTGGTGTGCATGAATGACATGCTGCTGAAACAGGTCTGATGTATGGGCAGTGGTATCATATCTAACAGGCACAGGAAGACAGTAAGGCACTGGCAAAGCAAGCACCTATCAGGCTGTCTCAGGGTGGCAGCTGTTGTCACTAGCATTTTGGAAATCAGTGCTACAGGACCGTTCCCCAACTTTTTTTTTTTTAATTCTCTTAGCAGCTGATACTCACCACAACTGTCTGATAGCAGATCGCCATAGTGCTTGTTTGCAAAATGACCAACAGATGTGCCTTCGCTACCCAAAGGTCCATAGAATACTTATATTAGATGTTATTGCAAAGCAATCATTCTACCAGCATGGACGGAAATGAAGGAAAATACAGACAGCTCCATAATATTTGGAACAGAAGCATATCTTTTCTTGATTTGGCTGTGAACTCCACGTTTTTAGATTTGTAATCAAACAATTCACATGTGGTTAAAGTGCTTATTCTCAGATTTTATTAAAGGGTATTTGTATACACTTTGGTTTCACCATGTAGAAACTACAGCACTTCTTATACATAGTCCCCCTGCTTTGTTGCTTTAGCAGTATGTTTGGGATCATTGTCATATTGACAAATGCCACAGGCAATAAAGAATCAATACTACGACAAAATATATAAATATGATACCGATAGCTCTCCTGTACCTGCACCAAACATTAAGAAGCCCTGAAATGGGGCAGGGGCTATGTATAACAAGTGCTGTGATTTCTACATGGTGAAACCAGAATGAATAAAAAATGCCATTTATTTAAAGCTGAGAATCTTACTTTAACCACATGTGATTTGTTTGATTACAAAGTTTAAAAAATTAAATGTGGATTATAGAGCCAAATCAAGAAAAAATATGTCTTTGTCACAAACACTGAGCACACATTATATAGTTAATTCTCAAACAAGAAACAAGAAAACTGGTTTGAGCCAGCTGACTCAGCAGTGTTTTTAATAGATCCGCAAAATCAAGTGTTTGTTTATTTATACAGGAATCTGGCCAGGAAAATGACGTTCTAATGCAAATTCCAAGCATGTTGGGAATGAATCGTGTGGCCCCCAGCCAAAGACACAGCATTTCACTAAAGTTCAAGCAACTGTGTAAAACACTTGCAAAACACTCTAGAGAGAAAATAATTACAGTACAAATAAGCAGTTTAAACCCAGCCTTGGTCCTGGAAAATATTAGCCTTTTAGTATTTAGCCTTTTAAAAATACATAAAAATACAAATACAATTTTAAAATATTTCTGTGACAGACAACAGAGATGACTGAGCCAGCAACAATGTAGGCTTCATACTGAAAGGGGTATCCCAGAGCTCTTTGTACAATTTTTGTGAATGACCCTCGATGTGATGTCAGCAAGTGATAATACTGAGGGCACTCCAGGGGAACTACTAGGGGCTAGGGGTTGAATTTGGATTATGGGCAAGGGTAGCCTACGTTGGAAATTTTAAACAACCCATGCGCTGCCCCTAACAGACAGTAGCCTAAATGCTTGTACATGTCTTTTCATGGGGGGATGGCAAACTCAGTCTTCTTGATAAGCCAGTTTATTTGTACCCATGCAATCTTTTTGAAGTTGGTGGCCATTTACTGTGTTTCCTCTTTTTTTCTGTTGTCGGAGTGTTCAACAGCCATATGCACAGTTCCATCTTTTACATTTTGTAAGGTTAGACACTGATAAAACAGAATTCGGCCGAGCATATTCAGCAGTCACTTGACGCGTCCTCATAATACTGTCCTCTAATTAGATAAAATGCTCAATCTTCAGAGCTGATAGTTTCCGGCATATCCAGTGCTTTTCAAGTCTTTCACCACTGGCCTTATGTTGTGAAAGTGTTTTCAATTAATTCCATTAAATCAAACACTTTGTATTTGAAAATTCTGTATTTTAAATGTTTTTATGACATGGATGACACCCAGGAGTGGCTTCATAGACACTAGTGGTATAAATAATATTGAAATGATATTTTAAAATAAATATATTAAAATATTTTTAAATGGTTATATACCTATTGGTACATATGATGATCTTTTTAATGTATATATTTAACCGCTTCGGTCCTATTGGAATTGTTCAAGCTATTTCACTTGTAATGTCATGTAATCACTTTTATCTGGAGTTAACTGAGTCCTCCAAACACTCTGCTGGAGTTAATAGGAGTTTTGTAATGGCCTCAAGGTGAAGCTGTTGCAGTAGAGTGGGTGATGTTATGTGGGACTTCCTCTGTTTCTCTTCATTCCTGATGAAGAGCTTTTTAACAGCAGCAGAAGTCTGAAAGTCTCTTTCTTTCTTTTCATATAATCCCAGGAATCAAAACAGATTCTGATTGCCACCTCAAATCCTGAGGTGTGTAGCACATACTTCAAAGTAATTGCAAATACATGCAAATACTCCTTTGATGTATTTTCAAATACATTTTGTAATTTAAATACTCAGTATTTGTAAATGCTGTATTTCAAATAATTTCTTTAAAAGTTTTTAAAAGTAATTAAAATACTTCAAATATGTATTTGACCCAGGTCTGGTAGATAGATGATAAATGATAGATAATTTGTTAAGCAATTGAGTGAAATTGATTTTGTTTCTCTGCAGGAAACAAAACTTAAAAAGTCAATAATTGGTTTTCATGAAAGTTAAAATCCCCCATCACTATTCCACACTGTAATATGTTGATGGGATTGTCCTGACTGACTCGGGGTGCATTCCTAGCACTTATTATTTTGCTTGCCTTGCTTCCTTCCCTAGTATGGAAAGCCAAATGGATCAGAAATATGTGAAACTGACATCTGGAATCACACGTTGTCAACATAGGCTCAATAAAATTGCTTAGTTTTACCTCTGTGCTTCTTTCACTTACTCCTTTCCCTGTTCTTAACTCCACCCATTGGAGGACACAAGAAAAAAAAGCAAGGACAGGACGCAAGGACGGAGGAATCAAGGAAACATGTATTAGGCAAATGAAAGTCCTTGCTCTTTCAAGCATCAGTTTAAAGCCATGTCAATTACAGACATGGCAGATGGGGAGAGGTGGATCCACAGATTGATCATTTATATTTCACGCATTCCAATAAAATACTTTCACAAAAGATGCACTCGTGTCTTCTTGCTTAAGATTTCTTCGAGAGCCTCCAAGCTCCTAGCTCCACGAAGGAGCATTTAACGGGCTGGAATGTCCTTAAAGATGGTGGACCTTGGGTCAGTCAAGGACCTAGGAGACAGTTTAGTGACAAGAACGAATAAAATAAGCCACTAGAATGAGTCCCAGACATCAATTTCGCACACCTGTTTGGTCCTCCATACTAGGAAAGGAAGCAAGGAGGTAGAAAATAAGCGATTGGAATGCACCCTAAAGTCAGTGATTTCCCAAACCTCTCCTTGTGGACCCACAGAAGGATTCAGGTATTTGAGGAATTCCACCCCAAGCACACCTGATACAACAAATCAAGCCCTTGATTAGCTGCATCAGGTGCGCTTGAGAAAGAACAGATAAAATAGCTGGATCCAGCTGGGGGTTGCCAAGGAGAGGGTTGGGAACCACTGGACTAAGCGACTGACTGTAGGACAGAGGAGGGAGGCCAGTCCACTCCCTATGGGTCTACAGTTATTTTTCCAGGTGTGATCAATCCTGCTATTAAACCTACGCACTCTCAGTGGGTCCATGAATTTTGTGAATTGTTTGTCGTGTCAATCTTGCATGCCAGACTGTAGTAAATCTCAGCAAGGAAATCAGGGATATCCAGATTAGCTGAGTGTACAAATGGATCCATACATGAGGCTGACACCATCACTGTGATAAAGACTGGACAAGCAACTACAATGTGCCAACAAACCACCATGCAGCCATACCACCATGCACCCTGCTCCTGCTGAATGGCTGAAGCTAAGTAAGTGTGGGCTTGGTTAGTACTTGGATGAGAGACCACCAGGGAATTCTGAGTTGCTGCTGGAAGTGGGGTTGGTGGGCCAGCAGGCGCAGTATTCCCTCTGGTCAAATAAACCCCAATGCCCCAGTGCAGTGACGGGGACACTGTACTGTAGAAGATGCCGTCTTTTGGATGAGATGTTAAGCCAAGGTCCTGACTCACTGTGGTCATTAAAGATCCCATGACACTATTCGCAAAGAGTAGGGGGTTCCCCGGTGTCCTGGCTAAATTCCCAATTTGGCTCTCTCCAATTTGCCACCTAATCATCCCCTGATTTAATTGGCTAAAAAAAAATGTTCTCTCCCTCTCCACCTTAGTTAATGTGTGGTGAGCGTCAAAATGGCTGCCGTGCATCACCCAGGTGGGTGCTACACATTGGTGATGGGTGAGGAGAGTTCCCACTCATCACTGTAAAGCACTTTGAGCATTCGGAAAAGTGCTATATAATTGCAATGATTCATTCATTAATTCAAACTGTTCTATATTGCTTTTGGCAATGAACTGCAGATCCAGGGGGTGTGGGGTTTAAATCAAGGGTGATACCCCCTTCAGTATTCAATTTTACATAAAACATCCCAGCAAAAATTAATTACTAAAAAACTGTATGAGTCACAGCATCTGTAATCTGTATACTGTTGAATTTGTAAGCCACCCTAGATAGATAACACACTTCCCAGGAATTGCTGTCTCTAAACCAGCTGTTCATAGCAGCATAAGCCTGGCATTTCTTTCCTGCAAACAACTTACTGCTGTACAGGCTCTCTTCGTTACTGCCATCTGTTATCTGGCTCAAGTATGCCATCTGGTGTGAGTTATATAAAATTGCACCAATGAACCTGGAAGTAATTCACAGTCCATTTAATCTTCAAGCAGGATAGAGCTGACATTGTCAAGTCAAATGAATACCATCCAGTTAAAAAGGAGAACAGGATTTTAATTTCGGGTGTACTATCATTTTAACCAACACTTTGAAAATAATTTCAGCTTGTTACAGTGCCCATTTTAAAACATTAAGATCTGCAGCATCATCCCTGGAGCAATATTTAAAACAGCATTTCTGTATGAACTAAAACATTAGTTTTCCTGAATAAAACGTGAATAAAAATAGCTAAATTAGATTAAACTAGGATTCAATTTAAATGCCTTCAATGAATATGTACTAGTATGTATACTTCTCTTAACTGCCACCAGTACAACCTCAGATTTGCATTGTAGGTTTATCATCACCGGGTATTTTTATACACTTCTTCACAATGTAGAAATTTACAGCACTCTAAATAGCTACCTCATCATTTCAGGACATCGCTTAGGACATATTAATGTTATGTAATTTCAAGTAGTAATGTTTAGTCATTTGTCCCATATCCGTTGCATGTAATGACTGCTTGAAATCTGTGACCCAGACATCAACAGGTGCTGAGTATTTTCTCTGGTGATGCTCTGCCAGGCCTGTACTGCTGCTATCTTGAGCTCCTGCTTGTTTCAGGAGCTAGTTGCCTTACATTTTCATTTCCTCATATGAAATGCACATTCAGTTGGATTCAGATTATGTGAATAACTTGGCCAGTGAAGATGTTTCCAGTTTTTAGCTTAGAAAAACTTTGCTTTGTTGCTTTAGCAGTATGGAATCATTGTCTTCCTCTTGGACAAAGCGCTGTCCAATGTGTTTGGAGGCATATTCTTGAACTTGAGTAACATGCTTTTGAACACTTCAGAATTCATTCTGCTGCTATCAGAAATTACATCATCAATAAAGACAAGTGAGCCAGTACTTGTTGCAGCTATACATGCCCAAACCAAAACACCCCCCCACGAGTCATAATGAACTATCAGAAAGTTGCACACTCAGGTTCCTCCTGGCTGTGTTTATTTAACCAACAATTCGGCAAAAGATGCCTTTGTCAGGGTGAATACCAGTGAGCAGATGAGTGGGGGTGCTTTGGATCTTGGGTAGTTCCTTTTGGTCTCCACACTTTGCCATAACTCTGATATAAGTTAATCTCAGATTTATTCTGTCCACAAAACCTCAAGGACTCTGCAGGCTCTTTTAGGTACATTTAAATAACTACAACCTGGCCATCCTTTTTTTGGGGTTAACTAGTAGTTTGCATCAAGCAGTGTAGCCTTTGTAGTTCTGTTTGTCTTCTGTAGACAGTAGTCACTGATATATCCAAGCTGGCCTCCTGAAAAGTGTTTCTGGTCTGTCGGACAGGTGTTTGGGGGTTTCTCTTCATTATGGTGAGAATACTTCAATCATCAGCTGTAGAGGTCTTCCATGTCCTACCAAGCCCTTTGTGATTACTGAGCCCAGTGTTCTCTTTTTTCTAAATAATGTTCCAAACTGTTGATTTTGTAAGCCTAAGGTGTGGCTATGTTTCTGACAGACTCAGCCTCTGACAGTCCTTGAACTTCCCTGGCACAAATCTGGTCCTCATGTTGACAAACACCAGAAAGAGACCCCAAAGGCAATTAAAAACCTAGAATCAAAACTAGATACTGAAATCATTCATACACCGGCACTAAGCAATTGAACACCTGGCTAATCAGAAACACTTGTGAAGCTATCTGTCCCAAACACTATGAATACATAGTCCCTCCCTGAATTGGATGAACTATGCATAAAATGTGCCGTACTTTCAACGTGGTTGTGGAGTAGAACCAAATCAAGAGGGGGGGGGGGGGGGCACACCTTTGTCCCAAAGACTATGGAGCTCACCATTTCAGCAACCTGAAGGCACTGCACAAGTGATTCAACTACACTACTAAATACTCTATTAAAAGCACAACACAGTTGCTCTTTCAGCATGACAGTCATGGTCAGAGTTGCACGCACCATTAAAAAATAGGATTCCAATTCATAAGCATGAATGTGCTTAAGAGGCAAATCACAGTCTGGTCGGAAAAACGTTTTCCCCACACACTGTAAATAATTTTATATTTAATGACTGGTCACTTTATATTTCTCACTCCTAAATGTACAGTCCACATTAAAATGCACCGTCTGATTCATAATCAACATGAAGACAGAAGGCAGTGCAGCTTGGCCAGCTGATTCAGAGGAGCCTTTTTGCATTACATGCTTATTTTCATAGTTCCAACAGTAGTTTGAATAATTTTTTTTTTTATTGCCTGGGAAAAATGTATAAAATAGCCTTCAAGCAAACTTGGAATGAAAATGGAAATTAACCATTAAAAAAAACTACTTGCAAGAAATGTCACGCAAAGCAAAATCTCTTCACAAATCTACATCTCATTTCATCAGACATGAATTTTAATTAAATTAACACTTGCATCTTCTTACACAAACATTTACATCATGAGCATAAAGAGTACTTCAAGTTCACACTATGGGCAACTCATGTAAGGAACTACATTTCCCATTATGACAGTGTAAAGTCTAATCACTCCCTCTTGCAGGAGACAACTGAGATGCAGTATGCAAAAAGAGCAGGTATGGAGTTGGGGGGGGGGGGGGGGGGGGTCAAAGCCGGAGATATTATTTTTGTCCGTTTTTAACCTTACATGTTTCATTTTGATTTTGCCATGACAGTAGTAGTTCCTTCCATGTGCATACATTAAATACAATAGTAATTTCTATATCAACTTGAGTCTTGCATCACATGGTCACGAAGGTGTCAAAATTAAACAAGATATGAAAAATTACAGATACATGCCATTTTTCTCCCTTACTCAAAGTTAACCCCCCCCCCCCCCCCCGCATGGAACAAACACAATGGACTATTCTGTGTCCTGGCCCAACAGGGCACAGCCATGTTAAAAGGGTTTTGGCTCCTTGTACGATCACCCATGTCACTGAACGCAGGAATGAGATGCCTCAAAAGGAATGACAACAAACCTGGGAATGCAGTGCAACTGAGGTCAACAGCCTACTTTTCACAAAATTATGAAACTATGAAACAATTCAGGTTACAGCATTTTTATGCACAGCAACTGCTTAGTTCTGTATCCATGACAACAGAAATATTTACATTTACCCAGACACACAGACCACCCATACACACACACACTTTACAACAGCAGTCTTTCTGGCTGAATCTCAAAAAACAGCTGTACTTATTCAGATTTGTTGATTTGCCATATACAAACTTCACAATATTAAAGCTAAAATCAATGTCACAGAAGTTAAATATTATGATTAAGCACACATTTAAATAAAGAAACACATTAAGACCATACCCTACATGGGTGTCAAAGAGGCAGCCTCCATTTTCGTTCGAACTGAGCCGGGACCTCAATGAAAGCTTTAATTCCACATACTCTGTCTACACAAGAAACTGAAATAAGGACAACCTACGATGCCAAATCAAGCCATATTTCCTCTACAATTTCTGTACAATTAATGGGCCTATAGACTAATGTGCAGAAATGGACACAGTCTGATATTCTGAAAAGAGGCCAATGCAGGCTGCTGGGTAGGGCAGAGGGTGGGTTTAAAGAGACTACGTGGCAATACAATGGTGCAGGGGCCTTCAGTCCAGACGGATCTTCTGATTGGTCATCCGGTAGATGATGCTGTCATAGCCAGGGTCCATGTTCCACAGGTTGTAGGCAATGGCGATGACAGCCAGGGCCAACGCAATCATCAGCCACAGCACGATGTTGAAGATCACCGCATACTCAAAGTTATAATTGTACGCAAGGTTGTACAGGCTCCCCGAGTTGCCCTTTGAGACACAGGACTGAGAGTTAGCATGCTTTATTTATTGATTTTTTTATTATTTTTCCATTGAAATGAGTACACTTTGTGTTTTTTGATATTATTATTAGGTTTCAGTATATTCTTGATTGGCCCAAGTCATGTCCAAAAAGCAGCTTGTATTGTATTGTCTACACAGTTTGTACATGGGAATAGATTACGTTTTTAGAATTTATTCAGCTATAAACATAAAATGAAGATTTATATTGTGCCAGTACTTTTCCTTCTCAGTTCTTAAGCAGTATAAACACTTCCCTCCCAAGGACTCATGTAATAATTTTGCAAGCTATGCCCCTTTTTCCCAGAGCACAGCAGTCTCAGGTTGTAGGTGCCATAGGAAATATTTCCTACCAATGTTGGGAAATTGTGCCTTGTCTGCCAAATGACCCTCCCCCCTCCCCCTCCCCGCAGGACCACAGGTACTCACCTCCTTGGTCTCCAGGATGGAGCGGGACTTCCTGGTGAGGGGCGCCTCAAAGGTCTTCACCGTCACCACCTCCACCAGCGCGTTACCACCGTAAATACCGGAGACGTCATCCGCGAACTGCAGCACAGGGAATACAGGACTCCCATCAGATAGCACACGGCCCATTGTGACAGAGCAGCGCAAAGCAGCAAGGCTCAGGCCTCCACAGTAATTGTGCCATAGAGTGCCATGCCATGTCATAAACAGACAGCATATCTGAGTGTCACACGGCGTTAGGGAGCGTCACGACACAGAGTCTAACCGAGTGTCAAACTGCGTTACCTCACGTCAGAGAACCATTCAGAGCCACGGACATGACAAAGCGTAACGGAAAGTTCTGGAGTGTCGTGAAGCGTTGTGATGCGCTGCAGTGTGTCCTGGCACGCCCCCACCCTCCTCACCTTCTGCAGCACACTGGCCAGGATCTTGGTGGCGTCTGTGAACTGAGGGGAGTCAACGCCATAGTGGCGGCTAATCTCCTCCAGCCCAGCCAGCTCCAGGGAGAAAAGGTCTGGGGAGTGGTCCTTCGCAAGGTGCTTGTGCCTCAGCAGCTGCCGGCATTGCAGGAAACTCATTACATTCAACAGACTTTCCCCCTACATCTGCTCACGGCCAATGCTAATTACACAGCCGTGATCTCCCACTTTTACACGATCAACAGAGCAAGAAATATATTAGAGTGTAGATTGCATAAAAGGTGGCCGTATGCATTACATTACAGTACACAATACAGTTTCTTTCTACATATGCCCTTGCAAGGAATGTGTAGATTAGAATTTTGGATAATATGATTTATTAACACAGATTATATTACCCAACTAAATATTTTACAGAATTTCTAACAACATTCTGTAGAACATTTCTACATTGGAATTTCCACAAAATTTGCAGAAAAGGGGGAAGCAAGGGGGGGAAAAAACTGTTCCAGTCATTCATCGGTTCTCCAAAACTGGGTCAAAAGAAAGGCTGGAAAACCAAATGTTAATCCCTGCTAAGAGACGGTAGTGAGATTTTGTATATTGGGTTGAGGTACAGTGACTTGTTTGAACCAATCAAAAGGTTTTTTTTTCCACAGCAAAGCACAATGATTGGTTAAATTGTTTCAGTCATTTTCAGGTTTCATGAATCCTCACACCCCCATCACTACCAGACAGTGTTCAGATTGTAGAACTGTGAAGAACCTTACAAGGGCAGCGATGTCATGCAGCACCTGCACCTCAGACAGGAAGAGCAGGTCAGCCTGTAGAGAAAGAGCACCAGGTAAGGACAGAAAGACAGCACCAGGCCAGAGCTCCACCATGCTCTATAATCTGCAGCATGCTGACTGTAAAGCAGCACAGAAACGTCCTTGATGGGGCAAAATTAGTTCAAATGGACCTTTATTCACTTAAAAACGGCGACCTAGAACAGCACTTTGCCAGCCCCTCAGGGACAGAATATGATTTAAACTGCTGTGGCTGAATTTAACTGGATTAATCACTTGGCCTAACTGGTACATAATTGTGGCACGTCTCATGAAACTAACAAAAAACTGTATTTTGAAAACAGTTTCAAAATACACTATTTATTTCACACCAACCAAGGTTTCACACGCATGTTTCTGCATTCCCAACTTCATCGGCATAGCACATTCTCATAAAACTGCATGGGGATGTGGAAAATCACTGCTAAGAATGCTGGGTGAAATGTCGAACACATTCCCTAGCACTGTGGCATTTTGGCCATTTTTGACACCTTCTCTGGGTCCAGCTCACCTCATTGTTCCTGCTGAGGGAGCTGAGGGGAAGGGAGGTGAGCACAGAGCCGTCCTGGGACAGGCGCCCCCGAATCTGCTGCAAAGTCACAGGAAGGTCCTCAAACACTGTGTTGGCTTTGCCCACCATGTACAGCCTCTGCAGTGAGAGAAGCCACACAAACTCCTTAGAAGTTAAATCAACACCAATAGAGTACATTTTACTCTCATATTTGATCCCCCCTGGACTCACATTACCCATTAAAATCAACAGTGAACATTATATTGTGCACAGAGAATGGTAAACAGCAAGCCTGCACCATCAGATTTACACATAGTAATTTAGCAGAGCAACTTATAAAATGCATGCAAAATAGGAAAAGCACAGTAATGATAGAAACAATAGTTTTGAGAATATCACCATTCTAAGTGAATTTTATGGCATTGGAATGATACATAGTTACTATTAAAGCAATTGCTTGACTGTTCCAGAAACAACACTTTCAAACAATCATGATCCTAATTGTACTTCAAATTGTCCCCAACCACACCTGAAATATTCTGCCATTTATCTGCAAATTACAGAATAACCGTATTTTCGTTTTAGCAGTTGGTCATCATCTTTGATCATGCAACTTTAATTCTTCAAAAACAGATTGGCCAACTGGCCGACTGGTCATTACAACCACGTAGCTGAATATTACTCTCTCCACTCAGATTCTTCTCCACTGGCGTTACTTTATTTTCCCTTTTGTCAGGCCCACGTCTGTAGTATGACCCACCTCCTCACTGGGGGCCAGCTGCAGCACCACAGGGGTGTTGTCTGGAAACAGTGCATGCATGGTGTTTGCCACACTGTCCAGGGTGAAGGGTACAGGCTGCAAAGAAAATTACACAAATCAGGAATTAAGTCTGTGGCAATGTGCAAATACAGGAAGTATGCCTTAGGAGAAAGATGATGTTGCAGTCGTTTCCAATAACACAAAATCCTTAGGAGAAACATAACCCCTTTTTGGGCATTTAAATACTGAATCATTAGGTTAGCAGAAACTATGGTATATTCATCAGTGTTTCCCATACAGTTCATTTATTTGGGCAGCCCACCCAAAAATATTTTCCAGTATTTTACTTATTCCCAGCAACACACTATACTTTCGCTGCGCGAGCTGCCCCCCTCCTGCTCATAGCAGCCGCATGTGGAGCATGAACGTAAACATGATTTGGAGGACAGTCGTGTGCCCATATCTGTGCTAGTTTAAGGTTTTCCAAATTTAGCCATTGGTTTGCATTGTTTCTTCAAAAGAAAGTGTCCTCTGCGAAAGGCTGCAAAGTAAGACAGCAAATGTCAACAGCTATCGTTTGGTTAGATACCTGGAGTTACCTAATGAAAAAACTTCATGCTTCTGGCAGAGTGGAGTATTGACAAATTCTTCTTTAAAAAAAGAAGGTAGTATAGTAGGAGGGAGAAACCACAGGTAGGTTACCATAAGGTTATTGTTATAGTAACAGTGGTAATGTTAACAGTCAGCTAGCTACTACTTAAATTCAAACCAATAAAAACCATTATGTTGTCTAGAAATCGAGGCAGTTTGGATATCAGGCACCAATTACTTTAAAGTCCGTAACTTAAGTTTAGAATTTGTGTGTGGTCATATACAGCGTGAAAAGTGCCGTACAGAATTCATTTTTACTGGCGGACAGAGCCATAAAAAAATGATAAAATATCTCCGTAGTTACATGGGCTTTAATGTGTCGCAAATAAAATAATATAACAATTATCAGCACAATTAGTGTGGTTGTGCTAACGCTAAGTGCTTAGGGAAAGGCAGCAAGTGAGGATTCTGAGAGAAGCAGCAGGCCCAGCTGTGTGTAATGAAAGTTCCAATAAAATACTGTGCCAGTACAGGCAGCCAAACTGAAGCAGAACTTTTTTTCATGACAATGTAGCTTATTTTGTTCACCAGATTTTTCGTTCAGAATGTCTGTGCTGCTGACAGTACAGTACGATGCTTTGCGTTCAAGAGGCTATACATGCTAACTGTTCCACCCATGCATATTAGTACCGTATTGCACTATTTACACCTGACATTCTTACTGTGTATATTTAAAAGAATTCCACAAGGTGCCACATTTTAAAATGATTTTGCTTTATTTTGACCACTAGAAAATCTAACCTACCATTTGTGGCAGTACCCTAGCTTTGATCACAAGAATTTGCAATGTCAGATCAGTCTCTGTCTACCATACTAATACCTATATTTATTGCCAATATCCAAATAAAAAAATTTTGAAGTACCTGAATATTCTGATATCCACTTAAATCTCCACCCTTGTCTATACACATTTCCAATAAATTAGAAAAATAAAAAGGGTGCATTCATATCAAACAATTGTGAGATACCTACATCATGCAGAGTTTAAACAAAACTATCAAGCTTAATCAAGATGAACTGCTCTTTTGTCGTAACACATTGTGTTCACTTTGTATTTCTATGTATCGTTTTTGTTAACCTGTGGAGACACATAGCCACCTTTAAAAAAAACACAACACTCAAAATCAAGGCTTTACGCCAACATGTTTTCCAAGGAGCCCGTGCTCCTATATTGAAATTTTTAGAAGCACACTAAAGCATCCAAATTAGTAGATGTGCTACTAAATTATTTTTCATCAATTTTTCATCAATTTTCAGGAGCAGGAGCTTCTAAAATGGGAGCACTGTAGGGCCCCAGAAATCTTGAATTGTAACCTTAAACATGCCTGGCTGACAATGTATTAAGCATACCCTATAACTGTGCTGCAAGACAGACAAGGAGAGAATGAGTGGTGAAGGGCGTCTGAGATACTCACGTTCTCCAAGGGGTAGGACGCTACACTCTGGGGCAGGTCCAGGCTGTCCACTCCCCGTACCACCAGCAGGACATTGGCCTGAGGTCGCTGGAACAGGGAGCCCATCTGCATCGCCGGCCAGCCCAGCTCCTGCTCAAGACACATGCACACAAACAGCTCCACACTATTCCGCAGGAGTACACAACAGCTGTCAGAAAACAGTATCAATACACTTCTGCCAGAGCCCTCAAACATCGCTCTAGATGAAAAACAGCTTATGACAAGCTGGCACAACCAATACATCAACATTATTATTATTACGTACATCCTGCACAGAGAATCCCATTGTAAGAGCCACCAGGTCAGGGATCTTCTCCCCAGAAATTGGCCACTGTCCCTCATGGTAGGAGACATACTGGGGTGCCCTCAACACTGTTAGACGGTCCCCAAGGATGCCTGCAATGAAGCCAAAAGTGATTTTTCTCAGACGAATTTCAAACAAACAAGAAGCCTATAAGGGGGAAACCCACATGTATAATTTACTCTCCATCAATGGTGGTCATATTAGTATGTCTGATGTGTGTTTGTGCGCGTCACGGGCCTGTGCTGCAAGCAGTCCAACATTCCAAGCAATCCTTTGCTTGTATGGAGGAACTCCGTAATTTACTGCTGCCAATGTCACACAATTGTGTTAACTGAAATGACAAAAT
Organism: Anguilla anguilla; assembly: GCF_013347855.1. Lineage (NCBI taxonomy): Eukaryota > Metazoa > Chordata > Actinopteri > Anguilliformes > Anguillidae > Anguilla > Anguilla anguilla. Next base: position 28,453,923 of record NC_049203.1, on the reverse strand, counting down.
GTCGGTTAGGCCTTCGCCGAAAACGTTAACTGCGTCGACGCGTTTCCACATGTTGTACTTTCTTTCTGTAATCAAGAGGAACTATGATTCAGTAACACATGAGACCTTGTAATCACATGATGATTGTCTCCGCTGAAGGAGGAAGTGAGCTTTATAGATATAACGTAGCAACAATATAAAAATGCATCGACGCAGTAAAAACCAATGACATGCGAACTCCACTATACTACTAGTTATCGAATTATGAGACGTAATATAGCTACGCAGACAGTGACACATTTTAACAAATGGCTAGACTTCTCGGCCAACCACTCCCAAAATACATAACCAACTAGCTAACTAGTCAATGCAAAAAATAGTTGCTAGCTATAATTAACGTTAACAAGCTAAAACGTGGAACGATGTCCTGCCCGTCTTTCTAAATTTCACATTTTAGCTCTACACAGTCATCTAACCAGCGAGCAATACCAAACGTTTTCTATCTTGCTACCTTAAATTATGGGCAAACGCGAAGGTTGTGAGCGCTTCTCTGCCTTCTGTCAGTGACAGTAGCTCAAGCTAGTTCATCGCCATCATCAACCCATCGCACAGGCCAACTTGTTAGCCAATGCTCACTTATCGGACACTATCCGGATTATCGATGCAAAATTTGATTAATTAACTAACCTGCTGTAAAAGCGGCACAAAAAACAAGTACCGACGTCAACGAACGATTCATTTTTCTTATGCACAGTGTAGATATTTCCCCTTCAAGCAGAAACCTCAAACAGATCAGCTGACATTCGAGCTGTGATGCATTATGGGTACATATGACGAACAGACACAGACATACGTAGACGCCGCATTGGCCGCTGGATCGTACGTCGACGTCGCCACCATATTAGTCCAGGCAACTTGCCGCCATCTGGCCATAACCGTCAGAAGGCTGAGAAGACTGGACTGAAACATGCATTCAGAATATTAAGAAATCATTTGAGTCAGGATAACCTGATTGATTATCAAAGGAAGAGAGCTGTGGCACGGAAAATTATTAAATCATCCGAGAAGAATGCATGGAGGCAATTCTGCTCGTCCATTGGCATAAGAATAGATTTGGGTGACATTTAGTCAATGATTAAAAAGATGAGTTTGAAAAGAAAATCTGTTAAAATCCCAGTGTTGATAGATGGAGAATATCTGGCAATTACAAATAAGGAAAAGGCTGAACTATTGGGTAAGAAGTTTGCAAGTGTACATAGTGTAAGTCATTTAGATGAGATACATAAACAACGAAAAGGTGAAATTTTAAGAGCAAATGCTGATGTAACAAAGAAAAAGATAGCGATGGATCATCACTTGACATGGAATTTACATTACATGAGTTGAAAATGGCCTTGGAGGGAAGTGGATATCCAGGACAAGACCAATTATGCTATGCTATGTTTAGACAATTACCAGATGAAGTCTTGAAAGTCATATTGAACCTGTTTAATAAGATATGGAGAGAAGGTTACATTACATTACATTACAGGCATTTTTAGCAGACGCTCTTATCCAGAGCGACTTACACAACTTTTACATAGCATTTTACATTGTATCCATTTATACAGCTGGATATATACTGAAGCAATTTCGGTTAAGTACCTTGCTCAAGGGTACAACGGCAGTGTCCTACCCGGGAATCGAACCTGCGACCTTTCGGTTACAAGTCTAGTTCCCTACCCACTGTGGTGTAATGCCTTGTGGTTGGAAAAGTGCTATGATTCTACCTTTTGGTAAGCCTGGCAAAGACCCAGCTAATGCAGGAAACTGCAGGCCTATAGGGTTGAAATCTCACTTGTGTAAATGGATGGAAAAGATAATTGTTCGTAGATTGTTATACTGTTTAGAACAAAGAGGATTGCTAAACTCATGTGAAAGTGGATTCCGCAAAGGTAGATCTACACTGGATGCTTTAGTGAAAGTTAGTAATGAGGCAGAAAAAGCAATTAGTATGAAAGAGGTCATGGCTATAGTGTATTTTGATATTGAGAAACCTTATGATTCCATGTGGAGAGAAGGACTATTGATTAAAATGCATAAAATGGGTATTGGCGGAAGGCTATACAACTGGGTCTTAGATTTCCTGTTTAGTCGGACATGCCGTGTTAAAGTTGGAGATGCTGTTTCAGATGATTTTGATATTGTAAATGGTATTCCACAAGGTAGTGCTATTAGCCCTATTCTGTTTAACATTATGATAAATGATATTTTTATGAATGTTGGTACAGATATTGGGTCATCGCTTTATGCAGATGATGGGGCTATATGGAAAAGAGGGAAAAATATTAGACATGTGACTAATAGCATTCAGGGTGCTATATTGAATGTTGAAAGATGGTCGTATGACTGGGGATTTAAGATGTCAGTTGCAAAGTCATGCTACATGTTCTTTACCAGAAAGAGAAGGATAAATAATATGCAGCTTAAATTGTATGGGCAATGTATGGAAAGGGTAACAGAGTTCAAATATCTAGGGTTATGGTTTGATGAGAAATGTATATGGAGAACTCATGTTAAACATATTGAAACAAAATGTAAAAAAGTACTGAATCTCATGAGATCATGTTCTGGTATTGAATGGGGAGCAGATAAACAATCATAACTGGACATCTATAGGGCCTTAATACGATCATGTATTGATTATGGGTGTATGGTGTATGGAGCAGCAGCCAAGAGTGTTTTGGGAAAATTAGACAGAATACAGTTCAGAGCTCTAAGACTTAGTGTTAGTGCAATTAAAACAACTCCTACTAATGCACTACTGGTGGAAACTGACGAATTGCCATTATATTTAAGATGTTCAAAGTTGTCATTGGCGTATTGGGTTAAGTTAAAGGGATCTGAAGATTAACAACCTACAACAAAGGTGCTGTGTGATTGTTGGGAATATTCACAATTTAAAGGTAAAGGATTTGGTTGGAATATTAATACAACAGCAAAAGAATATGGCTTAAATATATTAGAATATGGGCCAAATATTGTGTGGGGTAATGTTCCTCCATGGATATTACCAGTGCCCAATGTGGACTTGCAACTCGTGGAGCAGAAGAGAGAATGGATTGAAAGGGAAGTGGATAACATTGGATATTTGGTTCAAGATTATGTGAAGAGGAATTGTTATAACTGTATGCCAATATTTACTGATGGATCTAAAGATCCAGGGAGTGGATACCTGAGTTTGATGTAGTCACATGCGAAAGAATTAATGATAGATTATCTGTATTTACAGCAGAAATAGTTGCAATAATCTTAGGATTACAATGGGTAGAAGAGGTATGGCCTGAGAGAGTTGTCGTTTGTTCAGACTCTACTGCAGCTCTTAATAGTTTGAATTCAAAAGAAACAATAAGAGATTATTTATTGGTGGAAATATTTACGATAATGCTAAGAATACAAAGAGTTGGAATTGATGTACAATTTTGTTGGGTTCCTGCTCATGTTGGTGTGGAGGGTAATGAGAAACCAGATGAGACTGCAAAGAGAGTGTTGAAATTAAATAATGAAAGTTCCCTTTGGAAAAGGTGAGGCCAAATCATTAATAAGAAAGGCAGTGAGTGATTCGTGGCAGAAGAAGTGGGACATAGATATCAAAGGGAGACACTATTACAGTATACAGAAATCCATTAACATGAAGGCTTTCAAAGGGAAGTGCAGAAGAGAGGAAGTGTTTTTTTCAAGGTTAATATTTGGACATACTGGATTAAATTCAACTCTTTATTTAATGACAAAGTGTATTTCAGATAAATGTGATATTTGTAATGTTCCCGAAAATGTTGAGCATGTCATAATGAGATATACTAAATATAATTCAGAGAGGAGCACTTTACGTGATAAGATATATGAGCTAGAACGGGGATGGTATTTAGAAGGTATTCTAGGGACGGGAGAGAAAATGTGGGAGTGCTGAAAGGCTCTCTTTATTTTCCTTAAAGGCACAGGATTATATCGTAAAATATAGTTTTGTTTTTTTAAATGTAATCTGATGTAAAGCCCTGATGTTACACACTCCGGTACAGTAGGTGGCGGTATGCACCTATACATGTTTTATTACGATCCGCCATTAAATGAAGAAGAAGAAGAAGAAGAAGAAGAAGAAGAAGAAGAAGAAGAAGAAGAAGAAGAAGAAGAAGAAGAAGAAGAAGAAGAAGAAGAAGAAGAAGAAGAAGAAGATGATGATGATGATGATGATGATGATGATGATGATGATGATGATGATGATGATGATGATGATGATGATGATGATGATGATGATGATGATGATGATGATGATGATGATGAAGAAGAAGAAGAAGAAGAAGGAAGAGGGAAGGGAAAGGAAAGGAAAGGAAAAGAAAAGAAAAAAGATGCCTGACTCGAAGCTTGGGGCTGTACAATCTGTCGCACAATCCAGACCAGATCTCGGGGAATTACCTTTCACAGGTAAGACTGAACAATTGTATTTGGCCATCATTATAACATTATGTTGAGAGCTAACTAGTTGAGTAGCATGTTCCTGCAGTAGCGGAGGCTGCAGTTTCAGGACCGCATTTGCAGGAACCTGGAGTAGGACAATGCCACCTACTACTATAGCTAAAATTACCAACGATTTTTTAAAAAGCTGGCTGTTTGGATAACGTTAGCTAACTGTCTTTACCGAGCATGTTAGCTAGCTAGATATATAATGTAGAGTTAGGTTAGCTACCTAGCTCTCAATGGCTCACTTTATTTTAACAGCTCGGTTTATTTTTAGTTTCTATAGCACTAACATTAACTAGTTAGCTAGCTAAAATGACCAACAATTTTTAAAAACTAACATTAGCTGTTTGGATAATTCACTTAATCCAGCAAGGTAGACTATCTTGAAGTCAGTGTCTTGTTCTCCTGCATTTTCTCTCCCGCTCAAAACCCATTTTAACTGTGCGGTAACGTAAAATTTTCCCGACCGTGAAAACTGCCTGACTTTTTTACATTTTGGACAGGTCGGGAAAAATGTTATGACAGCGTTAGCTAGGTTAGTACTACATAGATAACGTTACCGGTAATGTTATGTCATTAATGTGTTAGAGTGATGTATTTTCTAGATTACCGCAAAAAGAGCTATGCTTTTACTAATAACTAGTTGGCCACCAGAGTCAGACTTAATAGCTAACGTTAGCGATAACGCTAGCTAGCTATGAAAGCTGAGACTTATAAGAAATCATGTAAACTAAATTGCCCATAATCGAGATTTTCATCTATACTGGCGTTTTTCTCCAAATCGACTTTTTATGACAAGCTTCTCGTTTCGGCTGAGCGACAGACATGCTATGAATCTGATTGCAGGTAGTTGGCTAGCTAACTTTTCTCAGACTGAAGGTTTCCCAAAGAGAAAGAGTTGAGGAGGCAGTGGGAAGTAGTTGTAAGAAGGGAAGGCTTTTCCGCCAGTGAGTCGTCCCTGCTCTGCAGTGAGCACTTCAAGCCGGAGGACTTTGACAGGACAGGACAGATCATCCTGTCAGGATTACAGATGGAACTAAACCATCTGTCTTCAGTTTCCCGACTCATCTCAAAAGAGTAGGTGTATCACAAGGCTATAAGCATTTGATAGCTAGTCAATGTCACACTGCTGAAAATGTTTTTTTGGGGTTTTTTTTTGTTTGTTTGCTCTGAATGTTTAGGAATAAATGATGTATTGTGTATGTATTACACTGTGAGATACTTAAACCAGTTCAAGTTGTTTTTAAGTATTTTTTTTCTTCCACTTTAGCCAGTGGCAACCAGGACAACGCAAGCCTCAAGGAAGGCTGAAGAGAGCCTATCAGCAGACTGTTCTCTTCATTTCCAAGAGACTGAACCTCTGCCTAATGTGAGTATTTGTACTAGCTATGCTCTCTCTCTCTCTGCCACTCTTTTCAGACACACTCACGTATGCACAAGCACACATTGAAACATGCTGTTGTTGAATATGCTTCACACACACACACACACACTCAAACCCACGGTGCTGGCAGTGGGATTGAGGGGTGATGAGATTAAGAATGCAGGCCAGTTGATAGTACATTGTACTAGCTATGCACCAAACAGCTGTGACTGAGGGATGTGATATAAACATTACTCAAAACATTTCCATCCTTCTTTCTACTAGGACCACTACTATGCATTGCCTGCACCTGTCACTGGTCAAAAGGCCAGACTCGGTGAAGCCTCGGCTAGGGTGTAGAGTCTGGAGCGAGAGATGAGGAACGCAAAGGACCGAGAACGGAGGGCAAAGAACACAATGCATGATCTTCTGGAGGATCTGAGGGGGAAGAATCTCATAAATGAAGAGCTGAAAGAAAGGCTCGATTTCAACTAAGGTAAAATGAAAATAAAACTTTGAACTTTATGTGTATCTTATGTTTACACTTTCCCATCTTTGTTAGGCTTCCTAGTTATTATTTCAAGGGCACTTACTAATTAGTCTGTGCTAACTGAATTTCAGAGTTTCTTCCATAGAGCTCCTGTCAAAACCGGACCACAAGTACACAAAAGACCAGAGGGAGTTTGCCCTCACTCTCCACCTACATGGTCCAAAAGCGTATAGCTATTTGAGAGAGTCTCTCCATCTTAACCTCCCACATCCACATACATTGCAGAAGGTATTCTTCATGTCATTTGATTGCACTTTAAAAAAATACTGGTTCAAATACAATAAATAGCTACTTTTCCATTTTACAGTTCTGTGGATGCCAAGCCTGGCCTCAACATGATGATGTTGGACATGTTTAAAAGAAGACGAGAGGACGACCCTGCTAAATGTGGATGTGTGACTCATGTTGGATCACATGGCTATCAAAAAACATGTCCAGTACAGTCCTCATACCCAGAAAATGTCTGGATTTGTGGACATGGGGGATGGAATGAATGAGACGGATGTTGCCACTGAGGCTCTTGTTTTTATGGTGGTTGGACTACAAGGCCATTGGAAGGCTTCAATTGCCTACTACCTGACCAAGTCTCTTAAATTACAGGGTGGCAACTCACCAAAAAAGCTGTGCAGAACAGTTTTGTTCCAAGGGTTTTAGCCATACACATATATATGTAGACGCCGCAGTGGCCGCTGGACCGTACGTCAACGTCGCTGCCATATTGTTAATGAAATTTCGATACGTCAGTCCGTTTCCAATATACAAAGGCCAAAAGGTGGCGCTACAGCAAGGACGTTTACATTTTAGCCTGTATGTCAGGAATTCTTAAAATTAATTGCCTCATGGCAAAATTTAATCTGAGAAAATAAACGGTTTGATGTATCCAACTTTCTTTGATAACTTTCGGGAAGCATGGTCTGTAGATGTTTCACACTGAATTTCAGAAGAATCTGACAAACGGTCTCGGATGAGATGATAAAAGTAGGTATTTCAGACAGTGTGAATAGGCAGGAAGACTAAGGTGTACGACATCACAATTGTTAGATATTTGTTAATAGTTATAATTCATTACCTTTATTATTCATATTTTTCTTAAGAAATGTTTACGTTGCTTGGAGCCTTGGCAATACAACAGTTTGAGTTCGTGAATTCGGTAGGTCCGATCAAGAATGCTCCGTGGTGCTGCGGGTTGACCCCACATCATGACATCCTGGAGGTCACCAGTTTTAATCCCTACATATGCTTGGCTTTCTGAACGAATTTTTGTTTTTTTGTTTTTTTAGAAAAGCATATGATTTTTTCAAATATCGTCAATTACCAATTTTGTTGCTCCTTTTTAAAAAAAAAATTGCATTCGTGTTTTTGTGCCTCATTCCCATTTCCATTGTGTGTTTCACAATAGGCAAAATTTGTCTTTATATTTTGAAATTAAATATGGCATGTGAAAAAGTATTTTTGTCTTGGTAAAATAAATAGACATACATAGTCTTTTTTGCTTAGAAAGGTTCCTAACTGAGTGAAATGACCCAGAAGTATCTAAGTGGTGGCCATGATAAGAGCTGTTCGAATTCTCTAAATGCTAAGGAAAGGTGGTTCAGTGCTTCCTATCTTATCTCTTTTTGCATAGGGCACACTGGATTGTCTTTTGCGAAAGGAAAGGAGATAATGCCATCCCACAATTCCTTACGGCAGCAACATTTAAAGCGAAGCACCATTTGGCCGTTCACGAAAACAAACGATCAACATGACTGAGTTGTGTGGTGGTTCTTAAGCTATTATATGCATAGGCTTATAATCAGATCATAATCAGCATATTAACCATAACACAGAAGTGTGTCTTTCAAGAAAAAGGGATATGAGACGTTTTTAGCCAGATTATGTTTTTAATTAAATATGTTTGAAACTTATGAATGATGATATGTACAGTAGTAAATGTGTAGGCCTAACATGTTATGCCTATCTTGCATTAAATTTAATGAATTATTTTCATACAATCGTACTAATTGGGATTCATGTTGATAAATATGAGTGGACAGGAGGGTGAGTGTGAACATTCTCAATGTGACAACCATTTCATTTCACTTTTGTGACTGGTAGCCTATATTCCTTTTTTATTTAAATTCCAACCTTGGTAATGAAGTGACATGGTAAGAACACATGGGGCGAAGTATCTAAGATGGGCTTTTAGTAGTCCATCTTCGGAACATTGTAGTTTTACCATGGCAGACCCACATCAGCACTGCGGTTGGGCTCCAGTATAGGTGTTTTCATATCCGGTTTCCATGTAAGTCTACGGTACAAATGCGGTCAAAATACAAAGTCAATAATTTTTTCTCACAAGAACATATAGTCACAATATGTGTATTTTATTCGTCTTATGCCTGTCCATGGGTCGATTTCATGATTTATTGTGTCATTTGGACACTTATAATATTTGTTGTGGACCAATGAGGTACAGTTTGCGTCACTTCCTGATTTGTGCAGAGGACTACGCTGCAGTAGGGGCTACAGTCTATGGTCACTGGGGTGCGAGGTGGCGCTTCTTGGCCTTGACATCGCGGCTCCGACTCATCGTCCACAGTCCAGCTGTGCGAAATCAGAAAATGCAGCATCCCATTTCCTAGTGATTTCATTATGGCGTGTGCTATTTACAGCTGCACTAGACGACCATAAAATAATCCTCCTCTGAAGTTTTCTCGGTAGCCATTTTACTATTTCCTTTAGTGTACTTTAACAAATAATTAGTTGACAGAAAGCATAATCAGCTTGCTATATTTGGTAGTCCAGTAGCCTATGCTAAAACAGTTCACAACTTTGGCTACCAAGCCATTTGACTAGCTAGCTAACCCTAACCGGCAAATACTCAATCTGTCAAACGTGTTTGACCGCTTGTCAGTCGTGTACATTTCGTAAATGTCTACCTGGACCGTGCTTCACGGATGTGACAAAACTACTATAATCCCGGTTTTGGGATGAACACTGCAAAATGTTCAGTTTCACGAAGCGAATTAAGAGTCTTAAGGTTTATTTGCTGGATAACATACAACACACGATGAAATCACACGCACAGAATTTAACGAAATTAACCATCGTAAGACTGGCATTTAGAACGGAACATGTTTTTAGCATTTAAGAGACCGTCAAGAGCATTTAAGCCAGTGGTTCTCAGAATCGGTCCTGGGGGCTCCTTGCATATATTGGCTTTTCTCCATTGGTTTTGATGATCTACAAGAAAGAAAAAAAAAATTATAAATTCAATGTACATTATTTTTGTCTTCATGCACCAGGTGGAAAACTTGCTCTACAAAGTGCGTTGCCATATTTACACGCTTGCAGATCAGTTATTAAAATACTTGGTAGATTTGTTCATCACCGCTGACAGTGTTAATTTTTATTTGTTTAAGTGACTTGCGAACGATCGGTCAGCTAGCGTCACCCAGCAAGTGAACACTACAAACAGCGATGGAGTAGCAGTTACTGGCTCATTAACTGACTGTGGCGAAAACCTACGGTGATAACTTGCTCTCTGATTGATTGACCATCACAGTGTAGTCGATGTTCTTCCCCTGTGGTTCATATTGCTAATGCGTAAGCTAACCACGGATAGCCTACCTAGCTCACTGGCAAGCTGATATGCTAGTTAAGCATATTCGTTTTGCTGAGAAACATAAATTGAAGATAACTGAACATAACTTTATTATTAATGTCATACATATAATGTGATTACATGACACAGTATCACGGACGGAAATTAAACTCCGTAATCATTTGATAATATATTTTAAAACATAACGGCAGACAATCAGCTTGCCTCGAGTTAGTTCTGCAATTGTTCGTTCAGGTTGATGGGCTTTTCCGCACCGGACTGTCAATCACATTGTAAAAATTACAGAACCACTTAACTCTATGGTTATGGCTCCAAATCGACAACATGGCCGCGCCCGCCATTCCCTTTTCCACCGCAGGGCCGAACGGTTCTGAGCACGGAGAGGAACGGTTCCAATGGTGTTTCCACTTGGAAATGGTTTGGCGCAGAACGCTTACAAACCGTGCCCAGCACGATATTTTCGGCACGGTTATGCCGCGTTTCCACCCAAAGTACCCAGAACTTTTAATCCCAGGAACTACTTTTCAAGGAACTAAAAAGTTCCTTCAGCCCATTGTTGTCTGATTTTCCACCGTGGTCGAAAGACCCGCAAAGATTAGGCAAATTAGTCCGCTGACGTATGAAAAAGCTACGTCGTCGTCAGTCCATCTGTCGTATGATTTCTTCTGTAGCTTAACTCCATACAACCGTGACCGAAGTACATTATTTTCAAATAACGGGACAGCCCAGAGGGGTGTATTCCACTTATACAACGGGTTACCAACAATGACTATATGGTTACTTTAGTAGGCTATGTATTGATTTTTATCGACTTAATCACCTGAAATTGAAATATTCTTCCGCGGCCGTTTGGGCATATTATTTTACCGTTGTCAAGCAGAACTCTCGTTGGTAGTTCGACTTGGACCGTTGTTATGCAACAAACAGGATATAACAGGCCAGTATACAAATTCTAGCTGTTTTATATATCCTCTCAAACACATTCACTATGTTTTTATGCTAACATTCACTTTCATGCCTTGACATCCGAGGCGACAGAATGCATTCACATTCCACAATAGCAGAAAACTTGCACACGTCGCAAGCAATTTGCGACTCTCGCCGTCATTTCCATATAATCGCAAAATGACAAGAATAATCGCAGAGAAAAACTGGCAGTTTGATAAAGCAAAAGGGACGATTACTAGAATTAACCTGTTATTTTACCCTGACAAAAAGTGCGAAAGGTGATTTTTTCCTGTTCGCTTTTACTGTATGGTCAATGTAAAATGCTAAAGCAAGAAAAGAAGAGCACACATGTTATAATCCTCAATCTTAATTTCTCATCTGTAGACGTTGGCAGGCTATAACAAAAAGTAGGCTACTGCGCCGCATAAGTTTGAATTCACGTTATTATTTTGAAAAGAAATCGGACTTGCGGCTGCAGATTTTTTAAAATGGCAGTTGAAATAAAATGCTGTGAGTACTCGACCAATCAGAAATGTTCGCATTTGCGCCCCACCCCAAAAGTTCTGGTACTCACGGAATGATGTGGACACTGGACACAGCTACCCAATGAGGATTTTCCTTCATCACGTACTACCCCCCGAGCAGGGACTTTTTGGGGTCCCTGGAACTTAATTTAGACCCTGGTCCCTGCGGTGGATTTCCTCAAAAGGTTCCTAGTTCCTGGGGAAAGTTCCTGCGGTGGAAACGCGGCTTTTGACAACCGTACTTAGTGCAGCAGAACCGTCCTGGTGGGTGGGCTTAATGACGTAGGTATTCACTTGATTTCACATTACGTCGGTTTTGTGACTCCGCATGTGGTCTCTTCACGTCTTCTTCCATAAGCTAGGTCGGTAGAGAAGCTAATATAAATGAAAAAGCAACTCAAAAATTGTATTCCGTCATAGCAACAAGATAAACCCGCCAACAATAGCCCTAAGATATGTCAATACAGCAGTGACAACGCTGCTCACTGAATAACGAAATAAACGAGACAAAGTTTTAAAAAATGATGCCATGTCATTCAACAGTCAATATCTGGGACTAAATATTGAATATATACATAACCTTACCATTGGTTTTACGTGGAGAGATGTCCCTTTTGAGACTGAGTGGTCATATAGTCTTGGACAATCCGTTTGTGAAATATACGCGCATTTGTGATGCCTGGGTACCTTCGTTTACGGCGTTGTCGCCCTTTTTAGTACAGTCCCAGCCAACATGTCTATGTGGGGCCCACGTGGGTTTTACCCAAGGTAGATGGGATTCATCTGGGCATGGGCTCAGAGTGGGCTTTATAATGGGCTGCTGTTGGGGCCCAGGTGGGCAACCCAGATTAATTCAGATGGGCTAGAAATGGGCCCATGTGAACAATCAACCACATGGGTACTGCATGGGTCCTAACTGGGCCCATCTTAATGGGGAAAAAGCCTCACCAACGCTTAGAATGGGGGCTAAATTAGCTGATATGGATCAAATTTGACTAATTGTTAATCAATGTTTTTTTTTTTAAGCAAAAAACTAGAATATTCAGTTTAAGGAATCCTCGCAGTGTAACACAATGAGATGAAAACTTGTCTGTTCATCATCTGAAAATATTTTGAAGTACAAATATTGTACTTGACACACATTCTCTATGTGATATGACAACAGTGCGTGTAAAATGTCAAGACAATTCAGTCTATTGTTCATGTGCTAGGCTACTGCCTATTGTCCTATTGAAATACATTAAAATGGCAGATGAAATCACACACACCCAAAATTGAATGAAAAATGTGGTACATCATGTTTTGTTTAATATATGATGTGCAAGTATGGTGTGCATACCAAAAAATAAGCTTCTGTGTTGAAAACTGTAAAAGTGTGTGTTCCGCAACAGACGTATTACGGTGAAGCCACACTATACGCAGTCCCACCGCACGGCAACCCCGCAAGGCATGTTGGGATTGCCGGCAGGCCGCGGGGAGATGTCCAAAGTTCAACTTTGACCCCCTCGCCGCGTTGCGGTAACCAATCTGATTTGATCTAATGATCCGTCAAGTAAATTGTCCCCATTTTTTTCTAATTTTAGTTCCACATTCTATTGTTCCACATTTTTTTTTAAATGGAAGACTCACTCATAATTGCCGTGTCTGTATGATCCTGCGCTGCCCTCCTACAGAGACACCAACAAGAAGAACGCAGCGTGGAGGAAAGTTGCAGAAATTGTCGTTGTCTCTGGTATGTCGATAGCCATTACCATGTAAATTTCACAGAAGATGCAATGCTGCCGACGAGCTTGTGGCTAGTGGCTAGTCGATATCAGACAAGCTAATGAACGTTTGCCTGAATGTATATTGAATGTATATTGCCCATGAATGTATATTGTGCTATACTTTATATATTATATAAAAAGAGGTAACAATAAATAAATGATAACAGCACATACGTTTTACCCAAGATAATTGTCATTCTGAAGAATGTTTATCGGATGCAGAGACCGATCTAGTTGAGAGAAACTTAGGGTAAGTGAAGTCAAAGTGACCATAAAACTAATAATGTATTAGTTCCTAGCTGTTTGTGATAGTTACTACCAGCCTCTCAGCTAGCTAACCAAATCTAACTTTGATTAAATTATCTGGCTAATTAGCAATACAATGTTAGTGTTGTTATTGTTGGTTGTCTAGCTAGACATTAAAAGACAATCTAGCTAGGCAATTGATTGAATGTGACATAATGTGACTGTATATACAGGTCCATCTTATTTTGTTAAGTCATTGGGCTGATGTTGCCTGCCATAGGAGGCTACCCCAGTGTGGTTATTGATTAGAACAATTGTATGACAATTATTAATTATTTTCATTGTTTTACTTTCATCAGAGGAGGTTTGCAGATGCAGGTGGAAAAACCTGTGCGATACATTTATGAAGGAAACAAAGAAAGAAAAGGAATTGATCAGGAATGGGGCTGTGGGAGTCCATCGACAGCCATGGAGGTACATGGCTGTCATGGGCTTCCTGGCCCCATTCATAGAGTGCAGGGCAGGTAGCGCTAATATTGAGCCCCCAAGCCAGCCAGCCCCCTCAGCAGCCAGCCAGCCACCCCCAGCAGCAGCCAGCCAGCCACCCCCATCAGCAGCCAGCCAGACAGGTACCCCCAGCAGCAGCCAGCCAGCCAAGCAGCAGGCCCTTTATCAGTGCTGCAGCCATCCCCGCCAACCCGACCTCCCATAGGGAAAAGAAAAAAGGCGCGACATGTGGAAATGTCCTCATTTGAGGATAGAATTGAATTGTACGTGCTCTAGAAAAGCTTTGGACGAGGATGAGGGTCTTCTTTCAGGGTATCTTACCTGAGTTCCGGAAGCTCTCTCCCTCCATGAAGCCAAAGCTGAAATTTTTAATTCACAAACTTATAATTGAGGCAGGAGGGGGAGAAAAGGAATAACTTGCCTGACAAAAAAGACAAAAAATTTTACATTTCATAAAATTATTAAAGCAAGACTTTTAATTAATTACTTAAAATAATGGTGTGGGGGTGGGGTTATACTTAACCGCTTTCTGGAATACATTCTGATGTGCATTTATTTTGCAGCCTTTGCATAAGAGTGCGTTGTGGGGAAATACTTTTTGTGTGTTTATTTATTTCTTTGCTTTTTCAAGAGAAATTAGTGGCTCTTAAAAGAGCCATTGGTTTGTAGACTGGGCCAGACCGGAGGCTACACCACTTGATGCTGCTAAGCAACAGCACCCTCCTCACTGAAGTATGCGCAGAAGGCTTCCCTTGCTTGGATGGCTTCCCTGGGTGCATTGTTGCTCCCCACCCTCCCCATAGGTCTGAGAGCATCAGCGACGGTGTCAGGGGTGAGTGCTGATGCTGTGCCTCTCCTCGGGCCTCTCATTGTTTTCACCCGCAGGAAGTTGTGAAGGATGCAGGTGGCCTTCACACAGAGCTCCACCTTCTCAGGGTCCAGCGTGATGACCCAGCGATACATCCGCCACTGAGAAGACAGGATCCCAAAACTGCACTCGACTGTCAACCTGGCTCGGCTCAGCTGAAAATTGAAGACTCTCTGCTCACTGCGAATGTTGGAGCCTGGGAAGCGGCACATGAGGTACCTGCGGAGGGGGAAAGCCTCATCTCCTACCAGTACATAGGGCAGGCTGCCATGCTGCTCTGCTCCCGGGATGACGGAGTCTTCAGGGAAGTCCAGTGTTCCCTCCACAAGACGCTTGCCCAAGTTGGAATTGGCTAAGATGCCACCTACACTGTTGCTCCCATACCCTCCAACATCTACAACCCTAAACCGGTAATCTGAATCCACAACAGCCAATAGGACAATGAAAAATGTCCCCTTGTAGTTGTGGAACCAAGAGCCAGAGTTGGGTGGAGCCTGGATGACTACATGCTTCCCATCGATGGATCCTAGGCAGTTTGGAAAATTCCAACGCTGACAGAAGCCTTCTGCAATGGTCCTCCATTCCTCCATTGTGGGTTGGAGCATGAACTCCTCCACCAAGCACTCAAAAATTGCTCCAGCCACATCAGGGACAATGTCAGCCACAGTGCTCCTCCCCACTCGGTAGCTGAACACGATTGTTCGGAAGGAGTCCCCAGTAGCAAGGAATCTGTAGGAACATAATATAATTAACAATGATTTATTTGTGTGTTATATATACACACATATATATATGTGTGTGTGTATATATATATATGGGGGTTTCTTCAACTAGGAGCACTTTTGTCCTTGTGAACTTATTAAAAAAAACTTGTTCAAATCACACTTACCACACTACCACTTACCGTGCGGCACATGTGTGTGTGAATGTCTGAATGTGATTAAAGGCCAAATCTAATCAAGGGTTTGACAAATTTCTTTCCAGACTGACACTGGTGCCATTTGGCCACTGGTACAGGCTCAGGGATAAGTCCTGTTACTTTCACAGATTGATACCAGATGATGTCATCTCTCTCTGGCCAATAGAATCGCTGTAACCATCAATATCTTGAATGATGCCCAGTTACACATCTCCTTCATAATTGACGGCACACCACTGAACTATAAGCCCCTCGCGTAAGTCCGGAATGTGCTGCAGACCTAAATTGTGGGATGTGTTAGGATGTGATGTGCTGGTTGAGGGGCAAGCTTCCTCCCATCCTGAAACATTGCGGTTTCTGGATTTAATTAATATATAAACATAGTATTACACGTATCTATTTTTACAATCCATATTTGTGCCTTATCAACATAGATAGCTTGGGTTTATGTGTTAACACAATGCCTTTCTCATTTCCACCACACTTGTCTTTTCCACCACAGAGGGAAGTGTGGTGGAAATGACTGTGGTGGAAATGACATTTCTACAGTATTTTGTGAAAGGCAGCTTGACATATTAGCTTTGATTTGATAGCTAGCATATGCTGCATGCAAAATTCACTTATTTGACTTAAAAAATCTATCCTCTTACAAACTTCCATGAAAGTACAGCATGTTTGGAAATGACATACAATAAAAATATTGTCTGTTCAAGCAATATTTACCTTGATTTCTCTCCTCCATATCAGACATGTGCTCCGTTGCCACTGTCTAGTTCCTTAACAACCACCTAAACAATCTCTCATACAGACTTTTTAAAGGGAAATTACATTGCTGTGGTGGAAATGATGGTTATACTGTGTGACAACTATATTTTGTGTAAAAAATAATATTGACAACTGTCTCACATTAAATACTAAAATGTTTTTTTTATTATTTGAGTATTACTTTGTCCAGGAACATTAAATGTTTTCATATAAATTATATTTTTACACTTTATTTTCATTGTTGAATTTTAAAAGTCTGGGTGTGGGACAAGGGCAAAACAGTGATATTGAAGCCTATAAGGCTGTTGAAAAGTAAGAAAAAATCATAATGGACACATGGTAAAAAGTTTCTAAGATGGTTTTATTGTTAATTTAACAAGGAGAGAGGGAATTGTACAAAATTATATGTATTTTTTAAAATATGACCAAAGGACATGAAAGTGCTTGTAGTCTAAGAACCACCTATATATATATATGTATATATACACTAGGGTTGAGCCGAATACTCGGATGAAAGGAGTATCCGGTACGGATAATGTACTTTTTACGAGCACGAGTACCATCCGAGTAAAATGTGTCAATATCCGTACTCGTGATGAAGGAAAATCCTCATTGGGTAGCTGTGTCCAGTGTCCACATCATTCCGTGATGGCCAGCCACACACAGAGATCCTCCTCTACACAGAGCCTATACAAAAAGTTCGCTGCCGCTGCACCATACAACACAATCTTGCCATCGTCACAGCCACTCTCTCCACAGGGATCTATTATCTAATGTAATTGTCATATATTCTCAATAAAATAAAGTTTGTAATTGTCAGATTCGGCTCAACACATTATTCTCACCATAGCTAAACACACATTTACTGGACATTCACAAGTAAGCACATATTACTGATTACAAATGGACATTTCTAGCTTCTAGCATCTAGCTTGCTACAGTGCGGCCAGTTAACTAGCTGGGGCTAACTAGCCAGTCAGCTAGCGACTACATGATATATTACATTACAATTACATTACATTACAGGCATTCAGCAGACGCTCTTATCCAGAGCGACGTACAACATCATTTGTGCATCAGTTGAAGGTGCAGAAAAACACACTAGAGTGAAGTAAATATAAGCATGTACTTGTATTTAGCGATCTCATACACACACTCTACTAGCATCATTGACATCCTAGCATTCTTATACATCCACTGTACTACTGCAATATCACTTTTTGTTTTTAGACGTCGTCGCTCACCTGGAATCACAAGATATACAGTACATCGTGGTTAGCCAACTGCGTCTGCCCCACTGACTTTAATGGGTCGCGATGAGACAATTACGAGCACGTTGCTTGTCTTATGTTGATATAGTAAATAAGGCTGTATTAGTATTACTAAATGTGTGAAGGCGATTTTTAAAATACAGTTTATTATGTGTATTTTTACTGGACTTACATTTTAATAGGTAATGATGTCCAGTTATTTCTCAAAAATACGAAGTAACAACGGGCAAGCACCAGCTATAATAATCGCAGGGATTCAAGCAATTCGTTTCACAATTCCCTAGCCCAACATCAGTCTGCTCATCGGTTTAACTTTCACTCCGTTTGTAATCGGTGTCATATTAAACACAAACCCCAATAATAAACAAACACAGAGCGGAAGTTAATTTAGGGCCAAGCGCATAACGTTGGCAGCGCGCGTGCGTCCGATGAAACCGATATAAATAGCAATGCTGCTCCAGAATTCTGGACTTCTATGACCTCACAACAGAATAACGTGACATCACAGCGGAGGTCATTGCAGGTGTTTCTTGGAATTACATAAATAGAGACAAATTGCAAAGAAACCATCCTGAATGTGGTTTATGAATTGACTGTAATCTTGACTATTCTTAAACCAACATGGATTAACATGGACATCCTGTCCAAGTTAAACATTGAAGCCAAAATCCGAAAGGTAGGCTGTTATCCACTATTTGGTATACCCATTGTTATATTTTAAAAAAAGAAAGACTTTACCGTGCTTTTTAAATGTGGCTTGTAGATATTTTTGCTGAACTACATGTCATGGTCCTGTGTTCTTGTCTGCGTTTCCCCTGTTGGGCCGCCAGATGGCGGCACTTCTGTTTTGTGTCCTGCTCCCCCCCTGTTAATTGTATGATTGTTTCATTGTCTCGTTATCCCATCATTGTTCCCACCTGTGTCTTATCCCCTCCTTCTGGTTTGATTGTTTTTTGAGTTCACCTGTGTCTTGTTACCCCTGTCTATTTAAGTTTCCCCCTCCCTTGACTCAGGTGCTGGTTCCTTGTGGTTATGTCAGATTGTTTGTGCGTAAGCCTCTGCCCCATGTGTTCCTGCCCATGTCTTGGTTTTCTAGTGTTTTTTTGGAGTTTCTGCATTTCCTTTGTTCCTGTGTTTGTTTCCTACGTATGTTTGCGCCGACCGTATGTACCTGCCTGTGTTTGTGACCTGTTTGTGTTTGTTTGAATTACCCTTGTGTTCTGCCTGCCTGTGTTCTGCCCTGACCGTGTTCTGCCCTGCCTGTATTTGTGAGTCCCCCTTGTTTTCTGCTTTTAGATATTTTTTTGAGTTTGTGTTTTTGCCCATTGTGGCCTTGTTTGTTCCCTGTTTGTTTGCCTGTTAGTAAAGTCTTTGTTAATTTTCCCCTTTTTGAGTTTCGTGGTTTTTTCCCACTCTGCGCCTGGGTCCCAGCACCCGTACCGTGACACTACAGTAGTCAATTACCAAATACAGCTAATTTAATTAATTAATTTCAAGTTTTGATTATGATCTTCAATCATAATTGTTCATTCTGACTAATATGATCACAATTACTGAATACCCACAATAGCTAATAATGTTTTATAGCTAATCTAGAACTACATCTGAGTTTTTGTTATTTTTCGGGGCAACATAGATGTACTTGGTATTCGTGAAGGCCTTAACTGTCTATGAACCTCTCATGCTGTGTATCTAATGCTCGTGTTTAATTTAAGAAACGCATGTTGATTTCATTTTTTAATAAACAGGAAAATAAATAAATGGACAGCATTGTTTGTATTATCTGAAATCTGACACATTTTTCTTTTTCTACCGAAGGATTGCGGCATTTTGCACAGCTGTGTGGAGTACATAGCAACAACTGTACTCTGCTGGAGTAAGAGCAAATATGAAGAGCAGGTAAGAGATTATTCTTCCAGAAGGAGGTATTACAGCGACGAGTATTAATATTAATGCACATTAGTTTAGTAACCACACAGTGTTTGTTAACCCTCATTTAAGATTAAATACAAAATGTTTCACAGGTGAGTTGAGCTGCACAGTCAGGCTTGAGGGGTGAAACTTTAAACAACCCACTGCCCATTTCACAGTGTAGACACGATTTTATACACCAGCACAACACAACCTTTGTCTACTCCACTTGTCATGGTTCTGTCTTTTTGTTTCTCTTTTTCCTTTTTTGGGCCGCCAGATGGCGGTAGTCTTGTTCCTTTTCCCTGCTTAATTGTTTTATTGGTTCCAATTATTCTATTATTGTTTTTCAGTTGTGTCTAGTTATCCCTTCCCTCTGTGGTCTGATTGTGCATTGTGCCCTCCTGTGTCTTGTTAGGGTCTAGTCTATTTAAGTCGTCTTCTTCCCTGACTCGGGTGCTGGTTCCTTGTGTTTTCACTTGTGTTTCCTTGTGTCTTGCCTGAGCGTTTGCCCGTGTTTCCCCATGCCTGTTTTTTGTCCACCTGTTTCTGCCCTGCCCGTTTAGGTTCCCTTTGGATTTTCTGTTTTCTGTTTTTGAGTTTTGTAATTCTGTATTCAGACTTGTGTGCAGATTTCAGACGGACACCTCTGAGCAGCGAGATCGCCTCATTCACCTGGTAGGGACGGTTCACGGCCACTATACTTCCTTTAGTTACTCATTCAGAATAAGCAGCCCCGGTATCTACTGCAGGCCTCTGGCTCAGGCAGCTCTGCTGCACAGAAACGCCCTAGTGATGTCATCAGAGTAAAGTCCAGAGAGGAGAAAGATGCTATGAAGCAGGAACACTTTTATTAGCAAACTGTGAGGTACAATGAGTGGCTACTGCCAAGTGGCTAATTGCATTCTGCTCAATCCCTATATCTGTAATTACAAGGTTACCACACCATTGCATACTGTCAGTAATGCTGTCCCGTCAGTAGATGTAATGGGTCTGTCAGTACATGTAATCGGTCTGTCGGTGTGTAATGGGTCTGTCAGTAGATGTAATGGCGTGTCAGTAATGTTCTCCTTGTGCTGTGCTCAGGTCTGGGAGGTGAATATGAGGGTAAAGCTGCAGGACATCTGCAGAGATGTAGGGATGAGTCCCAGCAGCTCAGAAGCCCCTCTAATGAGCGCCCAGGATACCCAGCGTGCCGCTCTCGCTGACCTGTGAGAGTGGCCCACTGCGAGAGCTGGCACAGGCGCTGGCACACCCGTTCACCTGCCCCCCCCACACCCTGTCAGCGGTAGTGGGGGACGGCGTTACCGACCTGCTCGGCGCCATCATGGAGCCAGCCAATCGCAGAGCGTCGAGCAGGGCCATCAGCGAGGTGGCGGTGGGCGTGGCCATATGCGTCCATGACGACCTGCACGCTGCGTGATGGGCAGAGGAGCGGGCTTTCGGGGTGCAGTGCTGGAGGTGGGCCAGGTCCAACATGGTGGGGGTGCTCCACAGAGACCTGCTGGAGCAGGCCGGCTCCCCTGGAGCTCTGCAGGCCGTCCTGAGGGGGAACAGCGCCGCGGTCACCTCCGCCATCGCCACCGCCATCGCCAAGGCCCTCCTCGCGGCTGCTGATACCGCACTGAGTGCCGGCCCTGCCACGCCTGAGGAAGAGGAGAAAGAGAACGTCCCTGCGGCAGAAGATCCTGTGAACACTGCAGTGGAACCAGAGACGCCAGTGGCACAAGACATCAGTGGTTGATAGTGAGGCATCCACAACTTCAGAGGAGGAAATGGACTCCTGCGTGACATCACTGGCGGACAGTGACTCACCAATCACATCTGTGGTGGAAAGTCAAGCAATGGACTCCTGCATGACATCACTGGAGGACATTGACTCCCTAATGACATCTGTGGTGCAAAGTGGGGCAGTCATGAGATCACTAGAGCCAATGGACTCCTGCGTGACATCACTGGAAGAAATTGGCTCAAAAATGTCATCGGTGGATAATAGTGATGCAGTCATGACATCACTTGAGGAAGTAGACTCCTGCATGACATCTCAGGAGGATATGGACTCACCACTGACACCACAGATGGAAAGTGAGGCACCAATGACATCAACGGTGCTAACTGATGTGGTCATGGCAACGCTGGGGGGAATCCCCACGACTGAGGAACCTCTGGTGGAGGAGGGAGGAAAGCCAGATGGAGTAAGTACTGTATGAAAAGCTCCTCCCACTGATTCAGCACCCTGCACAGCATGTCTGCCAATCAGTGATGTTATCAGGATATCAGGGCTTGATTGGCAATTTTTTTGGCTTGATTGTCTGTGATTGGTTATTTCCAATTGTGGAACATGGACAAATGTCCTGATGAGAAGTTTTTTTTAAAAAAGAGAAAAGTGTGATTGTATAGTTGAGATGTTCCAGACAGTGCTTAATGAGATGTGTGTGTGATTGCAGTTTGACATGGAGATCCCTGTTCCACTGGACACTGCCGCGGGTGATACACTCCTGGACCTTCCACACAGTGAGTCATAGATAGTATGCGCTGGGTGGACACTGTTGAAAATGCTCCTTTACTTTTGCACCCAGTGGCTAAATAATCACAGTTAGCAGCTCCCAGCACAGAGACGTCTACACAGAGAGGCTGTGCTGAAAGGAGTCTCTCCCTCGTCTTTTTCAGAGGAGAAGAAGCAGAAGAAAGGAGTCAGGCTCTTCTTTGCCCGAGTGTGGAAGGCCCTGAAACGCAGCTGCTGCTGCTGCTGCGTTTCCACAGAGACCGACTGAAATTTCAAATGTTTAAATGTCTGTGTGTTTGTGTGTCTGTCTCTGTCCTTTTTGTCCTTTTGTCTGTCTCTTGCCTGCCTTGCCTGCCTGCCTGCCTGCCTTCCTGTCTGTCTGTCTGTTTGTCTGTTTCTGTCTGTCTCTCCATTTTAGATCTGGCCATCACCAAGAAGAATTACTAATTAATACAGCGCACAAAAACAGCAAAAAGAAAAAAACAACAAAAAAAAAACGAAAAAAGGATTTTTGCTTCAGAGTTTGGATTAAACAGCGAAGGCATTTCATCACATGTTGCAGTGATGTCAGTGTTCGCATTTATGGCATTTTCTTGTGTATTCTTAGAAAACAAATGTTTTAAAATATTACTTTCAGGATTGCAAAAGAAACCTGTTGAATACAGATGGGACACTGGAATGATACAGTGAAATGGAAGCCAGGACTCACACTTTGGTCCTGGTGAGTACACAGTGGTACAGTGGTGTGTTTTAGTGGTACACAGATGTGTCAGCTGAGTCTCTGCAGGTTAGCACCACTGTTCCTGTATGTCTGATTACAGAGAGGCAAACAGTGATGTGATGACATCACAACTGGCAGCGGATGCCAGCAAGATATGGAAACTACAGTATCAGTAGAGATGGACAAATTCACAGTGGCAGACGTCATTTACCAGGACGAGAGGGTAAACCAGCAACGACCGTCATCAGTAATCAAGGCCCCATCACCTACAGTGCTTCTGCATGTCATTTTATTAGTCGTCATTGCACAAAGACTGAAATATTATGAGCGTGTGAGCAATGCACAGCTTAGGCTGGGTCTCTGTGCGTATGAAAGTTGGCCCTGCATGCAGGCTGCTCCTGCTATCCCAGGATTCAGTGTGGCTGAGGATACGCACAGAAAAGCAAAAAGAATGTAAATTTCCCCCAAAATGTTTTTTTACCTACAAGGTTCTACAGTGGAAAATTAATTCTTGTTTTCTGATCAAGTTTTGTCTATTCACACAGCTCCTCCACACAGGCCAAAATGTGGTGAAGTTAAAATGTTTTCTGGATGGACACCGTGCAGGTAAGAGACTGTATGAGTGACCAGCCAGTAGCTTTGAACAAGAAACACATGGAATCAGAATCACACAAGGGAGAGCACATCTGTGTGCCTCACAGCTGGAGCAATAATGGGGTAATAAAGCAGTAATAAAGGGGTAATAATGGCATTATAACCATTTGCACATGTTTCAGGGTTGCTATATCTGTTGGCTTATTAATATTCCTAAGTAATTACAATGTGTCCATTTTGTGTTTATCAGGAACCATCCAGAGAGACTCATTTCAGGGGGAGCCTAAACAGGTGTGAGGATGAGTTGGCGGACTTTGCGCCCTGACCCCCCGGATATGCTGGATTTATTAGGCACAGTGTGAGCAGTGTGTGCTGCTGTTGCTGTGTGCTGAAGTGGTTAAGGATGAGAAGCTTCTGTCGTAGCCCCCAGGCTGGGATGGGCTCTTCCTGGCCGACCCTGGGGCTGGTGGACAGGCCTGCAGCAGGGATGCTAACACATGTGTAGCGTGGATGCTAGCACATGCAGCAGGGATGCTAGCACATGTACCCCTGCACAGAGACACACATCCCCACTTTGCAGGTATGATTTGCGAGAAAATTGGTTAAAGCGCTGTATGATTCTTCTTGGAACGATGTCTTTTGCTTTTTTCTCATTTATCAGAAATAAGTGGTAGATTTATAACACAGTTTTACAATGAACATATTTTTGTTGTGTGAAACTTACATTTCAACATAATTTCCTGGTCAAGCTCCTGGTTTGTAACTCACTCAGTCACTCACTCGCATTTAGCAGGCTGAAGATTCTCCACAAGGGGGAGCTATTATTTGTATAGCATGCATTGCTGGAAAAACACCGTGGCTCTTAATAGTCTGGGTCATCTTGCTAGGTTACCACAACAAAAAATGATCAGGCAATGTAACACACTGAAGTCATTGGAAACAGGTATCATAACGTTCAAAACGTAGCTAAAGCGTATCAACTACTTGATCTAACGTTACTGTGCATAATTTATACAATGTTAGCTACGTTTAGCTAGCTAGCTAGCTACAATCAATTTAGTTAGCTAATTCATAACTATTGCAGGCTTATTACTGGTCAGCTAGCTATCGCTTACCACGAGTTTGTTACCTGAAACGAAGTCAGTGCTAGAGTGAGAGCACCTATTCGACCACCTTCGTTCGACAAACGGGAAAGCGTAAACTGATTTACAACTATATATGAAAAAGGCGAAATATCGGTAACAACCCGTACCTAGTTATGTAGGAAAAATGTCCTCGTTATCCTCCTGTGGTTATTTTTTCAGTACTTTCACAATTTTTTTTTCGGTGCCGGCAAATAAGTCAGCGGTGGTCCAGCGCTACCTTTGGTTGCTAAGCGGACATCGACCACCCAATATAAATGAATGGAACTTGTCATAAATTTGCTAGTATACTGTCGTGCGTATTTGAGGTTAATATGAGAGAGGGTGGTCTCTATCAGCACGTCTGGGAATTCGTACATATTCACTGTTGTAACCCAAGTTGCAGGACGCAAAATAGCCCTTAGGAAAGCAGTTTGAAATTATGAAGTAACCTTGCGCGCTCTGTCTACTACTGTCTTCACACCGTCAGTTAATTTAAAAAAAATAATAAAACCAGAGTAACAATCAAGGCTGCAAATAAACAGGCTGAATCTTGCATTGTGTACTACCTATAGCACATAACTACTTATTTGACCACCACCCACACACATACACACTCTTTTTATTTGAAACACTTATACGATCAGTGATTATACAATGAGTGATACAGAGTGTAATTTGATTGACACTGAACCAGCAGTCAGGGTTTGCTCAACCTTACAAGGCAGTGAGGATCAAGTCAGTGGCAATATTGCATCTGGTGATGGTGGTCCTCCTCCAGCAAAGACCAAGAGGACCTCTGCAGTATGGGACTCTTTCACTGTTTGTGAAAGGGATCCCTCCAAAGCCATGTGTAAGCTTTGCAAGTCCAAAATCAGCAGAGGTAGGGATTCAAAACATTATAATACAACATCTCTACATAATCATCTGTTATATGTTCATCACATGAGAAAGCCCTTTGGATCAGGCACCCCCTCCACCTCTTCTGGCAGCACTCCTTCTCAGGGCACTGGTCAGGGTTTTCCCTAGGTTTTCAGAGGGCTTAGGCGCTCTCAACTATATTTTGGAACAGTGTTTTTTGTTTGTTTTTTTAATATGAAAAAACGCTTTGACCAGCGGTTTTCATCAGAAAAAGACGTTATGTGTTCACGAACACAGCCTAACTTTGTTTAGATACCAAGCCACGTTAGAGTTAACGTTAGTTCAATCGAGGTATCTTTATGTAACGTCAACTAACAAGCTTCACTGGCTAACGTTGTACTAAATGTTTTCCTGACCGTGAAAACTGGATTACTTGTTTACATTTTGGACAGATGTGGCTAGTGGGTAAATCTATCGCTGTTTCCGTCGCAGCACTTCCGTCGACACAAGCAAAATCGAAAGTGCTATCCTAAAATTTCTTCTTACCGTGAAGAGTGCCTGACCCGCAACCGTAGTAATGTGTTAACACAGCGGCACAATTATATCGAGAAATACCATCTTTGGGAAAAAACGCTATATTCTGTAAATGCATTTAGATCAAACATACCATGCATAAAAACATAAAAACGCTCGTCAATCACCCACTTCTATTTATAATTCCATCATAGCGCGGAGTGTTTAGAACCATAAAGCCACCTCTCCATTATTTTATTTATTTATTTTTGTCAGCGCATCACCGTTATTTTTACATTCATTCTGATATGGCACCTAAATGCCTTTTTACGTTCATTCGGCTTAAGGCGCTCCGCAAATTCACCTAGGCGCTGCACCCAAGCCTTTCTATGGTAGGGAAAACCTTGCTGGTGTTCAGGTGGGTGCTAAGGGCTCACCTTCCTCTTCCTCTTCACCGATACTCACTGCATTTGCAGCCAAGCAGCAATTCCCAGCAAACCACCCTCGGTCAAACATAATTACAGAGATAATAGGTAAAATGATCTGCACTGATCTTGAGCCTTTCTCTGTGGTGGAGAGGAGTGGTTTCAGCAGGGCCGGCCCTAGGATTTTGGTGGCCCTAAACAAGTCTGTTGAGCGGAGGGGGGGGGATTTACTTGGTAAAATCTTTCATACATTAAGTTGTTATGAAATGTTCTGTTGCCGTTCCATTTTCACTTTATACCGCTAGTTCAGCGATAGGGGATGAATAACGTAAATACGAAAATAACGTTAATTACCTTAGATAAACATTGGATCGTGTGACCCCCCTCGTGGTCGTGTGGCCACAACCGCAATGGGGGGCCACACGACCTAAACAACCGCATATAGTATTTATGCCCAAGTAGAAGATCCCATCGAGGCACTATTTCAGTCGAACTGTAGTGCCTGAGTTGTGTGAGGCAATGAGAGGGGAGTTGGTCCAGTCACTTTTTATATTAATTTATACTATTATTATTATTATAAT
Source organism: Anguilla anguilla (assembly GCF_013347855.1). Classification (NCBI taxonomy): domain Eukaryota; kingdom Metazoa; phylum Chordata; class Actinopteri; order Anguilliformes; family Anguillidae; genus Anguilla; species Anguilla anguilla. The sequence goes on along the minus strand of NC_049203.1, from coordinate 28,426,883 downwards.
TCATGATTAAAAAACTTGGTGTCTGTGGCGACATTCCCAGGAAAAAATCACAAGCGGCGCAGTTAGTGACGCGTTTTTCATCACCCATCAGTGGTTGGTCCGCCAGAGAGGGTAGGCGGAACTAACGCAAGGCTCGCTCTTCAACTCACTTGTGTGTGAGCGGCGTACTGTTTTTTCCGGTGTCTGCATGCCTTACAATAACAGAGAAAGGGGTTAGGGTTAGGGGTTATGGAACCCTAAAAAGTTTTTGTGTAACATGAGAGATCATATTATTTGTTGATGTAGATTTCGTATTACATTTAATGACAACGTAACTACTAAATTACATTACCAACGTCCTGTTAGGCCCCACCCACTTCAGGTGTAAGCCCCGCCCATTCCGAGTACGGATACGGATACAGATAATTCGGTTGGTTGAACAGATACAGATAATGATGTACTTGCTCATCCCTAGTTATATCATAAAATCATAAAATGTGATACAAATATTATACTGTATCATTAGGGGAACGGGAGACCAATGATATATTGTAAAACAGTGAGGGAATTATTTAAATAATAGCAATAATTGTAAATGTAAAGCAACCGTTTTAGGTGCTCAACACAATTGTAACTACTTCATTGACGTAAAAGTGCATAAAAGTAATTGGATACTGATTTAAATGAATTATGCTGGAATAAGGTGCAATTAATTTGTAAAAATGTGAAAAGTTTTATGAAATTACATTTCAATCACATGTAAATAATTACGTAGGTCACAGTAACAGGGCTGACACTTTCCAAGGCTTGAGTGACAAAAAAAAAAACATTTATAATCCATACAATTTAGGTGCCTGAGTTGGACCAGTATGTTTTCCTGTAACTCACACATCCTCTTTTGAATAGAAAGTTTAAAAAGTAGAAAATTCATATTTTAAAAATAGCATATTACCATGTTAAAAATATACCAATTTGGGAAAATGACTCAATTACACTTTTCTGAAAGGCGTTTTTATTTCCGAACTCCCTTTTCCATTTCATAATGAGACTTTTCAAAATGGCAAGACCTCCTGTCAATTAACATGAGCAGGGCGTGACCGCTCATGGTCATTGGTTGCTCACACATTCAGGTAAAAGCAGCAGAACTCCAAATATCGGTCTGCATGTTAAAATTATACATGGTAAGCCCTAGTGCTACAGCTATTGTGATGTACTAGCCACTTCATGCACATCCATTCCCAACATAGGGTGCAAATCAATAAACAATGCAGCCACACAGTTATTGAATGAGTGCAAATCCTTTATTGGACTAAAAGCAAGTCGCAAAAACACAAAAAACGCACAGGTTAAATTTCATAAAGGAAAACGCTACATCATTCTAACCAATTCTAACACTCCTGTGATTAAGAACATTACTTGCTTGCTAGGTAGCTAGCGGAGCTAATGCGGCTAGCTGTCCCACTTGCTATTCCTGCCTTGCCGGGTTGGTGAACTGTCTTCATGGCTGTCTCCCAGAACACAAACAGAAGCTAGTTTTAACTAGTGACTAGCAAATAAAAGTTCCTTTATTTAGATCCAACACCCAAAGGTTTGCTTGATTGTTTTCATAACTATTATGAATAATCATAATAGTTATGAATCATAATCATTAGCACATTAAATCATTAGCACATTAAAACCCTCTGGGGTCGAGAGCTCCGCCGGCGGAGCTCGACAAGATGAAATTAACTTTCGTTTCTATTTGGATGATTAACTTCACGTGCTGTTATCATACAGACGCAACAAAAACACTGACAGAAACCTTAGAATCGCGACTTTCCAATGCGCACATTGGCAAATAATATAAATTGTTTTAAATGTTCCAAATTTGATTAATTCGATCATGTATGCTTCGCTAAACTTTACTCATTACTATGTGAATTTCGCTCAGCAGGAAGTACGCCCAAATCGCATTCACATGTTAACAACATTTTAATTACTCTCCATAGAAGGAGACTAAAGGAGGGGCGATGCGAGATCCATGTGAGAAATGCCAAGTCAAATCGGGATAGAATGTCAGAGTGTCGCCTAATTCACTTCTTTTGAGGTGAACATTTCGTTTAATTTTGGAAAATGGTCCGTCCGGAAGTCGACACTGATGAAGAGCGGTGTCATTTCGAACAGCGAACTAGATAACGCTAGCTAGGAACATCGCTGATTAAGAACCTACTGTTTGGTAGCTAGCAGAGCTACTGCCGCTAGCCACCCCAGTCACACTTCCCGGCTAGAAGGGCTGTCTTTTTTATAGAGCTTGTAAGTGAAAACGTCACCAAGCCACTCCCCTCGTTTTCCCGCAAATTTGGCAATGGGAAAATGAATGGGCAATTTTCAATAAGCAATATTTTTAGTTACAAGTTGGGAACCAGTTAGCTATTGGTATGCGGTACTCATGACTTATGAAATATGAAATCAGCAGCACGTTTGACCCATGACAAGTACCAGGTACAACATTGTGTGCGTTTAGTATGCTTAGGAACTACACATGCCTACTACACATTAGGTACTATGCTCCCGACGCACGCTTATATCATGACTCAGATGGAACATGCTTGCACCCTTCTACTTCTAGTGTCACTTTGATATCGTATTTCCACGATATTTCCAATTTTTACATTTTATCAATTTTTACATTTTATCAATTTTTACATTTTTCCAATTTTATATCTACATATTTGCATTTTCTTGTTCTTTAGATGGCTACTACTACTACTAGCTGGCTAGGTTAGTTTCTTGTTAACGTTAACTAGTAATTTTTACTGTGTATATAAATACTTAGCTAGCTAGCTAACTGTTATAGATTTTTTGATTTTATAGCTATAGTCATTATTAGCTTTTAATCTTAGCTAGATTAGTATTTAGGTAGTTATTTTATATTTTTAAAACTTAGCTTGCTGGGTGTTCGCCAAGATGGCGCAGTGCTTTGCCCCAAGCTGCAACCACGAGTCTGATGTGGACGCCTGTTCCTTATTCCAATTTCCAACGCACGAGGTGCAGAAGCGAAGTTGGACTAGACTTGTATGGTAAATGGACACTAAATTTTGTATCATTTTACTAGCGAAAATAACCGTAACGTTAGTGTTGAAAACGCAAATGTCCAGCTAAAATGTAATAACATTAACATTAACGTTACACGCGCAAATTGGACTACCTAACACAATCATACATTTTCAACAGTGTATATTTATTTCTTTTGAAAACTGCTCAAGTATGCATTGCGAGGAAACTAAAACTGCCACTGTATTATCCTTAATCACAAATTCTGAATTCACTGGTCATGCTTGTTTGAAAATGTATGCCAAGCAAACAACTTGAATTTTAACCCTCCTGTTGTGTTGGGGTCAAAATTGACCCGTTTTAGAGTTTAACATCACTGAAGTGCACAAGTGCTGGACATAGATAACCGCTAACATCACGGATGTAACTGAATTCTTAACATAACAGGAGGGTAAAGTGACTTTAGTAAATGCAATCGCTATAGCGACACATAATGAAATGTAATAAATATCTGTGTTATGTAATGTTAGGATAATGACTTTTCTATTTGGTCGCTGTGATGCCGTTTTATATGTAAGATTGTCACTGACTTTATGAAATATAAAGTTTAAACCAGCTCGTTAAGTGAAAAATTATCATAACAGACGGTAGAAAAATTGTACTGGACAAGGCAATATTTTGTGTATTTACGGCAGACATTGACACGTGAATAAACGTTTATTATCAACACTGTCAAAATCACTAATTGTCTGCTTAATGAACAATGTGTTCAAGTATTGCACAGTATGTCTAACTTATTTTTTTATTTTTTGTTTGTTGGTCTGCATGTTTTTAATTAGGCGAGCTGACAGGAGGCCCAGCAGCAGATCAAGGCTTTGCAGCTGTCACTTTCCAAAGGGCAAGGAGAAGGGACCTCTTTGGTTTCCTTGGCATGGTACTCCATCAAGTGAGGTTTGCAAAGTCGGTAGCGATTCAAGTGGTACTCCTGAAGAGGGCAGCGATTCCAATGAGGCTCGCAAAGTCAGCAGCGACTCAAGTGATCCCCCTTCAGAGGTATTTACTCCTGAAGTTCAAGCCATCATTGAAGAGAGTGAGGTTACTAATGTCCAAGCCAAGCTCCAGTCTCTAGTTGAAAAGATTCAATACTGTAGGCAACGATATTCTGCTTCCCAGTTGTCTGAAACGGTTATTAGAGACAGGATTGCCAGACAAAAGAGCCTTACAGGCTTTTGTGGGTTTGTGGTGTGGTTTCAGGACACACTAACTTACTACAGTGGGTGGAGGTTGGAAAATGTCTGTCATTAGAAGACCAGATATTCATGATGTTAATTAAGCTGAGACAGAACTACCCATCTGTTCATCTGGGGGAGTTGTTCCAGTGCAGCACAGCCACAGTGAGTAATATTGTGTCTGCATTCACTCAAACCAAAGAGATTTGAATACCAAGAGGTGACACTCAGGTCATTGTTCTGCAACCGCCTGAAGAGGCGCTCACGTAGCAGTACCGCCATTATGGACTGAATCTGCCGAATTCTGAAGGTGATTGATCCAGACAACAACATGAAGACTACAAATCAGCCGCGGGGAAAAGTATAGAAAAAAGTCCAGAGCTTGCCTTTCACCGGTTCCCCAAAGATCCTGATGGTAATTTTTTTTTAAATTTATTCACAAAAGTGTAGAAATTGAAGTTTGACTGGACTTGTCAAAGTGCAAGCTAGTTATCGACATGGCAGTGGCAGAAATACCATTATTTACACGCTAACGTTAATAACAACGATTCCTTGTCTGTCCTTTCACAAACGATAGGTTTTAGTAATAAATTGGTATAGGTTTTTATAGAAAAAAATCAGTGATTTCCTTTCACTGACTCCCTATAAGGCTACAGATAATTATTCAGTTAAACTAGACCAGCCAAAACTCCCTTGTTTTATATGGTATACGTTAGCTGTTCTTGTAAGTGACATGCTAACGTTAGCTAACGAACGTTAATTTATTCCTGGCTTGTGTCTGTCCATTCACAAACGGTTGGCTATAGGACTAAATTATAATAGTATTGCAGAAAAAATCCAACTAACGTTAAGACAACCTGATTAAGACATGATGTAAACATTGCCACGGTCTTAGTCAGATAAACATAATCCGATTAAAACATGTGGTCCGGGCCAATATTATTATTCAAAAATAGATTTAGACATGTAAACAGTTTATATTGAAGTTGTCATATGTATAACTTATATATGACCTATATGGTCTTTAATAGCCACTGAAAATGTATTACATAGACTCCTACATTTTAAATGTGATAGCCTATATGTATTCGTTTTACTCTCAAAATGACAACGAGCAAAGTAAATATTCTGACCAGTTACACATTTCAGCTGAGATCAAACGCTGCTCTTGCCATTATCTGTATATAGATTTTGGTGAATAAACTGCAAATTCGCTGTGCATTTTTATTTTCAGCAAGACGTAACGTTACAGCAGTGGCAAAAAAAAAAAAGTCCCCGATTTTATTCTATGGGGCCTTGGACATGGCGCTTAAGAAATCTGGTCACCTTACTATTTGGGTGATTTTCTAGATCTGTTTCTCCTGTCCAGTCCGTGGTTCAATAATTGCAATGTCACAAAAGTGAGATCGTAATAGTGAGAATTACTGATGATTTATTATTTAAAGGAGTAACATGGTGGTTGAACGTGACACTTCCCAGTTGTCTTTAGGCAACAACACAAATGTGCATAATTTTTTTATTATTCAGTCATTTCAATGTACTTTAAAACGTATTTTTCTAAGCCTAAATTTCCCACCAGACGGTTCACCCGAACCGTCTGGGCGTGGTAATGAGAACTGTCAGTTAGCTATGATTGACAGACCGTGCCCCTTTACCATAGCTACCCCCATGATACGCGCTCTTTTTGGGAGACTGAATTTTCACAAGCTAGCTAGCTTAGTAGTATATCAAGTATCGATAGATAGCTAAGGTAAGGACATTGACTTATATCCAATTACAATTTTTGCTATCTAGCTAGCCAAGTTAAGATAAAAGCACAACTAATAACGTCCTCATAAAAGCAAACTAGCTAGCTAACGTTATTGATAACATTGCCTTATGAAAGCAAACTACCTAGCTAGCTAACGTTAGCTAGCTACCTAAATGAATATAACCAGAAATAATCTAATAGTCCTTAAAAGGCACTCTAATTTAAGTGAACCTAACATTAGTCAAATATTTGCATTGTCTTGCCTGTAAGCCAGCGGCGCAAACTATGGCTCTCGAGTTATCCATGGGTTTACGGGGCGTGGAAAGGGGAGTGGTTACTGTATTCGTGACGCACCAAGTTGACAACTTTCTCAACCGGTTGAAAATAGGACGATAAATTTAAAACGCATATTTCTCCAAAAATACAGAACGGACATACTTAATACTTTACTCGTTGTGTTTCTTCAATGCCTCTTGTGTAAATAGCACATAAAACCGAGAAAGTGTGAAAATCACCATGGTACTCCTTTAATGAAAGTGTCAACATGAAAAGGGAAGTGTATGACACTGACCGTAAACAATCAACCTTCAGTCCAAAATGGCGGCAGCCTGGCTCAGCAGCTGGGTGTAGATGTTACATTACATTATATTACATTACAGGCATTTAGCAGACGCTCTTATCCAGAGCGACGTACAACAAGTGCATTAGTTCAAGGTGCAGAGGTGCAAAAGAAACACACTAGAGTGAAGTAAAGATCGTAGTGCCAGAAGTGACCACATAGATCAGGACTCCAACCCTGTAGGGTAACCTTTCCAGCAAACAAACAAACAATCCTGCCAAGTACAAACTAGCACTGAAATCACATTTGCCTAATCAGAATCAGGCAAAAACAATCCTGCCAAATAAAAACGAACGTGATCGTATTAGCCTAACTAGGTCCATTGAGCTAAACTATAGGCTAGGGAGGGGTGGGGAGAGGTGCAGCCTGAAGAGATGAGTCTTTAGTCTGCGTTTGAAGGTAGTCAGATTCTCTGCTGTTCTGACCGCCACGGGGAGGTCATTCCACCAGCGAGGGGCCAGGACAGACAGCAGACGCGAGCGGGAAGTACAGACACGAAGAGGGGGAGGTGCCAAGCGTCCAGAGGTGGCAGAACGGAGAGGTCTGCCTGGTGTGTAGGGTCTGATGATCCTCTGGATGTATCCTGGTGCTGACCCCTTAGCTGCCTGGTATGCAAGCACCAAGGTCTTAAATTTGACGCGATGTTTGATGTTGCATTGCACGAACCAATGAGGTGTCGCCTCTTGGTATTCAAATCTCTTTGCTCAAACGCTCCATGAATTGTTATTTAAATGGGTAATAATCAGTCACATGTTCCAATAATTTTGCTCACCTAAAAATTGGGTTGTCTGATACAAAAGTTGATATGTTCTAAGTTGTTTAATAAATCTAGATAAAAGGAAATAAAAGCTGAAATTCGGACCTGTCATCTCATGTACATCTTTTGACCTCAAACTCAATTGTCTTCAGTGTATAGCAAAAACAAAGGAATTGACTTTGCTGTTCCAATACTTTTGGAGGGGACTGTATATAATGCGTGTGTGCTATATAGGATATTATTTATTTGGCCAATGCAATACAGAACTGAAAAGTGTTCTTCTTTACAATTCGGGGCCCCACTCGAGAAAGCAGCTTGTCGAACTGGGCTTCTGGAACAGCACCTCATTCAGACGCAGCTCCTGCACCAATCGATGGAACTCCCCGTGCTTCTTCCGTGTCAGCTGAATGGGGTGAACCCAAACACGGCGACAACGGCAGCATTTTCGCACACGGATTGCTGCAGCGATCGCAATTAGCTTCCTCCGGTCCATTTCAGATAATGATAAAAACCAAAAAGCTGATTTCTATTTATACAGTGTTCTCCCTCCAAATATTCGAAAAAAGCGGGAATGGATCCTATTTGACATAAATATTTAAATCACAAAAATAAATAGGGAGCCTAGTTTATCATAATAATTCAAATACAAAATGCAATCTTACGTTTTCATATTTTTACATTTTTATTCAAACTGGATAACGATAACATGAAACAAGACATTAAACCCAGTCAACATTTAATGAACACAACTGTCTGTCAAAAATAGGTGACACTCCCACAAACAGCCGATTGTATAGTGTGGCTTCACCGTTACTTAGTCATACATAGGCTTGGGCGATCGTGCAAAATTTCAATCGTCCAATCGGCCCAAGTTTAGTCATACATATGATCATTTGACCACCGGGTTCTGCACCGAGAGGAGAGAATGCACTTCCCCCTCCCCATTCTTGCGGTATTTTTCCCGCCTGCACTGCACACAGACCAAAACTTTGCGTCAAGTCAAGACAGCAATGGAGATCTAACGTCAAGCTCAGCCTGTATAATTTAAGGTAAGATATCACTGGAAGAAAGGAAAGCAAAAGTATGTTGATTCCAAAGGTACCGTTTTTATACAACACAATATTTGAATCCCATTTTAATTAACACGTTGACTAACATTAAATAGCAAATGTTAGCTAATGTAGCTAGCTATTCCACTCAAATTCTTGCTAGCATGTAGCTAATCTCAACGTTCGCATGTTAGCTAATGCTAGGTAGCTAGCTAACGTTAGTCGTTGGATTTGTAACATTAATGTTTTCGATTGCCATATAACCCAGTTATTGATATTTTAGCAAGTAACGTTAATGGAAATTGGTTGTTGGCTAGCTAGCTAACAGATCTAGCGACCTCCAGTTGTCAACATTGCTAGCTATAATGTTGTCTAAGTTACCAACCTAGCTAGCTAGCTGATTACTAATATTACTTTAACAACTGGAGTTCACCTAACGTTACCTCTGTTGCTAACTAGACGGTGTGTTTCTGAATAGTTTACGCAGATGATTTTTATTTAATGCAGGGAGTGTAACTGTCTGGTTGATGTTAGCATCTGAATGAGCTTAATTAGTGTTTGCTAGCTCACTAACGTTAGCTTTTTGGTGGGAGTCAGTCAACCTTGCCTGACAGGAGAGTCTGCTACAGTGTGGTTGCCATTTTGTGCAAGACGGTCAGCTTGAACATTGCAGGACGCAAACGATTATATTAGGCTTCTACATATTTATTATGTTACTAGGGAGGGCAAAATGGAGTTTTAGAATTTAGACCGCAGTGTGTGCACGTGAACTCGCCAATACATTTCTCATAGAAAACGTAGTTTGTCCACGTTTTTACTTCACAGCAGTGGTGATAAAACTAACAAGAAGTGCTAGTGTGTTGTTAGCCTTTACTGATCCCCCATATGAGGTTTATATGATGTAGCTAGCATAAGCCAATAGCAATAACCTATAAAATTAGCTTTTTAATGGTACTTAGTCAGTCGAACCAATCACGCAGCCTTCACGTCCACCACACAAAGGTTGGATAAATTTGTATACAGCGGGAAACAAACAGCGGGAATACAGCAGCGCGAGACACACACAAAATAGGGAAAACACAGGCAAGATTGCCACACAGCCCCCATCTAAAGGGTCGCTAGTCTCCGACGACCCACAATTTCTAAGCGATTTACCTCGTAGTCAACTAAATAATTTGGTAGCCGTCGCTTCCGAGTGGGTCGGCCCGTGGTAGGCTGTGCCGTTTTCTCCGCTGCCGGTGGTGTAGAGGGGACAGGGCTGCTACCTTCTTGTCCGCCAGCTGCGTCTTCGGTGGCGAGTGGTTGGTAAGGCGCGAGTCGGTCTTGGTGGAGCACCACCAGGCGCCCTCGATTTGGCATGCGCATGCGATACGTCACCTCACTCAGCCGCTCCAAGATCTCGCCAGGCCTGCGCCAATGCGACTGCAGCTTAGGGGACAGGCCCTTCTTGCGCACTGGGCAGTGGACCCACACTTTATCACCTGGCTTGAAGGCCTGCTCCTTGCAGTGCTGGTCGTAGGCACGCTTCTGTCGCAGTCCCGCAGTGTCCTGGCCCTGGCGAGAGAAGTCGTGTGCCACTCGCAGTCGTTCCAGCAGCTGGCGGAAGTAGCATGCCTCTGTACGGGCTGGTTCCCTGTGTTCGGGCGGGGCCCCGAACACCAAGTCCAGGCGTCCGGAGCTCCCGCCCGAACATCAGGGCGGCGGGCGTGCAGAGGCTGGACTCCTGTACGGAAGTTCTGTAAGACCACAGGACCAGGGGCAGGTGGTGGTCTCGTTGGTGCTGCCCGGCGAGGATGGTGAGTTGTGCAGTCAGGGTCTTGTTGAAACGTTAAACCAGTCCGTCGCTCTGGGGGTGGAGTGGAGTTGTGCGGGTCTTGGCTACTCCGAGCCGACTGCAGACCTCAGCCAGCACCCGCGATTCAAAATTTCGCCCCTGGTCGCTGTGGAGTTGGGCGGGGACCCCGAAACGGGCAAACATCTCCTCGACCAGCTTCCCCGCTGTTGTTGCAGCACTTTGGTTTGGCACCGCGTACGCCTCGGGCCCAGGTGCCTGCCACCGCCGATACAGCAGCCCGTCCCGCAGCTCAAGGTTCCTCCTTTGCCCGTAGTAGGTCTTGAGCTCGGGCCCCTCAGCCGAGACCTCAGCCCATTTCGGCGGTGTTTCTGCCTCCAGCCAGCCCCTCACCTTTCTTAGCGTGCTGTCGGCCTCCTGGCCTTCCCGCAGCTGCTCCTGCAACACTGGCAGCCACCCCGCCTCGCTGATGTTAGCGGTAGCCACCGCTAGCTCCACCTGGCTCTTATCTTCCTGTCGCTGACAGTGCTGACAATCTAGCTCAGCACAGGGACAGCGGGACAAGGCGTCAGCGTTGGTGTGGTGCCGCCCCGCCCTGTGCTCGATCTGGAAATCGCACTCTTGTAGCTCTTCTAGCCACCGTGCGACTTGGCCCTCCGGGTGCTTGAAATTTAGGAGCCAGGTGAGCGAAGCGTGGTCAGTGCGGAGGCGGAAGTGGCTACCTTGGAGTGGCCACCTCGGAAGTGCCTCAGTGCCTTGACTACGGCCAGCAGTTCTCGGCGGGTCACACAGTAGTTTCGCTCTGCCCGGCTCAGGGCACCGCTGTAGTAGGCGACAGCTCTCTCTCCGTCGCTGTCCTCCTGAGAGAGGACGGCTCCCACCCCCACGTTACTGGCGTCGGTGTCGACGATGAATGGGCGGTGCACGTCGGGATACGCCAGTACGGGGGCCTCCGTGAGAGCTGTTCTGAGCCGGGCAAAGGCTTCTGCGCATTCGGTGGTCCAGACGAACGGCTGGTACTTGTCGGTGAGGCGATGGAGTTTACTGGCAATGGAGGCGAAACCCCGCACGAACCGCCGATAGTAACTCGCCAACCCCAGGAAGCTGCGCAGCTCACCTACATTTGCTGGAGTCGGCCTACTCCGGAGGTCCAGTGAGCAGAACCAACTGGACCCCGCGATGTGGTACCCCTAGCGCCTCTTCGATGCGGGGGAGAGGGTAGGCATCTTTGCGCGTTACGGCGTTGAGGTGCCGATAGTCCACGTAAAAATGCCACTCTCTCCCGCACTAGGACAGCAGGGGCCGCCCACGGGCTGTTGGAGGGCTCAATGACGCCTGCAGCGGCCATCTCTCTAACCTTCTCCTCTGCCCCCAGCCGCTTTGCGAGTGACAAACGGTGAGGGCGCAGACAAACCGGTGTAGCATCACCAATGTCAATAGCGTGCTGCACTAGCTCGGTCTGCGTGCATTCCTCATCGTGGGCAGCGAAGAGGTCTGCATTGTCCTTCAGCAAGCGTTCAAGCTGTTGGCATTGGTGAGGGTCGAGGCCGCTGCAGCTGGGTCGCCACAGCTCGCGGACAGCACTTACCGTCTCAACAGAGGGGGGGGGCAGGTTGTGACAGTGGGGCAGGCGAGCCACGCTCTGTGTTGGTTAGCTGGGGCGATGGAGAGCCTGGCATTGGCGATATGATTGGAGCCTGACATGTCTAGTTTGTAAATCCATTTAAACTATTCACCAATCAGCTGGGACTTTAAGGTTATAAGGTGGGATGTACCGAGTGTCCAGCAAAAATATTGACCTGGACTGCGTCGCAAACATAGACCGTATAAAAATATGGACCAAGTGCTTCATGACGTCACCCACTGATTTGCTATGGTTAGTGCTCACTGGCGCATGAAGCCCAAACTAGGGCGCAGCCACATTGCCCGTTGCAACCATCGCAAGCGCAGTGGAGCGAAAGACGAGTCCAGGACTACAGGAAAATCCACCTCGACTACCTTACATGGTAATTAGACACTCCCACATCTGGACAACAAGCGTGGCCTTGCAACCACAGAACCGTACTGTCATAACATTTCAAAAAAGTTAATTGTGCAAGATACGTTTAGTGTTACGATATTTACATAGAAAAATTGATAAAATAGATAATTAGCTAACTAGCTAGCTAGTAATATAGACAGATAGATAACAGAACTATAGATAGCTAGACAGATGTATCACAAGATAACTAACTAGCAAGTTAGCTAGATAGACAGATAGATCGATAGCAAGACAGTAAAAGCTTGCTCCCCTTAGCTAAGCAAATCCCGCTAGCTTGTGTTCTTAAAGAAGCTTCAAAACTGCTTACAAATCTGATTTCACTTACAACATATACAAATTATAAAAGACGAGACTTTATGAGAATCAACTGAAACCCCAAACTGGTCAGAAATCGCATTTTGACATAAAACCTTGTTTATCTGAAAATGTCTCAAATGTATTAACCAAAAGAACTGGAGAGAAGAATCCTTAGAATAGCGGTTAGTACAGTTGAACGCAGCACACAACATTTTTGGACCTTGGACTTTTAAATGGTGAGATCGTATGTAGCTAGCTAATGGGAATAAAACGACACAGCATCACACCTGCCGCTGAAGCACTCTGCCTGGCTGCGAGGATGGGGAAATCCTTATATGGTCATACGGTAGTAGGACAAGCCACATTGCACGCACTGAAATTAACCCAGATTTGGGAATTTTGGCGGAATTATTTTAAAAAATCAGACCCAGGGGAGACATTACAAGGGATGGGATTAATTAGTTAAACCATCATTTCTTGTGTAAAAAATGTATTGACTTTATATTTCCTCAGAGAATATTGGCCTCATTTCAGGCTTTCCCCATTGACTTAACATTGGGTGGGCGGGGTTTCAAGTTCTTTTTGCAACCAGGCGTTGCAGTTCACGCAGTAGCCACTGGGGTAAAAGGCTTCACTCATAGAGGCGAGTTGTTGTCCCTTGGTCCCAAATGACTCACTTGTTCACTCATTCACTATTCCCTATATAGTGGGAAATATGTAACACACTACATAGGGAGTGAGCGGCAGAACGAACGTTTGCTTTGGGACACTGTTGTCATCACCCTGCGCCGCTACTATCTTTTGAATATCTGTCGCACAATAACGGAAATTGCATTCGTTATTTATGTGGCGAGAAAGCGATGTTGTCTTTGGTCCCTGATAAAATATTTTTTGGACGTAATCTTTACATGTATATATGAAATTCTCGGTTAAATATTCATTAATATAGGCATTGACCAAATGTATAGCAATACACTGTTCAAAAATCTTTTATCAGGGACCGAAAATGACGTTTTGCTTGAGTACCGAGATTAGCTAGCAAGCAGCTCTCCAGAGAAAAACCGTTAACATTACACTTGGCACTCTAACAAAAATTGGTGACTTTTTTGTATCGAATATGCAAATATAATTCATGATTTGACATAACTAGGGACAACTTGCATTTGCACAAGGAGCTACCGCTCACTTGTTCCAACCGCCATCTTTGTTGAAAAAAAAAAAACTAAAGCCCTACCGCAGTGTATTGTGGGATGGTGGGCTTCCGGATAGTGTGCATAGCTTGTACCCTACATTTTGCAGTGCATTGTGGGGCAGAAGTAGTTCGCTATATAGTGTGTTTCTCAGGTGGGACACACTACAAAATGGCTGGTGCCAAAAGTAGTGCACTATATAGGGAATAGGGAGTGATTTGGGACGCAGCCCTGGCTATCAGTCAGAATTCTGAGAGTTCGAACTTGCACCAACTGCCATAAATGAGCGCGTAAAATCAACCAGTAAGAGCCATTGTTATGTCACTGTTCCCGAACTCCATAAATGTAAACAATGGAATGTTCAGTGAAATCGGTCTGTTTTCGGTGCCATCAGGGTCCTGCTGCTATCATTGGTGGAATGTTCGGAAAATGTGCGTTTAAAAGCTACAAAAACAGACCGTTTACCACATTAAATTTCCACTTAAGGACAATTAATGTCTACAATACGTTACTTTAAGGTTAAACTGATATTTTAATTACAATATTCGTGTTGATTTCCGGAAATATTTTTTTTCGGTTGCCCTCCCTAATGTTACACATTTAAAATGTCCATACAAGTAGACTCCAGCCATTTTTTGCATGATAACATTTTAGTACTTTTGTGTCTTTGCATATAGCCTAGTTGAGAATTATCCATTAATACTAGTTTTTACACCAAGTGAGTGTGGCAGTGAAAAGGAGACAGTTATCAAATACTCTAGGCTAATCTGATTGAGCATTGAGAAAGGTACTAGAAGAAGTAAACAATTGAAACTTTCCAAATAATTAATTTATTTTCTCTTTTCAAAAGGGACACTGCCTACTGAACCGAGGAGGATCTAATCACCTGATCTAATTTTTTATAATAAAAAAACATGAACTAAATTACTTGACTGGTTTCTTTTTTAAACAACACATTCAATTAGAACAGTTTAAGCCCTTGTTGTGGATATTATTTTGCTTTAGTGTGTAATTGTATTTAAGGGGTTACTGTAAAATAAGGTAGCCCGAGCAGCCCATATGAGAACCAATAAATACCCACTGGTAGCCCATATACAGACCTCTTGTGGCCCACAAGGGCCCAAGCTGTAACTCACCATGGCCCCATTATTAACCCATGCTGGTAGATACATGTAGGGCCCAAATGGGAAAAACCTGGTTTGACCACAGGGGCCCTATATGGAGCCCATTAATGCCCCATCATTAACCCATTTGGGCCAACACATGTAGGGCCCACATGGAAAGATGCGGACAAAACTGGATAGGCCCCAGTTAGGTAGCCCGGGTAGGCCCCAATTGTCAGCTCACGTGTAACCCATGTGGGCCCCACATGGACATGTTGGCTGGGGTCTGGCTTGATTGACAATTCATTTATTCAGTAGGTGAGAGTATAAGCTTTCTAACGATGTATAACATGTCTAATTTTGCTTTTGGAATAGCATTTTATAGGTCAGTGTAACCGAAAATTTTCTTATCATCGCATTCACTTTACTCATTCACTGTGGTACCGTAGCAGTAAAAGAAGCTGCACCTAACGAAATGTTGTTAACGATTTTTCGTAATTTCTTGGAAAATACTATTATTATTATTGAGGACTTCTGGGCATAGCTAAGCCATATATTTGCTGATAGACATATCTGACATCGTTTTCTGGAGCAAAACAGAAGCGGGTTGAACTGTATCATTGATTTACTACTGTACACAGATAAAATTTCATCATTAATATGTAAGTATTACTGCTCAAAATATTTTGGTTACACACGTTATTTTTGAAATTGAGTGTCTTTAAATAGGTTAGTGGTATTATATAATGTGGATATTGTACACTGCATTGTAAGCGTTAGGTAATAGTTTTTGTGATGCATGCAACAGTGATGGTTAGTGGAGGACACGCTAAAAATAAAAACCAAAAACAGACCAAAATACACAGAATCCTCGTTCACGTCGTCAGCCAACGAAACATAACATAACAAAAACAAAACAGAATGGGGAGCGACGACAACAACTGGCGTATATTTATTACATACACAACGGGACGCCGTCGCTGATCCACCACGCCACTTGCTGTGGTCACTAGTTTTTCATACTTCCTAGTCCTGGTTTTAGCAGCCCGACAGATAGAAAAAGAAACGGTAACCGTTCCCACGAGTCCTGAGCAGCGCGGAATGGCACGGAGCAGCCCTGGTAACGGTTCAGCCCTACGGTGGAAAAGGGCCTATTGAGCTTCAAAACGTGTTTTAGAGACCCACGGAGAGTCAATGGGTGACGTCACAGTAGCTTTGTCCATATTTTTTTTACAGTCTCTGGTTCAAACCCTGCCTTTGGCTTATTTCACCTGGTCTTAATGCTAAATCTTCAAGTTCTTTGGTTGACTGTGTCTCATCCTTTCAGCTTGCAGTCATGAAAACCACATTTCATTAATACTTAAATAACAAACAAGCATCCAAATGCTCCCAATCTGCTTGGACCCCGACAAAAGAACTCCATGACTGCAGTTGCAGTCACGTCAGAGGAGGGAGTAGACGCCCCTGCAGTGTCTGACGATGTTCCCTCAGCAGCAGTGATGCCAGCTGACGAGGTAGATGGTCCTGGTGCAGCGGAGGTTGCTCCAAAATATTTCAATAATACCCCTGAAAAGATTATACATTCGATTTTTTTTTTTTTTTTTTATATAGGCTGGAAGACATTACATAGGTATGTTATATGTATCTTATCCAAATAATCCAAATTATCCAAATATGATCTACAAAAATACAATTTAACATAGTTAGAAAGCAAAAGGTTAGCGTGAAACTATTTGGGGCAATTTGGACATTTAATATGTTATGTTTTAAAATAATAAATAAAAACACAAATTTAATGTTGCAAGAAAACATTGGTAGCTAGTTAACAAGCAAAGCTAGCCTTTATAAATTATAAATGATGCTTGCAATCCTACTCATGTTAGCTAGCAAGCAAATAGCACGAAATCAAGCTTGTTCTAATGAAAAATGTTTCAGCTAAAATTAATAATACATTCATTACTTTCTAGCCAGCTTGCCAGGTTAAAATGATTGTGGAACTGATGTTCAGTTTAATTCGTTCAAAATCAAAACACGACTTTAATGTTGCAAGAAAACATTGGTAGGTAGCTAACAAGCAAAGCTAGCCTTACAATCAAGGAGGTTATTCGATGCTTACCCTACTCAGGTTAGCTAGCAAGCAGTGAAAAACTAAAAAAACAAGCATGTTCTAATGAAAAACATTTCAGAATAAACATCTAAATGTCATAATGCATTTATTACTTTCTAGCCAGCTTAGAACTGACTGTGGCTATGTTCCACAAGTATTAACCAAGGAAAATAAGCCAAATCCATGCTTGACAAACATGAGTTTTTACAATTCGACAATGAATTATTTTTCACCACGTAAATAATTCAGTTCATGTAAGTAGAGATGGGCAACCCGGCTTCAAAGATTAAAAAGAGTATTTGCTCCACCACCACACACTAAACCAGCTGATTCTAATTAGCATAACTCTTCAGCAGGATAGGAAAACTAATTATTGTAATCAACTGGTTTATTGCGTGTTGGTGGAGCAAATACATGGTCAGTCTTTTTACTCTTTGAAGCCACTCTTTTTTACCCACCTCTGCATGTAAGCCTAATGCTGGCCCCACACTAGAGGATAATTGGGCCGATTTTGTGCCCGATTCGCTTTTCCCGACAATCGCGGGGTCATTCCCGATTCGAGGACAGTCTGAACCGATTATCTGCCCAAATGACCCTGTAGTGTGAGGGGTTTACAGACATAATCTTAATGTTACCGACTGGATCGGAATCTCCCCAATCTCAAATCGTAAATATCAAACATGTTTGATATTTACGACTTGAAATCCTGTAGTGTGAAAGGAACAGTGATGGAATATTGAGCAGAAACCCGCAATAGCCAATGAGAGCGAGTTGACCGGGAAGCGTCACCAACCAAATTTTTGTCGGCTTGCCGAAACCGAAGAAGTTCTCTGCAGACGAAATTATTTTATACACGATGCGGTTAGGCAACCGCACGTAGCAACAAGAGTATCAGTATTGTTGTATTATGTATATATGTAATTATTGTAACGTTGCTGGCAGTGTGGTCTCCATGGAGACGGGGAATCAGCTTGTGGAAATAAAAAAAGTCCCTGGAATCGCCACACTGAAATCGTTTAGTATAAACGCCAAGTGTGTGGTCCTGCATCTTGACTGAATCGTCTGGTGTTCTGCGTTCTTATGGTTAAAATATTAAAAATCGGTTAAATCTGTCATTATGTCTGTGGTCTCCCACATTTTTAAAATCAGTTAAGATTTGAAAATACTCTAGTGTGCACCAGGCTTAATGTTGATACACACTCTTCTCTTGAGCGTCTAGCAGCGATTATAGCCTTACAATCGAATTCTGAGTGACTGGAGATAAAACTTTTTGTTGTACTCCACGTAGATCATAAACCCTTGAATATAAAAACGACTCATTGAAATTGGTTGAAAAATGTAAACATTCTAGTGCTTTTTATCCAGAAAAACTGCAGCTCCCCCGTTTACTTGTATTTTTTTACAGGCCAGTCTTGCCTGGACCAATATGGCGGCCACGTTGACGGATCGCAGCAACGGGCCAAAGCGGCCAATGAGGCGTCTACGTATATGTCTATGCGAACAGATCGTTGCCAAATATCACATGATCTTAAATCCACCAATAACAAATGTTCAATATGACACGTGATTATTTTTTGTGTATTGTGTAATAAAGCAGCACTTATGTGTTCCCTTTGATTAAAGAGTAAAGGCTCTTTCAATAAACAATTAGTATCTATCAACTATATAAAAAGTTAAACACTTTCATTTAAATAACTTTGAAAAAAATATGAGAAAAAACAATATAGCTATTAAACAAATTATAACCACAAATATATAGACAAAACTAACTATAGACAAAAATATAGCATGAGCAGATCTTATTAAATTTCACAAAGTATCAATACAAATGATTCATTTTAAACTATTCACAAGATTGACTTTAAAAAAAATGTTATATCCAAAATATTTTTAAAAATAAAATAAAAAATAATATAAAATAAACATGGACAAATATTATTTACAAAAGGGTACAAACTATTTTTATTTTTTACATTTCTTTTTAATGTCCTCTAGTCACTTTGCCATGGTCTCTGTGTTTGGGCAGTATATTGTGCCTTTGTACTGGCTGTACCCTGTTGCGTCAGTTCTGAATTGCTCACATTTTCTGCATGAATTTACAGTCATGGTCTTACTGAATGACTGGTAGGTTACTCTGCCGCCAGTGCACCTGAGGGTAATCATTAGGTAGTATCCAGGTGGACTGGAAACATGCTAGGACTAAGAAGGCATACAAATACACCCCTTCAGTGGCTCTGTTATGCTATGGGGGACATTTTCCTGGTATGGTTTGGGTCCCCTTAGAGGGAAGGGTCACTGCAAATCAATACAAAGTTATACTGATTGATAACATTTATCCTATGATGAAACATTTCTATCCTGTTAGGAGTTGTCTCTTCCAGGATGACAATTCCCCTCGTCCACAGGGCATGAGGGGTCACTGAATGGTTCAATGAGTATGAAAATGATGTGAATCATATGCTATGGCCTTTGCAGTCACCAGATCTCAACCCAGTTGACCACCTCTGGAAGATTTTGGACCGATGTGTTACACAGCGCTCTCCACAGCCATCATCAAAACACCAAATTAATGAATATATTTTGGAAGACTGGTGTTCCATCCCTCCAGTAGAGTTCCAGAGACTTGTAGAATCTATGCCATCATCATTGGTGCTGTTCTGGCAGCTCATGGTGGCCCAACACCTTACTAAGATACTTCATGTTGGTTTTTCCTTTAATTTGTCATCATTCTGTATATCCATAATGCTACGAAGTGCTGGTGGGAAAGCAAAAGGATGTTCTTTTAATGTGGCCCAGTAAATGGTGAAAATATTTCCAAATCATTTAAAATTGCAATGTTCTCTTATCAGGCATGCAAAAGGAAATAGATTGGATGATTTGTTTGCATTATGCTTATGAAACACACAACACTATTTCATTTCACTTAAAAAATGATTATCATAATATGATCATTATGACAAGTTTAATTTGTACAACACTTTTTATGAGTAGACTCAGTTGGTGAGGGTTTTCAGAAAACATGGCAATG
The DNA here is from genome assembly GCF_013347855.1 of Anguilla anguilla. Lineage (NCBI taxonomy): Eukaryota > Metazoa > Chordata > Actinopteri > Anguilliformes > Anguillidae > Anguilla > Anguilla anguilla. The sequence continues at coordinate 28,406,909 of NC_049203.1, read as the reverse complement.
CCATTAATATTCAAAAATGGAAGTTTTCAGTCAAAAGTCAAGTGGTAGTGTTTCAATAAATTTGAGTTTATCACTGCTGTGAAGAGTAATGACAGGCATATTTATTGACCAGGAGATGTCACTAGAGAGGCAGGTGTCAAATGCTTCATGGCCCTGACACTTCAACTAACATTCACTTCACCTGTGTCATTGATTTAGAAAGCTTCGCTCTGCCCATCACTACCTCGAAGAAATAACAGCTTATGCCATGGAAGCCTAAAAATTATCCTTTTGTTTGCCATGCATTGGCAAGAACGTCATTGAAGAACTGGAGATGGTCTATTAGTGGGTATCATCAAGGTAGGGATCCAAATGAAAAGACAGAGTTAGGAAACATAGGTAAGTGCAGGGGAAAAAAGACTTTACTTGGAACTTGGAGCACAAAACACAAATAACAACCAGGATAACACAAGTGAGCAACACTAAATGAGAGACTAGACACAGCACAGCTAATGGCATGTAAACATAAGATTAAATGAGTACAAGGTGGGAACAAGAAACTTAAATACACAGGATATCAGGTGAACCTAATAAAACAATGACAATCGGAAGAAAAGACAAGAAAAAAATGAGAAACTCTAGGTTTAAGGAACTGGCGGCCTCTAGTGATCAGAAACAGGGACTGTGACAAATTGGTGTTCTCCTTCACCATGTCTAGAACAGGGTTGAGATAGGCCTAGATTGCTGGAAAGTGATGAGACTGAACATAAAGGCACAGAAGACAGTGTAAAAACGCACACCAGAGTCATGGGTCATCCGTTTATGCAAACCTTCAAAATGAGCTGACTGAATTTCTTCAATGAATTAGGTATTCGTTGATCCACAGATGTTCATGCAATTGCCTGTAAGGCCAGTAACTGACAGAACGTTAAAAATATTTATCCAGAATCTGAACAACCGGCCCTGCAGTTGACTTACAATTACAACCCCTTATTTTCAAGTCCTTCTTTACAGTGATTGTAGACTTTTGCCAGGCTTTTCTCCGATTCTGAGGATATGCTCCACAGACAACTGGGGATTTTAACATAGTCTGTTTTGTATGGGTGCATTTCTTCACACTCACCATAGGCACAAGTTTTTGACCCTAGTTGTACATACTGGCCATCTCCAATGGACGTACAAGGCGTTGACAATGTATGGGCTCACCAATCGATTGACCGCGGAACTGATCGTTGTTTGTTCCATAACACGCGATCAGTGACCAGCAGATTTAATTTTACTTTGGCTGATCTGTATCCCAGTTGTCAGAAATGTGAGCAGAGCCCAGGCCCTAATCGCCTTCTTTCCCATTCCAGGAAGAAATGAGCGTCGTTAGCACTACAGTGTTCAATAACCAAGCCCCCTGCCTCTCCCGCGGCACCCCAAGCTCTGTTTTTTTAAAGTAATTCCCAAGAGTCCGAAAGAAAGCACCACAGGCGCGGGTGAAAATCTTTGTTGTTAATAATGCCCAGTTACGTTCCCTGAATGCAGCAGATAGCAGCAGCAGTCCGCGTCATCTTTTTTTCCCAAATCACTTTAGCGCAAACCACACCCTGTAGTTGCAACGAACGTTCAGAATCGATTCCATTGGTCAACACGACGAGAGCGCTGACGACGTCCCTCCATACCACTGACAATACAAAAATGGTCAGTGGCATATTATTTGGGTGTTTTTGCCCCCTTACAAATATAGGGGCATTTTATGGCTTCTCCCCCACCCCCCCCCAAAAAAAAAAATTCCTACGCTGTGCTATGTTATTAACTGCATCAATATACATGGATTAAATCTAATAGGAATCTGAATGCACATTTTGAAGAATCCATGCCATGCCGTGTCATTTGCAGCAAATCAAATCAATAAGACTGGGTGGGCTGGTGGGACGTCTTCAAATACAGTTGACAGTCAAATCAAATCGCAAGCCAAATCTAACCAATCAGCCCTCTCATCGTGTTTTCGCGCTAAATCTTGTTGACCAATGTTGCAACTACGGGGCGTGGTTTGCGCTAAAGTGGTTTGGGGAAAAAAAGGACGCCAGCAGTCCAGGCTACTTGCCATCCTCACTCACACCACAGTACTGTAGAATTATGGCAATCCCTTTTAACATCTAATAGCTTGTCTGGATTCACATTACAGATATCTGTAATTCATTTATGACTAGTCAAAATGCTAATTTAAGATATCTCTAATTACATTTTGACTAGTCACTGGCGGTTTTTTTTACCTCATGTGCTTGCTATTTGGGGGTACAGATGTAGCAAGCCATTCAAATTAGTCTAGGTTTATTATTATTATTATTATTATTATTATTATTATTATTGTTGTTGTTTTTATTGTTGCATGTTCTCCCCCTGTCTGTGTGGGTTTCCTCCGGGTACTCTGGTTTCTTCCCACAGTCCAAAGACATGCAGGTCAGTGAATTGTAGACTCTGAACTGCCTATTGGTATGAGTGTGTGCATAAAGAGTGAGTGAATGGTCCATGGTGTATCCTGCCTCTGGCCTAATGCAAGCTGGGATAGGCTCCAGCACCCCCTGTGACCCTGACCCAGATAAGCGGGCATAGACTCCTTCACCAGTTACTTTGTTGTTGTCTTGGGGTTCAGTCGAACCTATTGGACCAAAGTTCGTTCAGCCCTGGGAGTTAATTTGTGCCTCCTTCCTGAACAATGAAGTGTCTGTGTGGTCCCACAAACAAACAATTGTTTGTACAGATGCTTGTGGTACCTTCAGTTGTTTGGAAATTGCTCCTAAGGAGGAACCAGACTTTTGATAGTCCACAATTTTTTTTCTGAGGTCTTGGCTGAGTTTCTTGGATTCTCCCATGGTATCAAGGGCAAAAAGGCAGTGGCTCTAAAGGTGGGCCCTTAAATACAGCCACAGGTGCCAATTAACTCCCAATTAACTCCTAATTATGACAACTGGCCGATCAGAAGCTTAAAAAAGTCCTTACATCAATTTCTGGAATCTTCCAGACTGTTTAAAGAGACAGTCAACTTGGTGTATGTAAACTTTTGACCCACTGGAATTCTGATATAGTGAATTAAAGCTGAAATAAATCTGACTCTAATCGATTGTTTTAAAAAGATTGCAGATGTGAACAAAGTAGATGCTCTAATTGACTTGCCAAAATAAATGTACGGTAACATGAAATGTGCAGAGTTGTGAAAAACTGAGTTTGAATATCTTTAGCCTAGGTGTATGTAAACTTTTGGCCTCAACTGTAGACCCATGTTTATATTCAGTGTATATAGCTCATTTCACTGTATCTCTTTCATCATATCGACTGATAGGACGCTTGGTACGAAAACATTTCACTGCTAGCTAGTTAACATCCTGTTTTACTCATCTGACATATTTATTGGCTAAGTTCTGATTTTTTTTCTGGTCCAGCTAAACAAGCAGTAACAATTGTATAAGAACTAGAGGAGAAACATGGTCACGTGGTTCAATTCAATCCAATTCAATACTTCTGCATGTGATACCACCGCAAGATAGATGCCACGGCCCAGGAAGTCAGCCATGTATTTCCTATGAGTGTTGTAGAAATTGATAAAACTCTCTCCTGCATGAATTAGGTGCCAAAAGCACACACTGTGGCAATCAACAGAAACAGGCAATAACATATTACATTTTGGATCAAAATGTTTTATAGGCTGAAAATAATAAAGAAAAATATGATCAATTATTACCATTCAGAGTGCATTGACTATGTGCACTGATCTGTAATTGGTTAAGAATAAAACCAATCAGACTTGTAACAGGGTCATGAGACAACCATAGCTTCACAGCTTCATCACGTGACAGGGCGCATCTGCACTGTTGCTTCAATTTTAGTTCAAAACCATAGATAGCCTACAGCTACATAACTGTGGGCACAGCTAATTAGCTCACTAGCTACTTGTTACCTAACAGTTATGAAGTTCGTAGCTCAGATAGCTAGCGACTATTGCCTTTGTGTTTTTGTCTTGTGCATAGTAATACGGTTTCAAATGCTTTGATGCTAATAATATTTCAGAGGACAGAACATCTCAAGATATACAGTGCCCCTTCACTTTTTCCACATTTTGTTATGTGACAACCTTATTATAAAATGGATTAAATTCATTTTTATTCTCATTAATCTACACACAAATTCCCCATAATGACAAAGCGAAAACAGGTTTAGAAATTTTAGCAAATTTATTAAAAATAAAAAAAACTGATATATCACATTTACATAAGTATTCAGACCCTTTACTCAGTACTTCATTGAGGCACCTTTGGCAGCGATTACAGCCTCAAGTCTTCTTGGGTATGACGCTACAAGCTTGGCACACCTGTATTTGGGGTATTTCTCCCATTTCTCTCTGCTTTTCTCAGGTTCTGTCAGATTGGATGGGAAGCATTGCTGCATAGCTATTTTCAGGTCTCTCCAGAGATGTTCAATCGGATTCAAGTCCGGGCTCTGGCTGGGCCACTCAAGGATATTTATAGACTTGTCCTGAAACCACTCCTGCATTGTCTTGGCTGTGTGCTTAGGGTCATTGTCCTGTTGGAAGGTGAACCTTTGCCCCAGTCTGAGGTTCTGAGCACTCTGGCACAGGTTTTCATCAAGGATGTCTCTGTACTTTGCTCTATTCATATTTCCCTCGATCCTGACTAGTCTCCCAGTTCCTGCCACTGAAAAACATCCCCACTGCATGATGCTGTCACCACCATGCTTCACCATAGGGATGGTATTGGCCAGGCGATGGGCGGTGCCTGGTTTCCTCCAGATGTAACGCTTGGAATTGTGGCCAAGGAGTTCAATCTTGGTTTTATCAGACCAGAGAATTTTGTTTCTCATGGTCTGAGAGTCCTTTAGGTGGCCAACTCCAAGCGGGCTGTCATGTGCCTTTTACTCAGGAGTGGCTTCCGTCTGGCCACTCTATCATAAAGGCCTGCTTGGTGGAGTGCTGCAGAGATTGTTGTCCTTCTGGAAGGTTCTACCATCTCCACAGAACTCTGGAGCTCTGTCAGAGTGGTTCTTGGTCACCTCCCTGACCAAGGGCCTTCTCCCCCGATTTCTCAGTTTGGCCAGGTGGCCAACTCTAGGAAGAGTCCTGGTGGTTCCAAACTTCTTCCATTTAAGAATGATGGAGGCCACTGTGTTCTTCAGGACCTTCAATGCTGCAGAAATTTTTTTGTACCCTTCCCCAGATTTGTACCTCGACACAATCCTGTCTCGGAGGTCTATGGGCAATTCCTTCGACTTCATGGCTTGGTTTTTGCTCTGACATGCACTGTCAACTGTGAGACCTTATATAGACAGGTGTGTGCCTTCCCAAATCATGTCCAATCAATTGAGTTTACCACAGGTGGGCTCCAATCAAGTTGTAGAAACATCTCAAGTATGATCAATGGAAACAGGATGTACCTGAGCTCAATTGTGAGTGTCACAGCAAAGGGTCTGAATACTTATGTAAATGTGATATTTCAGTTTTTTATTTTAATAAATTTGAAAAAATTTTAAGAACCTGTTTTTACTTTGTCATTATGGGGTATTGTGAGTAGATTGATGAGAATAAAAATGAATTTCATCAATTTTAGAATAAGGCAGTAACGTAACAAATTGTGGGAAACGTGAAGGGGTCTGAATACTTTTCGAAAGCACTGTATGTTGTCAAACTATGTAGCATATGATTAAATGTATCAGACTATTTACTTGTAAGGGGGAACAGCATCTAGCTTGTTGGCTACACAGTAGTTTGCAAATAGCCTGGTCTAATTAGCTTCCTAGCTAGATAAGCTGGCGGTTATAAAGGCAAGATTTGTTATCTTGTACATAATAATATTATGGGTTCATATATCAAGTTAAGCATTGTTAGACTATAGCATAAAAGATTAAACGTATTGTATCCATATAGGCTATTTACTTTTGAGTATCCTAGCCTAAATCCTACGGTTACGTCTGTGTTCACACAGCACCAATGTACTACCTAAACAGCTTGCTAATCTAGTTAAGTAAATAGCTATTCAACTAAACGGTTATTTTAGCAACTACTCGACTCATTTCTCCGGTATCGTCATGGCATTTTGCAATAAAGGCTATTCTCAGAACAATTTTTTATTGTCAGATTGTATATTGCTGCAGATAGCCAGTGACACCGTACAGACCTGGCAGTCGCCGGCTAGCTTTCTGGCGCCTGTCTCTCTGTTGTGATTTAAACGGGTTGGTGCTGTTAATATCAGCCTTATGACCATTTATATGACTGAAAACAAGGTTCCCATATGAAATATGTTTAGACCGTGTCATGGTTCTGTGTTTTCCTGTCTGTGTTTCCCTTGTTGGGCCGCCAGATGGCGGCACTTCTGTTTTGTGTCCTGCTCCCCCCTGTTAATTGTATGATTGTTTCCAATTGTCTCGTTATTCTATCATTGTTCCCACCTGTGTCTTGTTATCCCCTCCTTTTCTGGGTTGATTGTTTTTTGAGTTCACCTGTGTCTTGTTACCCCCTGTCTATTTAAGTTCTTTGTTCCCTTGACTCGGGTGCTGGTTCCTTGTGTTTGTTCCCGATCTGTGCTTGTTTTTGACCGTTTGTACCTGCCTGTGTTTTTGACCTGCTTGTGCTTTTCCCACTTGTTTTCTGTGCTTGTGAAGTTCTGTTTTTTTGTATTCTTTTGGTTTTTGTTGTATGCCCCTCATGGCTCTTTGTTCGTTCTGTTTTCTGTTAGTAAAGTCTTGTTTGTATCGACATTTTTGAGTTTCGTGTTTTTTCCCACTCTGCGCCTGGGTCCTAGCTCCCGCCCGTGACAGACCGTATGTAGCGTATGTAGCCAAATGTTAACTAAGCAGCTTGTTAAGCTAGTTAAGTAAATGGCTGTTTAACTTTGCAATATTTGCAATGTTTCCTAAATTGTTTCAAGTTACTTGGCCCTGTGTGTACAAACATTCATGGGCCAAACATGTTTGGATAGGTTTGTAAGATTCAATATTTATTTAATAGGCCTCAATATGTCTATATTTAAATCTGTATTTATGTATTTGCATGCTGCTAGGGAAATCTCCCCATGGGGATAATGAAGTACTGCACATATGTGTGTATGTCTGTATTTACATTTACATTGCATTTATTTTACAATCAGCATTTCTTTTAAGTTGCAAACTTTGTAACTTGACAACCAATGTTCTTATTTTAGGTATTGACCAGCAGTTTTATACATTCATTTAAATGTTTTTTGTTATTAGACACTTTTATGTGGCACAAAGTTCAGGATTCTAAGATTAAAAATCACAAGGTCATGTTACTTGAAACAATTTAGAAAACACTGGGTAACATTGCTTTTGAATACAGCTTGTTTAATTTGTATGAGCTAAGACAGCCAATATTTTTTCATGTAAATTGGCACAATTTTGATATCAGTACTTTTAATGGCAGGCCTAGATTTTAATTAATGACTTATAGACAGTGGTTTATATGTGTGAGTAACTTGCCATTTTTGTATGTTGAAAATGTGTTTTTAATCAGTACTCAATCAATGTACTGTGCTCATTTTGAGTAAGTGATAATAGCATCCTTTACTATGAATGACAAGTAAATGATAGTGTAGTCACGTTTTCAAAAGGAAATGTTTTTAATGGGCTGTTGCACATGACAGACCTACTAATCGTCTGTATGTCGGTAGATGATATATAGGGCTATCTAACATTAATTTTAAAATGTGGCGTTGTAGGGTAGCTACAGTAGCCTAGCTACCAGTACAGGCACAATGTGACCGTTTTCACTTAAAGAAAATCAATATACTTGCCGTGAAGAAGTCATTATCTTGCACCCGTTTATATACGACTGGTAACGTTTCTTAATGGACCGCAGTGCAATGCTGGTTTTAGTGCTTAATTTCAGAGCCATCTGTAGTAACACTGTACACTCGGTCTGGTGTCTCGTTAGCAAGGCAGCTAACGTTAAACTCTATCAAAACGGGGGAAGGAGAACTGTCTAAAGTGTGGGTGTATTTTATTTTGATTTCAAAAATATAAATGAGTTTCCCGTAAAGACTGGCAATAGAATGGGTCATACTGAAGAACTCAGTGACTTCCAATGTGGCACTGTGATAGGATGCCACCTTTCCAAGGAGTCAGTTTGTCCATTTCTGGCCTGCTAGAGCTATACCAGTCAACTGTAAGTAGCCTACTGTTATTGTGAAGTGGAAACCTATAGGAGCAACAACAGCTCATTGGCAAAGCGGCAGGCCGCACAAGCTGATAGAATGGGACCGTCGAGTGCTGAAGCGTTTAGTGTGTAAAAATCATGTTGTCAGTCGCATCACTCACTACAGAGTTCCAAACTACCTCTGGAAATGATGTCAGCGCAAGAACTGTTTGTGAAGATCTTCATGAAATGGGTTTTCATGGCTGAGCAGCCGTACACAAGCCTGCAATGTGCAATGCCAAGCATCGGCTGGAGTGGTGTAAAGCACACCACCATTGGACTCTGAAGCAGTGGAAACGTGTTCTCTGAAGTAATGAATCACGCTTACTATCAGTGAAGTCTGAAGGACAAATCTGGGTTTGGCAGAATGCATAGTCCCAACTGTACTGGCCCGAATAGTGCCAACTGTAAAGTTTGGTGAAGGATAATGAATAAAGAATAATGGTCTCGGGCTATTTTTCATGGTTTGGGCTAGGCCCCTTGGTTTCAGTGAAGGGAAATCTTAATGCTACAGCATACAGTGACATTCTAGAGAATTGTGTGCTTCCAACTTTGTGGCAGCAGTTTGGGGAAGCCCCTTGCCTGTTTCAGCATGACAATGCCCCCGTGCACAAAGCTAGGTCCATAAAGAAATGGTTTGCTGAGTTTAGTGGGGAAGAACTGGGCTGGCCTGCACAGAGCCCGGACCTCTACCCCATCAAACACCTTTGGGATGAATTAGAATGCCGACTGCGAGCCAGCTTTAAGTCCAACATCAGTGCCCACTGCTCAACGTCTCAAATGCTCTTGTGGCTGAATGGAAGTGAATCCCCGCAGCCATGTTCCAAAATCTACTGGAAAGTCTTCGCAGAAGAGTTACGGCAGCAAAGGGGGGTCCAACTCTACATTAATGCTCATGGTTTTTTAATGTTCATCAATTACATATGGGTGTGATGTTCAGGTGTCCACATATTTTTGGAAATGTTGTGTAGTTTTGGAGTTTATGCTAGCTGCATAATGTTAGTTAGCAAATGGCTAAGGGTGCTGTGGGCCATTGCCAACAAAAGAACACTACAGACGGGCAGAATTTTTTCAAGGTCATCAATAAAAAGAGCAAATTTCCAGTTAACAGCACATTATTTGTTTTGTTTTTGGGAATATGCATTGTAGACTGTCAATGTTTGCTAGCTGGTGTTCCATTCACAAATTAATTGATCTAACTTGCACATTTCAGATCAACAAATTCAGTGATCTGCTGGTTGGATTGCTTGGGTTAAATTGTATAGTATGTTCTTATACAGTGAACAAGCTAATTTATTTTGGCGGTTTTACAGTAGTTGGGGTGAGTTGTTGTAAATTAATCATTTGCTATTTTCTATCAGTGCATTCCACCAATGATGAAGCTGAGATTTAACATTAACTGTTTTAAACTGATGTATTCAATGTTGGATTAGTTGTAACAGTCACTTTATTCAATAATGTCTTGACTGTATCTAATTTATTGTTTCTCTTAGATGTGGTGACTTGTCATCCACTAGCGTAGTGCTTAAATTGAGCTCAGTGTCTTTGATGAAAGAGTACTGCCATTTCGGAATTTTAAATGCTTGCATCCAGCTAACAGCTATGTGTAGATTATTATGTACACCCTGCTTGGCCTCTTAAAAGTGCAGTAGGTAAGTTTAGAGAAACAAGCAAGAGAGAGCTTGATTTTGGAGAGAAAAAAAAAAAGAAAGAGGGGGTTCTCCCTCAAATGCCCCTCCCTCTAAACACAGGCACACAGGCTGCCTGACATCCATTTGGAGATTTTGGGCTCTATTTTCCAGCCAGCACATGGTGAGCTGGGAGAAGTCGCGCTGCCGAAATGGTATTTTCACCATATATTTTCATGTGCCTGAGCGGTTTGGTCATTTTGTGACTCGCCGTGCGCCAAAGTGGGAAGAGAGCCGCTGCTGGGGGTGTGTCAGTCAATACTGCATGGTGCAGTGCAGTTTTCCAGTCTGTCATTTGCACCATTCGCCACCCACTTGCCACTTGCCTATGACGTATGGCGCAGGTCATTGTCTGGCGGATTGGTAACTTGGGGCCTTTACCATGCAATGCCCGCACGTTTCACAGTCTATTCAAAAGGCAATCAACAGTTTTCCTGGATCATATGCTGTCAAATTTGACTTTGATATAAATCCCAGAAGTAGGAATAATGCATTTATTGCTCATTGTATTTTGTTTTGTTTTTTTTAATTCCTGTATTTATTTCTATTTTTAATTGTTTATGGCTGTTCTTATATTGCAGTGTGGTCCCTGCAGTAATGTATTTCGTTCTTTTTCTTACATCAGTCTGTAATGAGATGAATGACAATAAATGCAACTTGAAAAATCTTTTCATTTTAATATCAACATAAAACAAAAGTAGTAGTAACAAAATGTAGAAATGATTTGCATTTGAGTGGAACTCATTACAAATTCCTATATGTATTAGTCTATACCAACATAATTGAGCAGTCTAACATATCTTACTGCTGGAAATATTTTAATCAGCTTGAACATGTATTCGCTTGTCCACTGTCTAGTATTTTTCTACATAAAATAATTATATTTGTGTGAAGAAAATAACTATTTTTTGGCATATGTACTTTATTTCAATTTACTGACGGTCACAGAATATCATTACCACTCGTGGTCAAGACGATATATAGGGGAGAACCAGCAGAATTGTAAAAATTTTCACTTTTCATTGAATTAGAATTAATGCAATAAAGAGCTGTGTAATTACAGTGCAAAGAGTACTAGTCTGCTACAAAAAATACATTAAGTTTAGTGTACAATTTAAAAAAACATTAACATAGTCCAATGTTCCAAGTATGAGCGGGACAGTTAACAGAGTTAAATGTTTAAAAAAGTTAAAATGAGTTTAAAAAGTTAAAAATAACTGCATAAGATTTTACTATCTGCAATATTCACAGGACAAAGCTCTGTTGGTTTTTAACAGCATACTGGGCGTTAATGTTTAAACCAGCAACTAATTAGGAAGGTCACTTAATTTATAGTTTATTGCCAAAAACGGAACATATGCGGCATTGGATCAGTTGCAGTTTTGTCATGTTTTAAATACGCTTATTTTGTCTATGTAGACAGGCCAATAGGGAAGAGTAAAGAAATTACTTTTTAAGACAGATTTTTCTTTAAGCTTTAAGTCATTTGTTGGCCAGTTACTGATCATGTGTGAGGTGAAAACTTGCTTTGTTGCTTAGCAATGTCTATGGGTAAGTAATACAATTCAAACCTATGCTGATTCGGAATCAGGAGATAAATAATCGAAATATGTGTGTTTAAAACATGTCAAAACCACCACTCATCCAGTTCTGCACAGTTCAGTTAAGCCATGCCATTGTTGTGAATGATGGATTCGTGTTATAATTTTTCTTTCTTTTTCTTGTGAGCAACACAGACATTTTACTATAGTGAATGGGATCACTGGCATTGTATTTTGTTTAATAAAACTTCAAGATACTGTTGTAATAATTTCTTAGTTATAGCATAGAGCACTTAAGCTAATAAGCTACAGGTATAATGGGAAATTAGCCCATAATAAAACTGGCCCATAATAAGCATTTATGTGATGTTGTGATTCTGATGGAAGAAAATTTGAAGACGTTTGAACCAATATCTCTTATTTATGAGATTTGTTCAACTTGATTTTAAAAAAGTGACAACCCAACTCTGCACCTCCTGCAAAGGAACGTCTTGTGAGACACATCATTACACGATTGTCCATGTCTTCCAATGCAGCGGTAGACTACAGAAATTGGCAAGGCCCTGCGGCTCTAAACGGGAATTAAAAGAGGTCATTTGATTGGCTATTAACAAATGTAGTTGCACCACATCCACATGATAGTATGTTCAGCGCAACCCAGCCCTGTTGGCAGGTGTGCCACGTGCTTCAAGCTGTGCGCCGCTCATCTCTGGTCCTGAAAATAGCAACAATCACAAGCCACGCCCAGTGTGCGCCACATGCCATGCCACTGACTGCGTCCATGCGCCGTGCGACATTGATTCCAGAAAATCACTGTGGTTCAGTGGAGTCCCAGAGCCTTAGAAATGGCTTTGTAACTCGTTCCAGACTAATATATTTCAACAAATTTATATTTCAACAAAGAAACTTTGTGGTGATTACTTCACTCTGATGGTAACATTCAATATGAGTGAGGTTTAGATTCAATAGGGCTGGTTGCAATCAAGCCTGGCAGTCTTCAATCAGCTATCAATTACATTTGTTGATTGGGTAACTAAGGGGGCAGTTGCATTTTTAGATGGGTGATATGGGTGTTTGGCAATTTTTTTAAATAAATGAAACAACAATTTTAGAAATGTGTATTATGTTTACTCAGGTTCCTTATGTATGTGTAATGAGAGCTGCATCTGATACAATTGTGTGATTGCATGTAAATATCCTAAACGGTGATTGGAGCAAGATAGCTGTGTCTGGTCCAGTTGCGTCTGTGCAACCCTCAACAGTACAAGAGGATCAGGAAAAGACATTGTTTTGTCATTCATTTAAATGTTGTTATGGTACTGACTAATACCGTAACTACATTTAAATGAATGACAGAACATCTTGAATAGGTGTTTCAGCCACATGTTTTATACAAGTCATGTAGGTTAAATCATAATATGGATGATTGTAGGCTTTTTTTGCCCATATTATGGCATGATACATCTGTCCGGTCCAATGCAATTGAGGTGCCTGGTTTGTAGAAAGGAAGTAAATAAAAGCGGTGTAATGTCCTCACATTGGTTTTGTAGGAGTGACTGCTAAAATCAGTCGGATCTGCATCACAGTTAATTTAAATTTTCATTTCTGGTCCAGATTAATATAGCCATTGCCCACTCTGGTAGACAGGTTGGGCGGCAGACTAGGGCCAACCATAAGATCAAAGATAAATTGCACTTTTTACAGGAATATTGCAGGCCAAAATTTGTTTGCCTCTCCAAAGCATCTCATTGCCCCCTCTGCAAAAGTGGGCAAGTACTGGGGCATCCTGGTAGACCACGGATGACCACAGTAGTGGATGACCAAAGAATACTTTCAATTGTGACGGAAAACCCCTTTTCAACTGTCAAACTGATCAAGGACACTCTCCAGAATGTAGGCATAGATATGTCAAAGACTACAATAAAGAGAAGACTACACCAGCATAATATCAGAGGGTTCACAGCAAGATGCAATATGTCAACCACTAGTAAGCCTCAAGAACAAAATGGCCAGATTAGAATTAGCTAAAAACTACATTTTTAAAAACTGGAACAAAATCTTATGGACAGAATAGATGAGTATTAACCTGTACAAAAGTGATGAAAAGATGAAAGGGTGGAGAAAGAAAGGAACTTCTCATGATCCAAACTATACTTCCTCTTCAGTGAAACATGGAGGTAGTGTTAGGGCTTGGGCATGTATGGCTGCCACTGGAACTGGAACTGGCTCACTTGCATCTGTTGATGATGTGACTGCTGACAGCAGCAGCAGGACGAATTGTGAAGTGTATACAAACATCTTCACTGCTAATTTTCTACCAAATGTCCAAAAACTTTTAAGGAGCTTCACCTTGCAGCAGTGCAATGACCCCAAACATACTGCTAAAGTAACCAATGACTTTTTCAAGGCCAAAAAGTGGTATTTTCTTTACTGGTCTAGTCTATCATTTGACTTGAATCCAATTTAACATGAATTTCACTTTCTGAAGACAAGACTGAAGGCAAAACACCCCCGAAACATACAGGAACTGAAGAGGGCTGTGGTACAGGCCTGTCAGAGCATCACCAGGGAAGACACAACAAGAATTAAGAAATGGGAACATATTAGACCAGTACTCAAATCTCTTCACTGGCTGCCTGTCAAATCCTTAATCGACTATAAGATCTTGCAGTTTGGCCCTTGACTATCTTAGTGAGTTACTTATTCCTTACTCTCCTCCAAGGTTACTTCGTTCACAAGATGCTGGTTATGTGAAATTCCACGTGTATCTAAAATTACAATGGGCAGTCGAGCCTTCTCTCATACAGCTCCTGTTTTATGTAACAATCTCCTTACGTATATGCGGGCTTCAGACTTTAAGTGTAGGCTTAAAACTTACCTCTTTAGTCTGTCCTATAGATAGCCATTCCTATAGTCCTATAATCTTGTCAAATGGTCATGTATAATCATGGAGTCTATGAAATTAAACACTGATGTCTGGGCTCGGTAGGGACCTTAGCATTAAGTGTCAAGCTCACATCAACGGAGCGGTCAAACTAGTTAGCTGAGCCTCCAGTGTCAACCTGGCCCTAGAGAGTTGACACACAAGGTAGCTTAGCATCAAGTGTCTAGCTGACCTTAACCCTGTCTTCTTTGTTTCTCTTTCCATGGGGTCCAACCTCCTACCTCGCCCTGAGTTCAAAGACCACACCAGCCTGTTTCCTCGGCCTGAATCCACAGGATCGCTCCAGTCCTGTCCTTTGCTCCATGTTCATGGACTGCTTCAGCCGTGTTCCTCCCTTGCCCATGCCTTGATGCTGTCTGGAGCTCCAGATCCATCATCCAGCTCCTCTAAACTGCACTATTCTAACTATACCATTTGGCCTTCTACTATTACTGTTAGCTTTCACCTCAGCTGTAACCTGTTCAATTGTATTTACTGTCTACTACTTCACACAAGGTTGGCCAGTGGAGGATGGGCTCCCCCTCTATAGCCGGGTGTCTCTCGAGATTACTTCCCATTGGGGAGTATTTCCTCGCCACCGTTTGAGGGTTTTACATTACATTACAGGCATTTAGCAGACACTCTTATCCAGAGCGACTTACACAGCTTTTTACATAGCATTTTTTTTTACATTGTATCCATTTGTGCAGCTGGATTTATACTTAAGCAATTCAGGTTAAGTACCTTGTTCAAGGGTACAACGGCAGTGTCCACCCAAGAATCAAACCTATGAGCTTTTGGTTACAAGCCCAGTTCCTTACCCACTGTGCTACCCACTGGGAGTGTTTTCTCTTTTTGCTCTGTCTCTTGCCTTGCTACTCTATTAAAGAATTATTATAAATTAAGTCTGTGACCCATAGACTTCACCAGGTATTGTTTTCAATTCAATTCCATTTTATTTGTATATTGTTGTTTTTTTTTTACAGAGAACTGTCACAAAGACACTTTACAAATTCTATAAACTATAATTGATATTTTACTTGTCTTTGAATTAGGTCATTGCAGAGCTCATTTTGGGTATGGCTAGAGGTTGCATATAGTAGTTTTGTAATGGAATTTCCGAAGTTGGCCACTAGATGGGGATATTTGATCACAATGCTTGCACCGTCTTACCCTGCAAAGTTTGGTTACCAGTATACCAGACGCAGTTTATCTAGAAAAAAGGGGGAATTGCGTTCCGGTTTCGGTCCCATAGTAGTAGCCTAGCCTAATGTTGTCGTTTCGTTTTTAGCCTATTATGGTGCGGAATAATACAATTATTCCTAATGACCGTATTAAAATTTGTATTCCTGGACAATTAACCGAAAAACGTTCTCGGGTACACTTGTATACCTGGAAGACATAATTTGTCCCATATTTTGATGTACGTAAAGTAGCCTATATTCATTATGGCCTACTTCGGTCATATTCATACAGATTTATCCTATTAATTATGCGTGATTTTGGACGCGAACATCGTCCACAATATATATAGCCTACGGTAGCATATAGATTAATATCATTTGCTTTTTCTTGGACAGTTAGTAACATTTTACCTCTTATCTTCAAAGGGGAGTTTTCATTTTGCCTAATTATATTCTGTCTATTTATTTATTAATTCATTATAAATAAATGGTTCGCTACACCCTCATTAACTGGATTTAGGATTTTATAGCTGATACTCCGGAAACTTATATGGTTACTGTCATTGCGGAAGGGATTTCCTAGCTCCGCTGGCGTATCACTCTAAACAGAGCAGATCTCCTTGCGGATTTAAGGCGAGTTGTAGAAGATAGGACGTGGACAGTATTAACATACACTTGAGACAGTTTGGTCTGTCTGTTTCCATGTAGGCTAACAGTTTTGTCATTATTTGGGCAAACTGTCTTGATTAGGTTAAACCAAAGGCACAGTTCCGCCTGATATTTTGACACCATAACCCGTCATTAGACACCATTGCAAAACTTAATTTTTTTTTTTTTTTTTTTTTTTTGGACGGTTTCCTGTCAAATAAATAAATAGTCGATGGGAAGGAGGCTGTCCTAGAATTGTGCTGAATCTGGGCCACCGCCCTCCAGCCAGGTAAACTGGATGCGAAGTTTACTCCGTTGAAGAGCTTGCGGCTTTTTTCTTTTGACATTCGACCTGCTTATGCGTAGACTGTTGTCTAAGATGATCTAAGTAGCCTAACTACGTCACGCGGTTTCGTTCCGTTTCCCAAATGTAACAACATACAGAGAAATATCATCTCAGTTGAATTCCAGTTCATGCGATGCTGGCGCAAACACAACAGTATAATAAAATAGCCGCTTATTTCTTAGTTCTTTCGGGGGAAATTACAGACACTCAAACTCCCATCAATCACTCCCCTTTCCGGTTGTAACGAGAGCATTGGTTTGCGGAAAGGATGGATCGTGCCTGCCGTTGGGGATTTCGTGTTGATTGCACATTATCACTGGCAGGCTGGGCTCTATTGCTGATGGACGACTCGCAGCAGCTTTTTTGCGTCCCCCACTTGGGAAATGCACAGCCGACCACTCCCGCCCCCGGCTCTTAATACAATATGGGTCGGGGTAGGGTGAGAGAGGGGTCCTGCGGTGTCAGAACAAATTAACCACTGAAATACCAATGCTCGGCACCACGAGTTTTCAATCCTTTCACTGATTTTTATGCAGCCTAGATGTAGTTTTCACACACTGGGAGCTAACCATATAATTATACGAGGCATATGAGTTATTTGTTTCCTTAGATCATTTGACGTTTGAAATGAATGAAAATGTGAGCACGGTGAAGGGCACGATTAGCATTTTGTTAACCCGATTCTGTGTAGTATATATTCATCTATAGACTTATTACAAAGTGGTTATACCTCCCTACACACAAGCAGTGTTTTCCCACTTGATTGCTAGCATATAGACTAGTTTTGTTGTTTGTTTTAAACACATTTGAAAAGTGGGGTTCTTTTATAGAAAATTGTATGTTTTATGCTTAGCTATATAGTTATTTGTTCTGTTGACTAGGTGCTTAATATATTTGTGGCCTACTTTCCATTTTTTAAAACCAGTATCTTCATCCCTGGTCCTGGAGAGCCTCGGGATCTATTCGTTTTTGTTGTTACTCGCAATTAATTGATCAATTAAAGCTGTCGATTAGACTACACAGTTAACTCACTGGGTCTGAATTGGTCGCTGATAATAAGCTGAGAAATAACTTGAAAATAAAAACCAACAGAACCGCTGACTCTCCGGGACCAGGAATGAAGATCACCGTTTTGAACCATTTACTTTCATAATCGGCATTGCGCCATCAAGCATTCAGAATTGAGGGCGTCTATTCTACATTGTTTATTATGAAGAACCAAAGTCCTATAGACAGCCAGGTTGAATTATGATTAAGAGAACCGGGCGAACACAACAAGGAATTCACAAGTGTCTTGGCAGTCCGAACACATGGTTCTCTCCCACAGAGTCCGGCAAATACCTTTTCCGAACAGCTGTTGTGCAGACGTTGGTCAAATATCAGAGAAGTCACCATTAACCGAAAGTCATTAGCCTACTGACAGTCTAGGTATAGCGGCCCTATGTGAGTACGAGAGGTCAAATTAATCAAGTATGGAAATTAATTTACATGAATTCTGAGACTTCTTTCTTGGGAAGAAAGCGGTCTCGTTGAATGGCTTATTTAAAAAGAAAACTTTTTTATGTGTGCGTTTAATTGTCAAATACTTACTCTAACCTATTTTTTATCCTTTTATATAGCTTGGCAGATGTAGTTTAACTTTCCTAAAATAGTAAAATTATTTTTAGTATTAATATTGTAGCGATTTCTACTTTGAGCCATTGAGTCCATTTATTAACTTGCCAAGTAAACGTAGCTAAAGGTAAACATTACATGCGGCCAATATGCAAATGACTGGTACAAATCACAATGAAGCCTGACTGGCTATTCCCCAGCCCAATCCTAGCTATTCACAAACAGGTAAGTGTTATACAACTACATCAACTATACACAGATGCGGCGGCCGGTTACAATATCATAAAAAGTAGGCCCAGATAGCGGTTCTCCTGCGTTACAAGTTCAAATATCCTGCCATAGGTCGTCATCAATATCGTATCTTATTGAACCTATGTTTTGTAGTTGTCCATGACCATGAAATGCACTTTTGTACGTCGCTTTGGATAAAAGCGTCTGCTAAATAAATGCAATGTAATGTCATGTAGCCTATATTTACTTGAAAAGTGAAAATTTTCTAGCCGACTAGGACGTATCTTGGCTATATCCTGGTAAAACCTCGGCTATATTGGGATTAATTTAGTCCATTTGTTAAAATGTCTATTAACCTAGATTTCCACCCCTCTCGATTCTGATTTGTGCTCGCTGGGGGGTAAGGTGTAAAACTGCAGGAACGAAAGTCCAGTCCGAGAAAAGAGTGCTCCTGAATTTTTTCAAACCTTCTGTGTATTTTAATTTTAGTAATGATAGAAGCACGGACTTCTGTTACTTTCTTACGTTTTAAATACTACCCATTGGACATTACCGGGCATTTCTTCTGAATACTTTAATGTTCTTAACTTTACTTGCGTTTAATCCTAAATGAATTCTCTCTCTATCTCTCTCTCGCGCGCGCGTAAGACAGTTACAGAGTTTTTAAAATAAGTCGAGCGGGAAGTCAAGATGTTAAGTAAGTCAAGATGTTCATAAATCTGTTGAGTGCATAGTAATCCATTAACCACTTCCTATTTTATACTCTTTAATAGGCTCTTGCTTTGTTTCATTTTTATTGGTAGGATTAGGGATGGTGACGCTGCGATATACATCATATTATTTTTACCACGACCAATGTTATGTTATTTAGAAACAGTGATGCGAATGCATCTCTAGTCAGGCTGCTCCTGTCCATGGTCAGCGCTACGAGAGGCTGCATTCGCGCCCCAACACATCGTGTCAGGAAAATACAGAACAAACATCACGGTAATACAATTTGTTTATAGAGCTCCTTTACTTAAGGATGAAGGGTTCTTTGTCGGGCAAAATTATTCAATCTAGGAGCTTTCACACCTCCCATGGTTCCATAAAGAACAAAAAGGGTTCCCCTTCAAGCCAAAGAACCCTTTCAGAACCCCTTTCTCTGAGTGCATAGGCTACACAGCACTGATGGTCATCAGTATAACGTAGTCTTGTAATACCCCCTCCCCAGTTTTCTAAATGCGTGTGTATAGTTTTGCGCATACAGAAAGACTTTTGCCTCATCGGCCATAGCGCGGCGAACCTCAGAGCCTTCTGATCCGTATCAAATTGCATTTCGGGAGCGAACGGGAAAACACCGCCGTCGTACGCCACCTTTACTCTCTCTTCGCCTTCTTTTCTAATGAGTACTCGTAGGCTGCCTTCGTACACACGCATTTATAAAACATACTTGTTTGTGTTTAGCGAACTATGTATGAACTTGCGCCAATATGTAGGCAAATCTAATTTCTCTAGCACAATTTTTGAAGTGACGTCTATTCAATGTTGAACGTGGTCAGATAAATAGCATAGACCTAATTACCACTTCACTGACCACCAAACAATAAAGGCAAACGTTTTAACAAAAATAGTTTTAATAGTAATTCTGTTTCCAGATTTGCAATCATTTCCGCATTTTGTGGTCTAGGCCTATTTTATTTTCGCTGCCACCCCATGCTTCGGCTCTCGATTTTCTGAAGGGCGTAAATTTCGAGCAGCACTGGTGCGTACTAACGTACTGAAGTATTGGGATAGAGTGCTGTGCAACCGACTGTCTCCCCGGCCACCCTTGTAATATATAAGCAAACAGGAAATTACTTTCCACATAGCAGTACTAAATCAGAGGTGCTGATTTAATTAGAGGTGCAAGATGCAGTATCAGAGTTAATTATACATTGAACATTTTGCTGTACATTTTGCTTAAATACATTCAAGTCTAAAAACATAAATAGGATCGGGGCAAGGCTAAAATCTTTCTGCTTCCACTTGTTATTTTGTTGTAAATTCAGAAACTTCACTATAATTCGCCACATAGGCCTATTTTCAATGTGATTTTTAATCGTAGGCCTACTGGTGTTTCGGGGGCGAAGTACGGATGATTTGGCTATCGTTTAATCTGTCATATTCGTAAATTTATTTGTTTCAATAGCACTCACAACCCCGGTTCGCAATTAAGCTTCCAGTTGTGCATGTTGTCCGGTTTTGACAGTCCCTAAATCTGGCAACCCGAGCTGTAACCTATAACTCATTTTCTCTAATCTGCTTGCAGGAACAGTAGGCCTACGCGACACTCCGGTGAATGCAGTTCCTGTGCTTAGCAAATATTTTCAAGACCAGCCTAGGATGTTTTCTAGAGATTTATTAACTCCAAATGATCTCAACCATGACGCCGTCGGTAATTTCATAAACTGACGGAACTTCGCTAAACTCTGCCTTTGTAGGCTACACCCGCTTGGACCACTAAAACGCAAAATCTTCAGATATATAACCGTGGTAGGCTATATAGAGGGTATCATCACAATGACAAGAGTGAAGACGAGCGTTTCAGAGGTTTAATGTCCGCGTCATGAATTCAGAAGAGCAGTCGTTTTCAAGCTTAATGCTGATCATTTTGGTAGAGTCAAACAGAGCCCTTTGTCCACCCACCTGCAGGCGATCGTTATTAAATGGTAAACATCTGTTGATTGACCCGACTCATTGCACGAACCAATGCTTCTACACATCTTATCGTGCCTTTGGGTTGTACATGAATAATGGGTGGTGGGGGGTTAGGGGGCTAAAAACTCGGACACGTGCCTGAGGCTGACTTGTAGCCTATTGTGACTTGTTAATACAGGCTTGTCGTATTGTGGCACTATCTGACTCTTTTTTCACGATTAACGCCAATAATGCAGACTAAGTAATAATTAGGAAATTATATTGTAGAATAGTTTGTTTTGATTACATGAAAAAAGTTTTGTCATGTAAAACGCCATGACTTTCACAGTTTGTGTGTTCCTTGTCACTGTTTTCTGTACAATTATGTGCGAAGTTCGCCACGTTTGTAGGGGCTATGGGTAAACAGACAGCAACAGGCAGGGTCCTGCACTCTACGTTTCACTGTTAGTGCTACGTACTGACCATTGTGTGTAGGCCTATGAAGCAGTGTTTTTGATTACTCGAGTAGGGAATCGAATATAGCCTACACTTCCGTTCAGGACTCTAGTGCAAGAGCCGCCTTGTGTCCTGTCCGTGAACCCTGCAACCCATGAAAGCTGCATTTGCTAAAAGGTGTAAATTGCACAAGCGAGTCAGTCGCGGTGACAATTACTCAGCTTAAATGAAGTTAATAAATGGTTTATACCGTTAGATATGTCTTTTGAAACCCCGACTATTACTAATATTACATGAAGTCATTAAAATAGGCGTAGTCTGCGCCTTTAAATATTTTGTGAAGCGCGTAGATAGCCTAATCTGTACCGCAAGCAAATTTAATTCGTGGGACTTAATTCTGGATTGCATCTAACTGTGTCTGTTTGCTACTTGTGTTGTAAAATAAAATAAGTAAACACACGTTTGATGGCGATTTTACGTTTTAATTAACTTCTGTAATAGAATCTATTCACGTGCTCATTGCGCATGCCTGATCAACAAGGGTGATGGGTAGCATATCTCAACCACCCCCTCCCCCTTCCCCCTTTTTTAACGTTTCAGCGCTTGTAAACAAATTTATCACAGCAGTAAATACTGGTTGGTTTCATTGATATTTCTACTTTTTTTTATATAGCCACAGGCCCCAGCTCTTTGAGAAATCCTTCCCGCCCTATAAGCGCATTGCACCGCCGTATGACCTTCGGGTCAGCTCCCGAGGGGTTGCGCGAGGGGGAGGGCTGCTGTCAGACTATACAGGCAATCCTATTACGGCCACAGCGTGCGTGATTATCTTGCTTCCTGCTGTACGGCGTAATAAACTGGTCTTTTACAGCTTGCTTCCAGGTAAATATAGCGCACAATGCTGCAAATACAATCGCGGCAAGGTATCCACATATAAGTGTCAAAATACAGACTCAGACTCTTCGTTCAGATCTTTCGTACAATCCATATTAAGGCTTTTTGTTTTGTATTGTTTGTTTCACATATCGCCTACAGCATTTAAAATGCTGTTTTTACTTTATCCATCATTTTACACAAGGTCATGCTTACCAGTCTTTTGTAACTTGCACAAATAGTTCAAAGTATGCCTATTGCTGAAATTTGAATTTCTAAAAATTTGTGAATTAGGTTGTAGCCTATATCGGTAAACTACGAATCAAATATAATCTAGGTTGACATTCTAAATTATGAAATCAACGGTATAGTCTGCTGCACGGGTTACACTTGTTCTCATCCCATTTTTCTGTAGCCTAGACATGCCTTTCTTGCTTGCTACTCCGTATGTGACAAGGACAACTAACTGCTTTATTCTCATTGAAGATCTATTCGTGTGTATTTTTGGACATTGGCCTACCAGCACCCATGAAAAGTACTCAGCAGTATGTACATCGCGAAATTACATAGGCTACATGCGGTCTTCGACCTTGGTCTGGACATGAGAATTCGGGTTAAATTCCCATGGGAGATACCACAGTTATAATTCCGTGAACCGTGCGCATTTTACTGTAGCTATAGGCTGCTTGTAAAACATTAAAGGAATGCCGTATATGGACTAAGGGTCTCCAATTTAATGTATTTAAAAATATTTTCAAATTCACAAAATCATCTTTGCAACAGCATCTTTAAGTATAAACTAATCCATACTATGAATAAATATTTAGTTTGGTGAGATTACATGGAGTGCGTCCTAAACACAGAGGAATGCCTTAAGTGTAGGGATAATGTTAGGCCTATTGTTAACATATTTCCGCTTTGTGAGCTAGCCTATTTTTAATGGAAAGCGAATGGAGACGCACGTGCAATTGCTGATCGTTTCCCGTCCCGCTTTCTCGTTCGCTCGAGACATTTTTTCTCTTGTTTTGTTTTACACAGCCGCCGAGCAAAGTGTGCTGGGGGTTTATGG
This sequence comes from Anguilla anguilla, assembly GCF_013347855.1. Taxonomy (NCBI): domain Eukaryota; kingdom Metazoa; phylum Chordata; class Actinopteri; order Anguilliformes; family Anguillidae; genus Anguilla; species Anguilla anguilla. Next base: position 28,383,493 of record NC_049203.1, on the reverse strand, counting down.
TAATTGCGGTTCCCCGACTGGCCTTCTGGGTAAAGTCTGTGAGTGGGAGCGAATTGCTCTCCGCTCTCATTCTCCGTCGCACGCACGGAGACTGAAGCAGTTGGTGTCTCGGGCTGCTCAGGGCGGCAGAAAGAAGGAACGGGAACTGACAAAAAGGACGTAAAGATAAATATTTGAAACGTTTGATCGAGAAGCTGAATGGAAGGGTAGAAGATATCTTCAAAATGGGAATTATATATTCTACGCATTTACGAGGAAGTGCATAACTAGGCTACTAGTTACACTTAAAATCGGCGTGTGTTCGGTTTGAGCTGTTACCCAACATGGCGCTGCGAGGCATAACCAGGCTAAATTAATTGCCGGAGTCCAAGGACTGTCGCCACCTGTACCCTTGTGTTATAGCCTACACGGAGATTTAACCTTGCATTCGATCATAGGAATATACTGGTTTGGATCTTGGTTTCTGAGGATGTCTATGAACCACGTTACTTTTGCGCATTTTTCCCCCCGACTGGAAATACACAGAAACTTCGGATCGCTACAAAAAAGTACTTGGACTGCCTTTAGCAAATGTTAAACAAGAACACTTACCACTTCATTTTGCCCTTTTAATTAATACAGAACGAATCGCTCCGCGTTCAATCGACCGCTGTTGTTTTGCTCGTGACGGTGGTCTGAGTTTGGCTGGAATGTTTGCGCTTCTGTGAAACAGGATCTTGTCTGGTTTGAACTGATCAACTCGGAAATTTTAAACAGGAGAAATAAGCGTGATCTTCAATATACGATTGGATTCTGCACTGCACTGAGAGCTATATCAAAATTTTGTCCAGGTAAGAGAAATAGCTTGTTTATTTGAGCTGTTCGCTGCATCATCGGTTTCTTTTTCAAGTTGTTTTTTTTAACCCAGTACCGACGTCGAACGATTTGCGTTAATTTGCCGCGAACAGTTCATGGAATTTCATAAACAACTGCGACCTTCGTGGATTGTTCCGACCTGAATGCTGCGTTTTATCCGTAGCGATAGCGGACCAATTTGAACAGTCCTTTCTTCTTTACGTTTGCTTTTCACACATCTAGCTAGACTAACGTTACCTTTTACCTGAAAGTGTCCGTGTTGTGTACGGGGTTGGTCGATGTTAAATTGGGCTACTCCAATTGTTTTAAGCGAATCGGTCCGAACTGGATACATCCTTATGTCATAATGAATCGGTTCCAGCGCCGCGATTGGGCTTCCCGATTTGCGGACCAATTTTACAGTGGACCCTCGTAGGCTATATTCGAGGAGAAAGTGTGCTTGTTTTTAAAGAGAGAGTTTGTGACCGGTTTACCCGAATGAAATTCAAGGATTTGTTTTTAAAAGCCGGAGACGTTATCATAAAGAATATGACCTCCTGGACATCCACTTATGTTTTGTTGATGAAGGTAGACTACACGTTCCTGTGTCCAAGAAATCATGCGGGTAGGCTACGGATACGAGCCTCGCCCTGTGCACTTGTAGTATAGTCTACGTGCGAATGTGTAATTCAGCACGGAGGGTATCAGTAGCCTACTGTTTGCCTATGTGTACGGGAGGGCATTTGAAGGTTCGGATTCGTACCTCGCGGGACAGAGTGCAACTGTAACTCCACGAGCCAGGTGGATCCATCGGGGATGATGCATGCGAAGTCCCCATCCCCATTAGAACACAGAATGGCTTGTGCTGGTGCGAGCCAAACTGCAAGAGTGTATTCTACTTTGTGCCTATTTCTAGATCTAGAATAGGCAACCTTCGGAAACATTCGTAGACTACGCTTGTCCTAAATATCAGCGGGGAATCTTTATCTGACCCGCGTAACTGTAAGATCTGACAGGTCTAGTCCTTAAAAAAACAAGCTGTCCTCATGACGACGTTCATTATCCCTGGCGTTTGGTGACTGAATTTAATTTGAATGTCTGGCTTAATTTGACGCAACTAATTGAAAACCAGCGCGCAAATACGAACAATTGCTCAATCAGCCCAGAAGCGGTCTAGTGAAAAGGTAGGAAGTTTGCCTGTTTTCAGTGGTTATTCTAGACAAAGTAGCGTATCGTTTTAGCCCAGTTCCAGCCGATTTATATTGAGGTAGGACCAGTATGAACATTTTGTGAATGTGTGGTAAAGTCGCAGTATTGGTAGTACTAGCGCAAGTTTTGAATGTTTTGTAAAAGGATGATTTCTTAACCCGGACTAAAGCTGGCCGTGTGAGCAATACCCAGTACAGTTTCCACGAATAGGCTAAATGCCATTTATGAAACGATCCATTATTAGGATCGTTCGGGGGTTTTAATTTCGTAGGGGAAAGCGTATTACAAGGCTGACGATGTTATTCCCCAGTGAGAAAAAGCCTTAATCTAGAGGGGTGGAAGTCTAGGTTGAGCGACGTCTTGACATGAACGAACTAGGGTAACCACAATATAGCTCAGGTTTTACGTGGATGTAGCCTGGCTACGTCCTAGACGACTCGAAAACTTTGTAAACTGGGTAGAGTCTACCATTACATTACAGGTATTTAGCAGAGCGACTTAAACTTTTTACATTGCATTTATACAGCTGGATATATACTGATATAGTGAAGAAATGCTTAACCAATGCTGGTTAAGTACCTTGCTCAAGGGTACAACGGCAGTGGATCTACCCGGGAATCGAAACTGTGACCTTAAGGTTGTAAGACCAGCTCCTTACCCATTATACTACATTACCGTCACGCAAACCTGAAAAATAATGAAGCTGGTAGATGTTGTTCAATGTGACAGTTCACGGAGCGCTTCGTGTGCCCACAAAAAGTTTTCCCCCAGAGAATAAGCGGACACGTTATTGTTGCTATTTTACAATCAACCGATGATCCAAGTCGGATATTTAGCCTTATGTAGGGCTATTACAGTACGCTACACGACTCGCTGCCTATAGACGAACGAATGAAATGGTAGAATTAACTATGGATGATTCGTTAATACGAGGCTACTTATTGAGAATCCGCTACGCATATCCCAGCATGAAGTAGTCGCACGTAACGTACACAAGCCTGTATTTATAGAGTTATAGGCTACCGGATAGATTACGTACATTTTTATTTATTCTTTCTTTGGAGAAAGGGTTTTCAGTGTTAACACTAAATACAGTGTATAGGCTATGGGAAATGATTTGGGAAACGGACACTTTCCTTCTTTCGTCATTCTGGACTTCTCCACACAACTGCGGATTTAACAGGACGTACAGATAATATTGGAAATTAATTATAGACCGAAGTTCAGACGATAAGTGTGAACTAAGTCATACGACTGTGACACGCAATTGTGGTAGCATAGAAACCGTCGCGCCACATTAGATATCGATAAATCTTGGCTCCAATATCAATGCATACGTTTTACAATTTTAAGTTAAAATCCCAAATTGATGGCATAGAAAATATTAATCTGACCAAATTTTATTGAAAGACCTTATCGGACTTAGCCTGTGGAAAATGACCCCGCAGCAAGTGGGCTAGTCTAATTATGTCGTGTGTCGCCACTTCATTGTCATTTTTATTCTTTAAATTTAAGCAAAACCATCCCACGGCCCACTAAACTCGTGAAATTAGAAGAACTTAAGTTTGATTTCTACCTTATCCATTGCCTGGATTTGCGGTAGTAGCGGAGGGAAACTAAGATGCCTTTTCGTCCTATAGCGTTTCCACCGTCCCCCATATGTCAGTGTTTCTAATTCGTGAAACCATGTCTTTTCAAAATTAAGTTTTTGAATGCTAAGTGGTATGTCCCGTGGAAAACCAAAATCGTTGCCTAAACCTTAATCTAATATAGGCTAGCCTACTGCACGCTGGTAATTTTATTTCGTTACTGGGTGTACGATTTTATTCGAACATAGCCTATCAGTAGCGAGAATGTAGGTTTCTGCTTCGTCGCGCGATGTAAATCCATTAGGGACTGAGAATCAAGTTGCCATTGAAATTAGCAATAGCCTCAGTCTTTTAAAATGTGATTACTTGAGCAGACATCACATTTAAAATAAGTTGGCAACGTCAGAAATACCCCATAGTGTTTTGTTATCAAAGTTGCATGAAAAATCATAGACAATACCCTGCATCGCAAGGGGATGGCAAGGCTTAGGGAGGGGTGTGGTTAAATTAGGCTACACGTATTTTTGATAGTGGAATGTTAACTATGACAAATCGGAATAACCATGTTGGCGTTCCCGAGTGCCGCTTTTCAGGTCACGTGGCGCAACGTTCCGCTGATAATGGTTGGCAGTTTAGCCACACAAGGTCGTGGTTTTCTAGCACGTCCACATGCTCTAGTGCTGATAGTCGGCGTGGGCATGTAAACAAAAGGACTTTAGGTAATTGTTTTGCCTTTGATGAGCAGTTTCTATTTGTGACAGCTCTGTTTCCCGCGGGGCAATGTCAAAATGTTAATTTGCTATGCAATGGGACGGTTCACCGGACTGAAACAATGGAATACTGTCCCTGTACGTGTGCGTAGGATACTTATGGATGTGTTGGCATATCAAAATTCGCATGAAGACATTTTTATTATTTGTTAACTGGATTATTTTTATGTAGACTATAACTATGTTTTATCATTTCACATTTGTATACTAAGGGTTAACGTGCTGTTGTTAGGGAGGTTTTGATATTTATGCGAAATTTAAATGAGCTATTAGGACTAACCATTCATGTTCGAAGAGTTATTCGCTTTTGATAGGCGTGGCGCATGCGACAGTCCCCTTGCTTACTCCGTTAAACTATGGTTTTAGAGAAGTATTTTGAGATTCAGTAATTTTATGGGAAAGCAAGCCAATATCACCTATCACTTACCATGCCCTTTATCCACGGTCTTATAACGGTCTACAAGTAAAATAGCAATGAGAATACCAGGACTTTGGCTTGGACGCTGAAAGCCTTTGAAATAACTTTCATTGGAAGAGATAGCTCAAACTCCATTCTGTAGACTTTAAAAAACCTTGTCGGTTTGGGTGCATTGCTAATTTTTAAGGTTAGATTTTTTTTTTTTTTTTTTTTTTTTTTTTTGGGTGGGGGGTTTTTCTGATGCCAATAGTGGTTTCCAGTTAACAGTAACATCACATTTAGCATAGTTGGTGGTGACGGCGATGTGTGCGTTTGGCATTTAACTTAAACTATCTATCTGTCTATCTATCTAAAATGAAAAGCTTTTTTTAAACACGTTGTTCATAGTTCAAATGTGGAAAAAGACGGACGCGTTTAAAGGCCCAGTTCTCACAGAGTTAATAGGATGCACAGTGCCATCGTCAACCCTGTCGTCCATTTTAGCGTTTTAAGATTAGGCCTCCTTTGATAGTCAATATTAGAATATATGGCATTAGGCTGCAGAGATCTGGTTTCAGAGTTTGCTCCCGGCGGATACGTCATGGTTTGATTGAAGTCGCGCTCAGTCCGAGTCTCCCCCGGGACTGCAGCCTGAAACAGGAGAGCTCTTTTCTGTGTTTCAGAAAGCCTTTGTGCCGCAGGAGCTCCGCGTGCACGGATCGCTGCGCTTTCATAAGAACGTGTTACTGCCTATTCTTGCATTGTTTTCTCTAACGCTGAATATTTTACCCAGAGTTTGAGATTTGGAACCATTGCAGAATTGGCACTGGGTGTACACTCTTAGTAGAGTTGTTCCTTGTTAAAGCGTAGTAGTTTAGCATGATAGGGATCACATTAAATGCAGAGTCGACTATTTATGCTGGATGGTTTACTTACTAATCACCCTGTATCCTCCACAATGCTGGGCAGTAGTCAGTGTTGCCCATTTGTGTAGAAATACTGCAGATACATATAGATTAGGATAATATTTATTTTTTTGATGCTGTTGTATTGTGTACAGTTGTTAAATTCTCAAAACCTGCATTTTCGAGGAGCGCTGGCATCACCAGCTCTCCCACAGCAGGTCCCGACCTGAAGACATCGTTCTAGTTTTATTATGCCACTGCCTTAGGGCTTTGACTGCTGATGAAACACTGTAGAAACACTGCCACTTCACATCCTGTGCGAAGATAGGACGCTGAGAAACATGCGGAAAACCGTTTCCCCTGTTGAGCTACTGTGCATTGTATGTTTATCCAAATACGCTTACTGCTTACCTGCAAATAAATAAGCTTGTATTGTGGTCTGGGCCACCGTATTACATTGGTGGCTGTTGTGTTTCAGCTGCCGAGCCCTGAAACGGCCTTCACTATTCTGGGGGTCGCGCGCTTTTCTTACTATGCAGAAGGGTGGTAGCTACGTGGGTCTCGCATTGATTCAGAAATTACTCGTCGTTTTCAAAAAAAATTGGCAAGCACCATAAAATTGTATTCACTATTCACCCAAATGGATCGCCCCTGGTTACCAAATGGACTGGTCGCGCCCTTTAACAATGAAACGTCAAGGCCAGTTTTGATAAGAGGCGACACGCAGGGATCGATTTGCATTTTGAATGTTTGGTGACATAAAGAACCATTTCAGTCGCTTTCGTATTTGTCTTGGAATTAATCTGTGATTTCGACTGAAATCATAGGCTTTGTTAAAACACGGACTATACAATGGTGCTGTTGTTAGTTCTGATGTAAAATGTTTTTTTCATCATTGCACGCGCTATGCGGTCGGGAAAGAACGAGGCCTGTTTACAGCTAGTGCAAATAAAGCCACAGCTGTTTGGTTGTCCGTTGAGTTCCACCTCTCTTGGTATTTTCCCTCTTCCTTTCCACTCCCTAATCCCCTCACCAGCTCGACTGCATTCTTACAACGACCTTATTATAATGTAGGGTTTATAGGCTACTTAAACTTGTGGCACCGTTAGACCTACTTCTTGCCTTACTGGATTTTCCCCTTTTATTGGCTTAGCCTGTTTTGACTCGACCGTTCCATCTCTGATTGGAGTAATTATGTGGATCGAAACGACACAGGCAGTGATGTTTTAAATGGGTGTTAATTCTGTTTTCGGTCAAAGAAAGCCATCTCCCTAAAAACAAGACTGTCTTCCTTGAATGCCACATTTCCTTTTGGCCAATAGCCTACATGTCAAGTCCCCCAGTGGTACACGCGATTGCCATGAGGGATTGCTTCGTGAGCACAACAAGCAGACCTAAATCATAAAATGTAGGCTATAGGCCTACGTGAGAATCTGAGTGAAAACCACGGCTCGATGGTGTATTTGAACCAGTTACTGGTAGACCTGATCGACGGACAATTCCCTGTCCTGCTTTAAGCGAGATAATGGCTCAACCGAAGGCTATTTTGGGTGTGATCTTTTTGTTGGACATTACGGAAATGATCCATAGCGTTGTCACGTTGGTTCGTACATTTAGGTTCACAGGTCTACTCGAGCCTTTAGTTTTGTTTAATTTAAATGTTAAAAAAAAAAAAACATGGCACCGTATTGCTGTTTTTGACGTTAAGTAGGCAATGGAGGAGCCCAAATATAAAATTTAATTAAACTTGAAGTTTGTTTTCTTTAGTGCAAATATAACTCACTTGTAAAGCCATGGTGTGCCGTTGTGTCTGCTGGTGAACAAAATATCAAAGTTCCCTTGATATTCAAAATGTAGGCTAGTGTACGTTTTATCAATGGCAAGCTGGGTAACTGGGCTATTTTAATCTCAATTTTGTTCTGCAGTTGCAATTGAGGAAATTGCGTATTTCGTCTCGACAGATGAGGACGAAACTGTCTCGCACTGCACATAATGTTATCAGAAGGGCTATAATGAGAAACCGCCAATCTCAGCGTTGTACTTTAAGTTAATTGTTAGATGTTTTCAACGTTTTAAACACGGAAATTTGTGAAGAACTCTTCAGGCGCTCTACGTTCGCTGTAGCGCGGGAGAGAGCAGACCTTTGTGCTGCGCAGGGAAGAGGGTAGGAAAGCGATTACGCGTTCATTTGCTGTATAATCAGGTGTTTTCGATTCCCCGTGTGTCGCTTTCATTCTGAAGGGAGAGGAACGGGATGGGACGGGTTTTATTTGATCGATCGGCGAGTCCCTCGGCAGCATTGCTTTGTCATTGCGGGGAAACAGTGACCCCGTCACCTTCAATTATGCAAAACCAACTCCGCGAGTGTTAAATTCTGTTCCGAATGCCCTTCTCTTACTCTGTTTGGATTACACGTGGTTTGCACTTCTTGTAAATCCAAACAGCGCTGACGTATGTTACAGTTGGCAATATCATGGACTACAAATTCTTAAATTTTTCCAAAAATGTTTTATTGAAAACGTAATCTTTATACATAGGCTATATACAGCAGTTTCTTGTCTATTCGATAAATAACGCAGCAGTAAGGAATACCGTTGAACCAAAACGATTATTGTCTTTAGTAACTCCAATTAAAAGAGCCGTAGATGAAGATATATGTGTGCGAGTTATTGGCAACGAAAATGACCAGCCTATTCTGTGTCACTACCATGCCGCGGCGCCTCTCTTTATGTCATTGTTCCGGTCCCCCTCTCTGGCAGGCGGAATCCTGTGTCTTTAAAATGGCGCGGGCAGACTGTTTCCGACACGCAAGCAGCCTCGCTGTATGGAGAGAGGGAGCGAAAAGTTCCTTTGTGATACATGTTTATGCTGTGTATAGGGGCTCAGCCCTAATGTGCATAGTCTGTCTACCGCCTATACTGGTAGTTGTGTTGCTAACGAAATGTAACAAAACAAAAATATTTAGAATTGTAGCTACCTCGTGTGACCTGTATCAAAAATTATCCATGGTGCTCAAAAGTGGTCCTTAATCGCATAAGCTGTTTTTGAAGCTTGTAGACGCTACTGCAGCGTTGCATAACCTTACAGAAAGAAAAAGAAAAACAATTTAACTGGCTGCAACAACACGCACTGGGGTACAAGAGAGTAATTTGGTTGTTTGAGTATTAAGAGCATTTCATTTTAACTAAGCGTGTTGCCTGTGGCTACGATTACAATTTCGGTGAATAATCGATGTAAAGGAAAAGGTAGGATTTGTTGACAGTCAGACGTACTAGTTTTGTTTGACGTTTTCTGAAATTTGATTTTCATTTCATTTTGAGGTCGTTTGGTGTGCACTTTAAAGTCTGCCATCGGAAACTCTCTCCCGGAGTTTTGCGGAATGACTGCTCGAGCAAAGCATCGCAGTGTTTAATGAAGCATTTGCGGTTTAATTAAGCGGTTCGCTATGTACCCATCAGTGTAGAGTAGCCTGTGATATTGTCTGTCGTTCCTGCTTTCCGTCCATACATGAAATAAACATAAATAAAACTTTAAGACATGACAGTTTATTTGATGTTTTTTAGATGAGATTTCTGAACAGCATACGTTTATTTGCCTTTGGTTACATGCTAGGTCCATTGTCAAAACGGAATATCTAGCCCATAGGTGTGTGTCAATTAGGGGATAAAATAGTTGTACATTGCTTATGTCGTCTTTAATAACTGTTCAATAAATACCATATTCTCCTATGAATTGGGCGGATGGGCATTCAGTCAATTGGTTGGTGTAACAGAAACACAGTAGAATGTAGCAGTTCACAGCGTGTTGTATTTTGGTTAAGGGAGTTGCTCTTCATTATCCCTAATTATATACCGGTGAACCAGAGGAATTGTCGTCCAGGATATTATTTGGGATAATGATTGGGGGGGGGAGTTGTAGCCCTGGGCACTGGCGCAGTGTGTAGTGTGCGCAGAAATGCTCGCCTTAATCTTGGTTTAAATTTTTATCCAATTTGTGGACTGATTATGGAGCGTCACACTACATCTTTAAGAGACCGGCTTGAGCGCCACATAAAGCTGGCAATCAGCTAGAGAAAGAAAGCGAGAGGGCGCCAAATCGCAGCTCCCGAGTTGATGCAGCTGGGATATCGCGATCGCTCTCTCCCTCGCACTGACACGCTCCTCCCGTTGGAGATTCTAGCGCAGCGCTGGTGGCGAGCGGTTCATTTGGGGAACCCATTATTATAGTGAACAAACTGCGTGTGGACCCCCCCCCCTCACCTATCCCGTAGATGATGTCATGATGTTGTCACCTTGCTCTCTTCGTTACAGCTGGAATGTCGCATGTAGTGTGATGTATCCTTGTGTTTTCTTTAACTGCAACTGAGCGAACTTAAGCCAACAGAAACCATTCAAATATCTCGGTAAATTGACTTAGTGTAAATAGTGTAATTACACACATTGTGATGCAATACGAGACAGATAGGTGCCACCTTGCCTACTGGGATTATGCCACTGATCAAGTTACTTCTGTATTTTTGCATTTTATCGTTCTTGACTAGGAGTAACAATCGAGTCTATCCGCCGTGGTTTTTTAAAAATAAATTACGAGCAAAATTGTGATTAGACAAAGCTACTTACGTGCTGATTTTACGTGTTCAGTTTACTACGAACCAAGGAGGTTGACTTTACGAAGTAATCTAGTGCACTAGCACAATTTCAGAGATTGGGCGCCATGGATTTATTGTAAAACGAAGTGCGATGCAAGAACGCGCCAGTATTAAAACGCACTGAGATTACATATTCTGTGCGACCCAGCCAGCCCATCCCACCAGAAGGGTGCCCGAGCAGGGAGGAAGAATGTCGCGCATGTAACAGCGACTTGTCATCCGATTAATTTGATGGGCATGCGACCTCCGAACCGCAAATTTGCTGCGTTCGATTAATCACTATTATGTTTATCGAATTTTCATTAAATATTCCGTTATTGTTTTCCCAAAATCTTTCGAAGGAAAATACGACAGGGTTGAACTATTGTGACAGTTAAAGAGGGTTCGAGAGTTTTTACGTAGATATTGTATTGAAACCATTGTTCTGCAGATTTCCTCTTTGAGGAGTAGGCCTAGTAAAGTTTTGGGTTCAGATGAAGTTCGACGACAGGATTTAGCATGTCGGGTTTTGCAATGCGTTCCGTTGGGTTTCTGAAATCCAGTTGTAGTGGTCTGTATGTTCTACAGTAGCTTTTTGAATAGAATTCTCTGGTACATCAACCAGTTAAATATTATGAATGGTTCATTGATTAAATATTTCAAATTGAATATGAATTAAACGGTCTCATTACGTTTTCTCTCGTACTGTGGCCTATTACATTTAGGCTGAATATACTGCCATGACCAAGGCCAAAGCTTTATTTGATGTGTTAATTTGCTCGTGCACGGAAACTGCTCTTTGCTTTTTCGTTTAGTCTTGGGCAAACTCTACGGCGAAGTTCAAAGGCACACGTGTGTGGCGCTTAAACTAGCCTACACACCTGAGTATTATATTACGCCCCACTGCCGCCGAGCTTTATGGCTTTAGGAGGCCATAAAATAGAAGTAAAGAATTTAAGGCGCAAGGAGTTAGACCAATCATAAATAATTGACTCGACCGCAGCGGACTTGGTGCGCACGAAAAGAAATCACGATGAGTGATTTTATTTGAACTGAAAACGTGCAAAACTATACCAACGGGGTTTCTGCAAAACACGTTCGTTTGTATTGCTCCATGGTTAAAGAAGTTTACGTGGAAATACGATATGCCGATTTTGGGTGAAATCGTGACCAGAGTTACAGACCGAACCGTACAAGACCGCAGTTGCAGCCTGCTATAATTTGACCAGACACTTTCGGAAGCCGGTTTTTGGAATTTAAACGAAACTAGGGAGGAGAGGTCACTGTGTAACACCCCTTTGTAATGAAATATTCACAACTGGAGCGAGTATAATTTGGAACAATGTTCATAATCTTAATGTGGTTAAATTTTACTTTTGCCTTTCTAAGCCCTTATGTCCAGGGTGACCATCGTATTTCTAGTTTATTTTCGTGTCACTTTAAAGTTTCTGAAGCTTCTAAAGTGGATAATTTCACAAACCCAGTTACAATTTGCGGGGTAGACTTTGTCGCCGTGCCGTCACGAGACACTGCTGGCTAGCGTGGTCTGACCGCAGGTTAGGTTTCCCTTTATCTCCGTTAAGCCAGTGTCGTATAACCTACTAACAGGTGGCGTGGCGTGTTTATGTGGGCGGCATTTGCATCCCAGGAAAGCGGGCATGCGAAAACCTGTATCACCGCTGGCCTCTAACGCGGAGGGAAGGTGAGATCTTGTTTCCGAGAACTAAAGGGTGGAGATGAACGAGAGCATGTTTTCTTGCGGTGATTTAGAATTCATTAGGCTATTTGTGGTATAACTGCTGACTGCCCCCCCCCCCCCGCCGCCGTGTACCCACCCCTTCCTTTGTTGTTTTGTCTCGGCTGGACTCTCTTTGCGCTGTGTAAAATGACTTGCCAGCCCGGAGGAACGGCAGTGTTTGTGAAGGCATGGGAAAGCCGTTTTGTACGTAACAGACGGCAACGGCTTTTTTGTGGGCAGAGTAGAACACGGGTTCACTCCCTCTAGGCTGGAGTGAGTGTTCAGGCTTCGCTTGAGCTCGAGCCATAACAGAAATGGGAATGGCTCCAAACTCGGTAGATTAATGGATCCGAGGCCACTGTAATAAAACTGGCATGCTGGGATTTAGAGCTGCCGGTAGCGGCAACGGCAGAAACAGACGCGCTTCTTTGCGAAAAAAAAGGGAAAGGGTTCAGGAGAACGTGATTTATTTCCCCTCTGGCTTTATTGTCCCTCCCCCACACACGCAGGTACAGCGCCGTCCTCAGGTAATTGCCTCTTGCAATCAGAAGTGCTCCACCGCCTTTCTTTAGCGCCACTTCTGTATCTACATCCTTGGCTCAGAAAGATGTTGCTTGGCCAGGGCCGGCAGAGTGGAACACTTTATGATCCAGTTTTCGCACAAGTGTAGCAAGCTGGAGCCAAGCCTGTCTGGATGTGGCAGCAGGGGGAAACGCCTAAATTCACAGCAACATGTTTGCTTAGCACAGGACACTATGCATACCACGCAGATTCTGTCACTGACGTTTCTTTTTAGAACCTTGTGTTCATTCGAGCGTGTGGGTGATGAATTTTTATTTTCAAATATTCAAAGATAATCACAGTGGATTGTCGTTCTTTTGATGAAATGACTATCACAAATAAGTGATAAATTAGTGCTTAGACTCTGGCTTGGTCCTCATGCCCTTGAATATATCCATACCTTGGTGTGGTATGGATATATTGTCATGTTTTTTTTGACAATATTACTTTTTTTCAGCAAAAATGTATCTGTCAAATGCATTATAAAACCCAAAGGTTTAGTTTAAATTGGCTGAAGTAGACATAAATTTCATGGAGAAGATTTTCTTTCCACTTTTTCTTGGTGAAGGAACAATGAGTGCTTCATGAAAATCTTGATTGCAGTAGTTGAAAAAATATCAGCGTTGTTTTCAAATACAAGTGGGAGGGTAACAGGTTTTTTTTTAACACAATATTGTATTTGTTTGTGAAATACATTATAAAACCCAGAGGTTTAGTTTAAATTGGCTACAATAGATGTTATGCATTTCATATAAAGGCTTTCTTTCCACTTTTTATCTTTTTTTGGTGAGGTAACAATGAATGCTTCCTGAAAATCATGATTGCAGCAGTCGTTGCAGCCCGGATTAGTTTTTTTTTAGTTTTTTTTTTTTGCCGCACGAGGTGTTTCTCCCTGGCAGGGGGTAAATGGCCTCGCACCGCGGTGGCGTGTGATGTATAATCTTTCCTCTCGCTGGCAGCGCTCTGAATGTGCGGGGTCAAGGAGGGTACGGAGCAGCGGTGCCGAGAACGCCATTCAGCGCTCGCCCCCCCACAATGCAAGTTTGCTCTTTCGGACTGGGTGGCATTGGGTTCCAGGAAGAGAGAGAGAGAGAGAGAGAGAGAGAGAGGAAAGGAGGGGAGAGCGCACAAAGGCCCTCGGAATGGGCTTTGCTCTTGCTTTCCTTTCCGGGGGGGGGGGGGGGGGGGGGGGCGCATGCTTTAATTGGAGGGAGGAGAGATTGAGGAGGTGGTGTGATAGATGTATCCCCCACCGCCCACCCCACGCCGGCAGCAGCAGTGTCTGAAGATAAGGACAGGTCGGCATTATTGAAATACAGAGCCCGTAAACCCATCAATAACCGCGGTCGTATCGCAGCCCGGCAACGCCTCCCTCCCCCTTATCCCCCCCCCCCCCCCCCCAATGCCATTTCCCGGGCGCAGGCCCTGGCAGGCAGCGCGCACAGCGATTGCATCTGCCTCTGCGGTGTAATGATGAAATTTTCCTTCTGCCGGATGACAGCCATTTTGCCCCCCCCCCTCTCCCGCCCCCCCCCCCCCCCCCCACCCCACCACCACCTCCCCCCGGATTATGAGATCGCTGCGGAAGTATTCCTTATCGACTTGTGCGTGCGTTCCTTTCCCCGATAAGGGACGTGTGTGTGCGCTTCGTCTCTGCTCTGGAGGTCAGCTTCCCGGCCAGGGAGGCATGGTCATATTACGGAGCAGGAAGCCTGCCACAGCGAACATTCCCTTTGCTTTTGTGCATCCTTATGTAGTCAGAATGCCTTATTTAAGCAGTCAGTATCACATTTCAGCATTCATCCGATGAAGGCCAATGCGGAAACATATTAACTTGATTAAAGGATCCTTCTACCAGCGTTGCGCCATCTCACCTTGCCATTGCTTTTCTGGAGCACGAATGCCGGATATTAATTTTCATTTAGCGTGTTATTTTACAAGGCAAGGTCCTGCAAATTTCCGTATCTTACATGTGGTTTAGATGGGAACAAAAGAGCAGCTTTGCCATTAATCGTTTAGTAGGTTTTGGGATTTAAGAGGCAGGCATGAAACACTTGCCATCCCTTTTTATAATCTACAGAAGTTTTAAAGGAATGGTGTGTTGTTCTTTATAACAATTATAATGAACATAACAATGTTCAAAAGTTTAACAGAGAATATACGTTTGCTGCTGATATGATGACTATAGGAAGGTTAAGCTTGTTGTGTTTTGGGTATTTATTCATTCATCATTTTTATTTGGACAGGACGGTACCTGTAAGTTATGGTGAACTCCAGAAACCCTACCTGGAATTAAGAGAAGGGACCCACATCACACAAAGCATGGTAAGTCCTCTGTCGCAGTTGGCAGCGATTCCTCTCTTAACGACGCCCAAAGCCTGCGCAGGAACTTCGCGGTGTCACACTAACGCTTACTCTGTCTGTGAGTTACGCGTGCCGCGACGTGCCAGGATGTTTTTTCGCCCTTCCTGAATCGGCGCGGGCAGCTGCGTTTGATTACCATCGATCGTGACTTAGCTCAGCCAGGACAATTTGCAAATGGGCCTACAGCTTATAAAATGAAATGGATCAAAACTGCCACGAAGGATGAAACTTAATTAATGTGCTTCCTGGTTAGTATTCAGCAGCAGCAGGGCAGGTCACATGCATTAGTCAGGCCAGGATGCCTTGTGCCCGCTGGCATGGATGGGTCGTGCAGATCTGTGGTCACATGCAACGTTGCCCTTGGACAGGCATCAAACGTGTCCGTTTCCTGCCCTCCTTATTTGAGCATGAGAAAAATCATGAACAGTTACGTTTTTGAAGCAGCGATTCTGATTTCAGGAGGCATTCCTTGTGTAGCTTGTGTAGGTTCTGTATCTGCCTGAAGTGACTTTTTGTGTTTGCGTAATTCTGCACAATATCTAGCCTCTCCAGTGCCCTCAGCTGATGGTCAGGTGGCTATCCATGTTTTCACACAGCCATGATAAAGCAAAAGATTCTCACCGGAAAAAGGAAAGATTCTCACCTGAGTGTAATGCATGTGTGCGTATGCATTCTCTGTGATTTGCATTGGGTCATGTAATGGGCTAGTACCTCGGAGTAGACAAATACTGCTCTTTGACTATTTTGCAGTTTCAAAATGATCATATTCATGTTCTATGGTTTTATTTATTGTCTTATGTGGGTAACAAAACGCTTCCGATTGATGTGTGGATTCTGCTACAGTGAAAATGTGGGAAACCGAATACCTTTAGACGTCCTTCGTTCTAAAGGTGTGTGTGTGTGTGTGTGTGTGTGTGTGTGTGTGTGTGTTGCATATTTGATTTAATATGCATTTTACTTGAGCACTTTCAGTTGCTCTGTAAATGAATTGTATTGCCATTCTTATCGTTCTGTATTTTCCTGACACGCTGTGTTGGGGTGTTTTTACAGGTGGATGCGAGTGCAGCCTGCAGGATGAACCCTCTCGCAGCGCTGGCCATGGACCGGAGCAGCCTGATGAGGGAGAGCCTGCGCGTTCACGGTGGGGTGGTCTACCCGGGGCTCCGGGCCCTGTCCGCTGAAAAGCCCAGGGAAGCGGCTGGCGTGCCAATGGGCTACGACCTGCACTACAAGCCCGACATGGCACTGGAGAGCCGGAAGCCTGCCGGCAGCTACGTCAGCCTTTACAAGAGCCCCAGCCCCGCCCCAGGCCTGCAGAAGCACCTGATGGTGCCTGGAGCCGGAGGGGACGCCCTAGGGCTCGACCGGCGCATGGGCACCACTGAAAAGCAGTCAGAGCTGGGGCTGAATGGTAGCAGTGCCTACCTGCGCCTCCCCTGGATGAACCCTTATCCGGATGCCGGGATGTACCCCTTCCTGGACTCATCCAAATATGCTGCTCTGAACATGTACAAGGCCTCTTTCCTCTCCCAGCCATCCCCTTACCTGGCCCAGCACCTCCCCTACCAGCCCCTCTGTGGGGGGGCGGGGGGCAGTGCCGCTGGAACGGAGCGTCTGTTCTATATGCCTTACCCCCCTCCTCCAGCCCCCATAACTTCCCCCCTGGCTCCTCCCCTGAGGATCCCCACCGCGAGTGTGGCCCCTACGGCCCTGTCTCCACTGGTGCACTGCCAGGACAAAGGTCTGCAGAGCATTGGGCCCAGGATCCACCATGAGCCCTCTGCGTTCGGCCAGCAGCTCCACCAGCCGCCTCCCCAACCCCTCCACCAGTCCCACAGCGACCGGCAGCACGGCAGCAGCTCAAAATCTAGCCGCACCGCCTCCAGCAAGAGCTCGGGTAGCGCCGGGGGTAGCAGCGCTAGCAGCAGTACAAGCATAAATGGCAGTGGCAGCAGTCTCCCGGTGGACTCCACCTCATCCCTCCTGATGCAGTCCTCCCGTACACCTGCCTGTCTGCCTCAGACCCCTGCCCCCCCTCCGCCGCCCCCTCCTCTACTGGACAGTTCTTTGGACTTCCAGAAGTCGCTGCTTCGAGGCCCCCCCTCTTCATCTTCCTCCTCCACCTCCCCATCCGTGAGCCACCCTTTCTTTATGACTGGCGTGAACCCGGACCACCATTCCCCAGCCCGGCCTGCTGGGCACAAATCAAAAAGCAAGGAGGGGGGCTTGGAGCCCTGGAGTGGCAGCGGGGGTGAGCGGCGGAGCAGCAAGTCTCCTTCGAAGACCACATCTGAGAAGCCAGCCCAGCAAGGTTCTGCTAAAGATCCCGCTGATAAGCCGCTGGACTTATCTGCGAAAATCACTGATTTTGGAGCAGCTCCCAATGGGATCCCCCCTAAATTAGAGGCCATAGCCAAATTGGGGAACTCCCCCACAACCCGATATGGGCAGCTACCCTGCCGAGACCTCCTGAAAGAGACGCTGTCCCCTTCCTCTATAGTTAGCACTTCCTCCAAACCCCCAGAGAGGCCCGAGATTATAAGCACTTTACACTCTTCCTGGGTGGTACCTGGGCCTGGCCCCACCCATAACCTGGACTCCAGTCAGAACCTTGGCACCTCCGTTATCAAGAACAAGAACCTGGATCGCGCGTTGCCCCAGCAGCGCAGCTCCTCCTGCCCCCGGATTGGGGAACCTAATGGGATCCCTGCCCCCACCCCCACTCCTGCCGTGGTGACCCCTGCTGGCCGCCCGGCCTCCACATCCCCTTC
The DNA here is from genome assembly GCF_013347855.1 of Anguilla anguilla. Lineage (NCBI taxonomy): Eukaryota > Metazoa > Chordata > Actinopteri > Anguilliformes > Anguillidae > Anguilla > Anguilla anguilla. Next base: position 28,365,728 of record NC_049203.1, on the reverse strand, counting down.
CCCAAAATTAAACGGTGAGTGGCCCAAGCCTGGCTCCACCATTCCTGAGAAGTCCCCCCAGGCCAGCCAGCCCACCTCTGGGAAACTGGCCAAAATACCCAAGAGGCCCGAAACCCAAGAGATCACCTACAAACCTCCACAGTCTCACCTGGAGAATGGTCAAACCCCTGGCCACCTGTACCTGCCCCAGAACGACACCTTCCTGCCACCTTCCATAGCGTACGCCAACAGGTACCTGCCGTACCCAGATGGGATGTCCCTTCCTCACATACCGCTTCCTGGGAAAGGCCCAGTTTACCCCCACCCTGTCCTCCTGGGTAGTGGGGCTCTATTTCCTGGACGAGTGGCGCCCCCAAAGCACGGTCTCCCATACGGGCTGCCGTCCAGTCACGGGGAGTTCCTGACCTACCACGAATCCCAGGAGATGGTCCACCCCCTGATGTCCCCCCATCTTGGGGCTGGGCTAGACCCCAAAGTCAGTGAGCGGCTCGAACGGAGGCCGAAGACTCAGGAAAAGCTCAGGCTCCACGAGGATGTTGTGGCCCACAAGAGCCACCACTCCACGGAGCCAGTCGACGGAACTCACAACAGGCCCAACAGGGAGATTGAGTGGTCTGCAGGCCAGGGACTTAAGCCCCAGAATAAGCTGCCTGCACCCTGTGGGAAGGAGAAGATCATCTGCATTGACCTGATCCAGGATGATGTGGATGGAGGCTTTCAGGCCACAAAGCTAAGCCCCCCCACTGGGAAGAAAGAGGAGCCTGCCAGGCCTTCTGGTGAGGGAGAGCCAGAGCTAATGCAGCTCCTACTTTCCCGCCAGTTGGCCGAATCTGACAAGCAGCTGGAGCCCCATGGAAAAGTGGCGCTCCAGGAGCCAGACGTCCGTCGAGACCATGCCTCCCCTGAGCATGCCGTCATGCAGGGCGCGGAGAGTCCCGCCTGTCACAGCCCACTCCCAGACTTGCTGGAGCAGCAGACCCTGCGCTGCGCTCGAACCTCTGGAGACAGAACCGCTGGAGACAGGACTTCTGAGCAGGCTGACACCCGGCATGAGTTCCACAGCTTCCAGAACCACATAGACCCGGTTAAGGATGTCCCAGAGGATGGAGAGTCCCACGAGGAGGATGATGATGGCAGCCATGGCTCCTCCAAGACCAGGAGGTCTAGCCTGGCTAAGAGGATCGCTAACTCCTCCGGTTATGTTGGCGACCGCTTCAAATGCGTCACCACCGAGCTATATGCAGACTCCAGCAAGCTGAGCCGGGAACAGCGCGCCCTACAGGTCAGTTCTTGGTACTTCTCCCCTACGTTGAGGGAGCAGGCAGTGGGAGGGGTGGGAATGGGAGTTTTTTTGTTGCTCGTTTACAACATGGTTGCTGGGCACTCGGTAGTCTTTACATAGGCAGAAAGGAAGTGGTTCACACTCAAGTCCACGTTTACAGATTCCTATTCATTACACACATGCGATATGTGAGTTTGGATTCAGAATGCAATACTGATGCCCATTTTTGCCATCTCATTTCTCGCTGCACCACTGTAAATCCCAAAAGCAATTGATTATTCCTATTAACCGCAAAAGCTATTTAAAAACAGCTTGCTTCCCGAATTGTTAAAAATACGTATGTATATTGGTCTGACAGCAGATCGTTCTGTGGTTAACTATCCAGAACGCTTCGTAGGTCATCAGCTATGCATGCTCCTTATCGGCAGCAGGCTGCCCCCCACCCCTGCGCATGGCGGCTGAAGCAGTGCTTGGCTACCTGAGTGAAAGGGTTAATGCGTTGCATGCGCGGGGGTGGGAGGAGTTAACGCAACGTGCTGCCTGCGGCTGCACTGCTCGCCGGAGCAGAAGCACGTCTGCAGAACGTGTCTGCCTGCAGCCCCACGGGTTCGCACTGCTGGAGGGGACTGTTAACCTGCGGGTGAGCCGGGGGAAGGGGGGGGGTCGTCCCGCACCCCTGCCTTTCTACCCTCCCCCAAAGGACACTTATCCCCTTCAGCCAAATACAGAGTCTTCCCGCCCCCTCCCCTCTCCCCCTCTTTCTCCCTCTCTCTCTCCCTCCCTCTTTTTTTCTATCTTTCTCTTCCTCTCTCCCTCCCTCTCTATCTCTCTTTCTCTCGCTCTCACTCCTTCTTTTCCTCCTTCTCTCTTACTCGCTTTCACTCCGTGTCCCCTCCCTCTCTCTATCTCACTTCTCTCTTTCCCACTCCTCTCTGTATTGCCCTCTACCTCCCTTTTTCTCCCTCTCTTTCCCCTTCTCTCTCTCCCACTCCTCTCTTTATTGCTCTCTTCCTCCCTTTTTCTCCCTCTCTTTCCCCCCTCTCTCTCCCACTCCTCTCTCACTCCCTGGCTCTCTCTCTCTCTCTCTGGTGGACTCTAAGCCTTCTCCCCCTGAGCGCCCCTCCTGCCCTCGCCGCGCAGCGCGTCGGCCCCTCTCCGCTCCCAGCCGCTGCATGCGGGAGACCTGGCTCTCCCCGCTCTCCCCGCTCTCCCCGCGCCCCCCTCCCGCGAGCGCGCTCTGTTTGCACTGCGCTCAGTCGACCGGAGCGGATTAATGCTGCCCCGGCTGTCATCTGAAAGCGTCTGTTAACGGAACAGCGAAAACCCGCAGCGCCGGCTCCCGCACACGCGCTCGCTCGCTCGCCAATGCGCGCCCAACCACACGTACAGCCGCACACTCACGCACTCACGCGCACGTTCATGTTTTCATTTCCAGCACAGCAACTTTCCAGACAGCTCGTTTGTAGATGTCTCTGTGTTTGTTTACCCGTATGTCTGATTTCACTCGTCCATTCGGAGAGAGAGATTCTCCGTCAGCCAGGGACAGCTTAAATGTATATTTTATGCTTTGTTTCTATTTGCTGTGATTTTATGCATTTGACGAGTCTCGAAGCAAAACTGTTACAGCTGAATTTCTGGATTTTAAATTGTCAAAATATCAAGATTAGTCTTCTTTTCTCTAATGCCAGTTATAAATAATGGGCTTAATTTGGTTAGAAAAAGAAATGGAAAGTAACTGTTCATACTATTCCGAGTATGGCAGCCTGTCATAAACTGTCATTTTGCCCCCCCTCCCCCCACACTATAGTCCAGAAGTGAGAATGATGGTTTTGTTTTGGCTCACTGTTTAATTTATTTTAAGTTTGCACATTTGTGATGTCACAGTGTCAAGATGTGTCGTATAATTGAAATGATTGACAGATACATTGAGCACCCATTTTAATTGCTTAGATGGAAGGCTTATCACAAGAGGACAGTAATATAAGTCAACCTGCTGCTAACTGTGAGGTCAGTTCTTTAAATTTTTTATTACAAATTAAAACGTTCAAATGAATTTATTTTGCAGGAAGTTATGACAGTCGGCCAGGCTCTCTCCTCTTACCCAGAATCGTCCATGTTAAGGAGGCCAGTCTTGTTAGAAATGTTTGTATAACAGGAAATAACAGCAGGAACATTTCCCAGAAAGCATGGAATGCACTAAAAAGATTTGCCTTGGTATAAATGTCATCTTACATGCTGCCTTATTTGTTTGTTAGCCCTTACTTTTTAAGCACTGGACTGAGGAAAATAATTTTCTCTGAAGTGGTAGAGATGCTGTGTGGCCAGGTTTAGGAGAGGAGCAGGGAAGCAGATTTTTGTTTTAGCTGTGCGTGGTTCGTTTCATGGCGGCGGCGTGTATGCTTGTAGCGTGCAATGATGCGCTTCTCTGAGCTGGAGCTGAGGGAGAAGGAGGGAGGCGGCGGCGGGCCGGGCCGGGAGCTGGCAGACGGCCAGCACAGCCGGGGAGACTGGGACTGCAGCCAGCGCAGCGCCCATCCGGGGGTCACCGCCCCCCCCACGCAGGCTGAGAAAGACGGTAAGGAGCCCCCGCGCGCCCCCCCCCCCCCCCCCCCCCAGCGAGCTCGATAAGGCTCCGCACCACACGAGCACACACACACGCACGCACGCGCACTCGCAGTACGTACCCTACGCAGGACACTTACACACACCACGCATTATATCCTACACAACAGCACGCATGTACACATACACACACACGCACACTCACACGCACAGACACACATTATTTTCTACACAGCAACAAACACACACACACAGACAGACATACATTATGACCTTCACAGCAACACGCGCGCGCGCACACACACACACACACACACATGCCTCTTCTTTGTAGAGAGTTCTTTGTTGTGTTGTGAATGGTTGAATCATGGTGTTCAAAGTTCTGGAGAGAGACTCGCTGTGGTGACACATCTCTGGCCTGGCTGTGTAACAGCCTATGTTAGCACGTATGCGGCGTGTTAGCCCTGTGTCAGCGTCGCTAAGCTGTCAAACAAAGGTGTGTGTGTGTGTGTGGTGTGTACGCGTGCGTGTACAAGCTGGACAAAGGGAAGAGTTTTTCTTGGAATGACCATCCAGCTTGTGAAATTACTCTGGTTGACTGCAACCGTTGGACGGTTTTATGTCATTGTAAAGATTTTTCTTCTCAGTGTTAAACACGCAGTCCTGCAGCATTTCGGCTTTCCTTGAGAAATATGTATGTGCTCAGACAGATGCTGGCTTAAAATACTACCTGGAATCTCTGGTGCCTTCCCCGCTTTACCAAGATTGCTCCTTTTATATCGACTTGTTCTCACTTTTTGTATATAAGTGTGAACTCCTGTGAGTTATATTCTGTACCGTATTCAGCTTTCCTAGTTTGGATGTATTCATTTACTTTGTTATAGCATTGACTTTTTGCATGCCACGAGAGCATTTTGTTTTATACATTTTTGTTGCCAATTTGTGGAGACGAGTCACTTTGTACATCTCCTATATTTTTTTTTTATATCTCTCCTTGTTTACGGAGTTTAAGTGCATCCAAGTGAGTTTCTCAATTAGGCGGCTAATCTGAATTTCAAATGAGAGCGAGTGGCTCATTATTGTGCACTTTGTGAGCGCATTGTCTGGCCCGCTTTGCGCAGAGTGTGTGTACCCAAACTTTGAGCCAGGGCTGATGAGGCGGGGGGGCCGGACGGGAGGAGGAGGAGGGGTGTAAGGAAGACGCCTGTCGCCAAATGCAAAGCGGGGGGTTGACCCCTCTCTGGCCTGCTTTTCTCCCCTCGTGTCTGGCAATCATTGGACATTTTTATGTGAATGGCAAGGCCGCTCGGTTGCTATGGGCAAAGTGGATAATGTTGCCATGGCAATCTTCGCCGCCCCCACCGCCCCCCCTCCAAACTCCTTGGCGTTTGGTTGCTGTCGCAGCGGCGATAAGTTATGGGATGCATGTGTCAGGAGCTGCGTGATTGCCATTCGCGAGACCGGGTGATTTAAGGCGCTGGCGGTTGGCTGGGGGGGGGTTCGGGCACATCTGTGGGCCTCACGTGAGAGCTGAGGGGAGGTGTTGGGGGGGGTGTGGGGGGGGTGTTGGGGGGGGGGGGACTGGGTTCCTGCTGGGACCGGAGCTACGGCCAGGCCCTGCTGCCATCGCAGGCACGAGCACAGGCCCCCGTAGCTCAGGCTTTGATCCGCCGCAGCGGGTCTGGCGGCACGCAGGCATTCTTACGGAGCCTTCACACAGCCCTCGTGCGTGTGGAGCGCTGCGAGGGCGAGGGGGAGGGCGAGGGGGAGGGGGGACTTTCCCAGGGCGCACTGGTGCTGGAGCCGGGCCGAGCTGACGTTTAAGGCTAATTAAGGCAGCGAGGCGCTCGAGCCAGCGAGTCCCAGGCACGCACTGTGTGGGAAGGGCGTGGTGGAGGTCAGGCGCAGGGGGAGGGTGAGCGGGGGGAAGGGGGGGGGGGGGTGTTGTTTTCGCCTCAGACTGCGTTTTCCACTCCTCTTTCCCTGTTACGGTCCAGAGAAGCCCGTTTGAAGCTTTGAACGCAATTGAGCTTTCTTTTGATCAAGTAGTCTTCTGGCTATATTTTATTTTCTTAAAAAAAATGCACATCTCACACACAAACAAACACACACATGCACGCAAACACGCACACACAAACACATACACACACGCATTCACACAAACACACGCACACACATACACAAACATGCACTCATACACACTCACTAAGGTTGAACACACACATTACAGATACGCACACTCACACACACTCGCACGCGCGCACACACACGCGCGCGCGCACACTCACACGCACACACACACACACACGCGCGCGCGCACACTCACACGCACACTCACACTCACACAAACACACAGACACACACACTCACTCACACACTCTCACACACACACACACACACACACAGGCTGTGCCTGATCCTTCCCGTCTCTCCCTGTCTGTGTCCAGGTGCGTGGCCTGCCTGTGTGAGCAACAGGGTTCCTGTTCTTCAGCGCTGCGGGGTGCCGCGGGAGGCCCCGCCCCCCTCTGAGCGGGAGCAGGGGAGGCCCCACCAGGAGAGCAGAGAGGGGGAGGGGCAGCCGGAGGGGGGCGGGGCCGCGGAAGGGCAGCCCCCGGAGGACGTGAGCCCCGGTGCCACACACGCCCGGAAGCGCACGCCAGGCCTGGAGGAGGGCCAGGACGTCCCGGCCAAGAGGCCCCGGCTGAGCACGGGTAAGGGCGCGGCACCTCCGTCCTGTTTCCCCCCCCCCCCCGAGCGCCAGTCTGGCCCCCCCGTGGGACGTCCCTGCACCGTCGTGGAAACGAAGCGAGGGACCGTGAAATTGGGATTGTGGGAAGAGCCTGCGATGCTTCACGAGTCCGCAGTCGTCTGAGTTTGGGAAATCTGGGGGAGTTGTGGGAAAAGAACAGAAAAAGGACTGAATTTATTGCAGCAGTTTAATTGAACCCGCCCACACAGATTTCATGCGCGCATTTGTTTACTGTGGTTCTGTAGCGACTCACAGATACACAAGGTATGCGCTGTTTTTGTTACATTCACAGTCATGTTGGAAAGATTTTTACAGGGATTCATATTTCTGTTCATTTTCCTGGATGCATGCGACAGCCCTGCCTCCTCCCCCCTCTGTTGGAAGTAATTTAACTGTAGTGTAGCCCCCCCCCCCCCCCCATCCCCCCCTCTGTGAGGGAGGAGGAGCGGCTGCGATGGTGAGCTCTGGTCTGCCTGTGCACCGTTGAGCCTACCGAGGGGGAGGGGCGTTTGTCGAAAGAATACGGCGAGGACTGAGAGGGGTAGGGGTTGAGCCCCGGTTTGGGGGAGGGGCCGAGCCACGGTTTGGGGGAGGGGCTGAGCCCCTTGTTTGGGGGAGGGGCTGAGCCATGTTTTGGGGGAGGGGCTGAGCCATGTTTTGGGGGAGGGGCTGAGCCACGGTTTGAGGGAGGGGCCGAGCCCCTTGTTTGGGGGAGGGGCTGAGCCCCGGGTTGGGGGGGGGGGGGTCGCCCAGCTTATTCATAAAAACCTTGCCTCAGTTGAGCCAGTTTAGCCTCTTGGCCTGGCGGTGAGTGTGCTTGTCACCCACACCCCAGTCCCTGGAGTACTTACGCCCGGTCCTCAGATAAACTCATTCTCATTACGGTAAACTGCGCCGCATTTATTATTAGCATAAACTGTCCTTTTAAAGAGGAGAGTCCCAGACAACTGGCCCGTGCTATAAAAATGTTGAGAAACATTGGTGTAGAGCGGGTCCTGTTGTGAAGTGCTCTATTTTGCACACATTTACATACATTTTAGCAGACGCTCTTATCCAGAGGGATTTACAAAGGTTATTTCGTTTTATTTATTTATTTTTATTATGATTTTTTAATATGCAGTCCATTTATGCAGCTGGATATTTACTGAAACAATGCGGGTTAAGTTGTTGAAAGATATGAGGGCGGTTCCCCACTTGGGAGTGGGACCTATAACCCTGTACCCTTATGTGCTCTCTGTTTATATGCGCCCTCAGATCTCTGGACCGAGGGGGACGTGACGCACCCCTCCGACCGCCTCCTGGAGGAGGTGAAGAACCTGAAGGTGTGCATCGAGCTGACGGGCCTGAGGCTCAGCAAGCCGCGTCACCTGGTGCAGCTGCGCGAGCTGTGGGGCGGCGGCGGCGGCGGCGGCGGCGGCGGCGGCTCCCCCGAGAGGCCCGAGGCAGAGCCCGCCCCCGCCCCGCCGCCCGGAGCCTACCCCTCGGAGGCCGACGGGGACCTCGATCTCAGGGCCGGGTCGCTGGAGGAGAGGACAGCCAAGAGGAGGTCGGAGGTCAGCAGGAGCTGGTGCGACAGGGTGCTCTGCGGCAGCAACGCGAAACAAGGTAGCTACAGGGGGGAGGGGTTTCCACGCGCTCGGGGGGAGGGAGGCGGGCTCGGACAAGGCACCGCCCTCCTCTGATGTTCTCCGCTCGGCGGCGGAGCTGTGGGAGGCGGAGCTGTGGGGGGCGGAGCTGTGGGAGGCGGAGCTGTGGGAGGCGGAGCTGTGGGGAGGCGGAGCTGTGGGGGGCGGAGCTGTGCGAGGCGGAGCTGTGGGAGGCGGAGCTGTGGGGGGGCGGAGCTGTGGGGGGGGCGGAGCTGTGGGGGGGCGGAGCTGTGGGAGGCGGAGCTGTGGGAGGCGGACTGCTACGCGCTTAACGTTCTCAGTGCGAATGCGTCCTTTGTGCTCTCCGCACGCCTCCTGATTGTGTAATCACGGTTCAGCCGTTATGTTGCCCCGAGGCTATGAAAATCAGTCTCCATTACAGCGTCGGTCGGTTCGCTTTCATTTCGGGGACGACGGCAGCGGCGTGTGATGTTGCTGTCGTTAAGATAACTTTTATGTAGTTGTTGATTTTTACCCTCTTTTTTTCTGTGTTTTTTTTATTTTTACTCACTTATTGGATTCTGTGTATTTAACACTGCTTACTCCGGCGTGAGCCATTTTAGACGCGCGCTTCCCTGTACGATAGGAGCTCTACAAATAAAGTGTGTTTTTATATTATTCCTATTGTTGGCAAAGCGACTGTTCTGGTAGGGAAGGGAATATGATGACAGTTGGCTGCTCTTAGGGGGTTGGGGGGGGGGGGGGTTCGGCGGGCGGGAGGGGAAATTTGTGTCGCCCTGTCTAGTGCGGTTCGTTTGTGCGTACGGGGTTCCGCTTGAGCCCGATCGGTTTAGCCGCGAGCTTTCACCGCGAGCGCGAGGCGAGCGCTGTCACGGCAACCGGGAGGAAAATGTCAGACGCGAAGCCTTTCATCGCGGACGCGCGAGGGGAGACGCAGCGAACAGAGGCGAGAGCGCAGCCCCACCTGCCCCCCGCGCTCTTTAAGCGAATCACCCGAAACTGCGCTGTGGAGAGGGGGGGGGAGAGGAGAAAAGCCCACGAGCAGCTCCTCCTCCCGCTCTGCGCTCTCTCTTTGTTTCTCTCGCTCCCTCTCTCACTCGCGCTCTCTCTTTCTCTCTCTCCCGCTCCCTCTCTCACTCGCGCTCTCTCTTTCTCTCTCTCCCTCACTCGCGCTCGCTCCCTCTCACTCACGCTCTCTCCCTCTCACTCACGCTCTCTCTCTCTCTCTCCCTCACTCACGCTCTTTCTCTCTCTCCCTCACTCACACTCTCTCCCTATCTCACTCACGCTCTCTCTCTCTCCCTCCCTCACTCACGCTCGCTCCCTCTCTCACACACGCTCTCTCTCTCCCTCTCTCTCTCTCTGTTTCCCTCACTCACGCTCTCCCTATCTCACTCGCGCTCTCTCTTTCTCTCTCTCTCTCTCACTCGCGCTCTCTCTCTCTCCCCCTCCCTCTCTCTCCTCCCCCCCCTCCCCGGCTGCACGCCAGCGGTAGCGTCTGTGGCTGAGTGACGGCGGGCGGCGCGCCGCTCCCTGGCTGTCTCCTTAATGACATCGCTCAGACGCCGCGTGCCTCGGAATAATGAGCCGTGGCTGGCGGTTAAGCGCCCGGGCGGCGGCGCGTCCCGCGGTGCCGAGGTGCCCCGCCGCCCGTCACTCGCCCGCCGGGCCGGGCCGGGCCCGCCCTCTCCCCGCTCTCCTACCTTTTCTCTCTTTTCTTTTTTTTAAGCGCCTCGCTGTCAGCAGAGAGCCTGAGGCTCCCGCCGGATCGGCCCGGCGCCGCGCCGCTGTAAATCAGAGCGCTCCCCGGCGCGTGCTAACGGGCGAGGTCGCTTCCCCCAGATGTTGCCGTCGGAATGCGCCTCCGGCAGCGCGGACGGCTTCTCTCTGGAGCAGGGAGGGTCGGCTGAGAGGCGTACGGTGCGGGTTCTCTGGAGCAGGGAGGGTCGGCTGAGAGGCGTACGGTGCGGGTTCTCTGCGGAGCAGGGAGGGTCGGCTGAGAGGCGTACGGTGCGGGTTCTTTCTGGAGCAGGGAGGGTCGGCTGAGAGGCGTGCAGTGCGGGTTCTCTCTGGAGCAGGGAGGGTTGGGTGAGAGGCGTACGGTGCGGCTTCTCTCTGGAGCAGGGAGGGTCGGCTGAGAGGCGTACGGTGTGGGTTCTGTCTGGAGCAGGGAGGGTCGGCTGAGAGGCGTACGGTGCGGGTTCTCTCTGGAGCAGGGAGGGTCGGCTGAGAGGCGTACGGTGCGGGTTCTCTCTGGAGCAGGGAGGAGGCGTACGGTGCGGGTTCTCTGTGAAGCAGGGAGGGTCGGCTGAGAGGCGTACGGTGCGGGTTCTCTCTGGAGCAGGGAGGGTCGGCTGAGAGGCGTACGGTGCGGGTTCTCTCTGGAGCAGGGAGGGTCGGCTGAGAGGCGTACGGTGCGGGTTCTCTGTGGAGCAGGGAGGGTCTGCTGAGAGGCGTACGGTGCGGGTTCTCTGTGGAGCAGGGAGGGTTGGGTGAGAGGCGTACGGTGCGGGTTTTCTGTGGAGCAGGGAGGGTCGGCTGAGAGGCGTACGTTGCGGGTTCTCTGTGGAGCAGGGAGGGTCGGCTGAGAGGCGTACGGTGCGGGTTCTCTCTGGAGCAGGGAGGGTCGGCTGAGAGGCGTACGGTGCGGGTTCTCTGGAGCAGGGAGGGTCGGCTGAGAGGCGTACGGTGCAGGTTCTCTGCGGAGCAGGGAGGGTCGGCTGAGAGGCGTACGGTGCGGGTTCTTTCTGGAGCAGGGAGGGTCGGCTGAGAGGCGTGCAGTGCGGGTTCTCTCTGGAGCAGGGAGGGTTGGGTGAGAGGCGTACGGTGCGGCTTCTCTCTGGAGCAGGGAGGGTCGGCTGAGAGGCGTACGGTGTGGGTTCTGTCTGGAGCAGGGAGGGTCGGCTGAGAGGCGTACGGTGCGGGTTCTCTCTGGAGCAGGGAGGGTCGGCTGAGAGGCGTACGGTGCGGGTTCTCTCTGGAGCAGGGAGGAGGCGTACGGTGCGGGTTCTCTGTGAAGCAGGGAGGGTCGGCTGAGAGGCGTACGGTGCGGGTTCTCTCTGGAGCAGGGAGGGTCGGCTGAGAGGCGTACGGTGCGGGTTCTCTCTGGAGCAGGGAGGGTCGGCTGAGAGGCGTACGGTGCGGGTTCTCTGTGGAGCAGGGAGGGTCGGCTGAGAGGCGTACGGTGCGGGTTCTCTGTGGAGCAGGGAGGGTTGGGTGAGAGGCGTACGGTGCGGGTTTTCTGTGGAGCAGGGAGGGTCGGCTGAGAGGCGTACGTTGCGGGTTCTCTGTGGAGCAGGGAGGGTCGGCTGAGAGGCGTACGGTGCGGGTTCTCTCTGGAGCAGGGAGGGTCGGCTGAGAGGCGTACGGTGCGGGTTCTCTCTGGAGCAGGGTGGGTCGGCTGAGAGGCGTAGGGTGCGGGTTCTCTCTGGAGCAGGGAGGGTCGGCTGAGAGGCGTACGGTGCGGGTTCTCTCTGGAGCAGGGAGGGTCGGCTGAGAGGCGTACGGTGCGGGTTCTCTGTGGAGCAGGGAGGGTCTGCTGAGAGGCGTATGGTACGGGTTCTCTCTGGAGCAGGGAGGGTCGGCTGAGAGGCGTACGGTGCGGGTTCTCTCTGGAGCAGGGAGGGTCGGCTGAGAGGCGTACGGTGCGGGTTCTCTCTGGAGCAGGGAGGGTCGGCTGAGAGGCGTACGGTGCGGCTTCTCTCTGGAGCAGGGAGGGTCGGCTGAGAGGCGTACAGTGCGGGTCCTCTCTGGAGCAGGGAGGGTTGGCTGAGAGGCGTACGGTGCGGGTTCTCTGTGGAGCAGGGAGGGTCGGCTGAGAGGCGTGCGGTGCGGGTTCTCTCTGGAGCAGGGAGGGTCGGCTGAGAGGCGTGCGGTGCGGGTTCTCTCTGGAGCAGGGAGGGTCGGCTGAGAGGCGTACACCGGTTACGCGCGGTCGTGAAGCGCCCGCCGTGTTCCAGACGGACAGCTCGGCGCGGGTCCCGGAGCCGCTCCGCTAGAGTCGGCTTTGAGTGACGGGGTGTGCTGCTTTTTCTGTGGTTTTTTTTTTTTCTTTCTCCCGCGCTGCCGCGCGCTTGCCTGTCAGCCAGCGGGGGTCTTCCTCCCGGGCTCTTCCCCCTTGGCGGGCGCGGCGGTGCTTCCGAGCGCGCTGGGGGAACGCAGATGCAGGAACGCCGCTGGGGCAGATCGGTGCCTGGTGTGTGTGTGTGTGTGTGTGTGTGTGTGTGGGAGTGAAGGGAAAAATGGCCTTTTAACTGCTGTCCCTGGGGGCCTGTAGGATGGGGCATTAATTAGAGCTCATTGGGGAAAGAAACGGCTGCACAGACACACATACACACACACACACACACATGCCCACACTGCGCGCACACACACACATACACAGGATCAGACCCTCTGTACGGAGAAACTGAAAACTGTGTGGACACGTGTAGGGATGCACGCACGCATGCACACACACACACACACTCACACACCCCTACACACACACACACACACACCCCCCTATACACTCACACTCACACACCCCTACCCCTACACACACATGTCCACACTGCGCACACACACACACACACACACACACACACACAGGCACACACACACACCCCTACACACACACACACTCACACACCCCTACCCCTACACACACATGTCCACACTACACACACACACACACACCCCTTCACACACACACACACTCACACACCCCTACCCCTACACACACATGTCCACACTGCACACACACACACACACACACACAGGCACGCACACGCACTCACACACCCCTACACACACACGCACACACCCCTACACACACATGCCCACACTGCGCGCGCGCACGCACACACACATGCATAGATACACGCACAGACTTGATTTATGCACATTCAGGTTGCTTCTAAAGCAGATTCAGAATGGTAGAAATGCAAAGAGGGAGATTTACGTGACGGTATCAGGAAGAGGCCACAGTACTAAAGGGTGAGTGTGTGATAGGCTCACTGTGTGTGTGTGTGTGTGTGAGAGAGAGAGAGAGAGGGAGAGAGAGCAAGGTTTCCTCTTTCTGCTGTTCTGCAGATTTGCATTGACACGTATCCATTAATAGTGGGAGGGACAGACTCATGACTGCGTGTATAAAAGAGAGCAAACTCCAGCAGCTCTGGTGTTGTCTTAGCTGCTGTGGCTCAGGGCTGCTCTTCTGTGGCTCAGGGCTGCTCTTCTGTGGCTCAGGGCAGCTCTTCTGTGGCTCAGGGCTGCTCTTCTGCTGGGGGGCCGGCTGTTCTTCCTTCTCGTTGCTCCAGCTCCGGCTGCATGTGACGGCCGACATTAACCCCGCCCGTGCCACTGTCTCCACAGACCTGAGCCCCGCGCACAGAGACTGCCTGGACCTGCCCCCCCTCGCCCCCACCCCCGCCCGGCTCTCCGACAAGCGCCAGAGGCTGAAGGAGCATCGCAAGGTTTCGGCGCTGGGGCCCGCCCTGCCGGACGCGGGCCGGGACGCCGACCCCGCCCACAGGCCGCGCCGGCTTGGCGAGTCCGAGAAGCCCAACGGCAAGAGGCAGTGCAAGACCAAGCACATCAGCCTGCGGGAGCGCCGCGGGACGTCCCGCACCGCCGAGGACTGCCCCTGCCCACACCCGGACGCCAGCCGCGAGCAGACGGTAGGTGTGCGTAACGCGTGGCGGGTTGGGGCGGACGGGGGGGGGCCTGAGCAGCCGGGGCCCGTGCGGGGTAGACGCCCTGTCCCGCCGCGGCGGGGTCGGCGGAGCACGTGCGCCGGCGGCCCCCGAGGAGCCGCGTCTCCCCTCCCGGGCGTTAGTCACGCCCGGCGTGCCGTTGCTGCGGCGACCTCCCGGCGCACTGGAGCGCGAGCGCTGCCTCCCAGCGGAGCGCTGAGCCTGAGCAGGCCCCTCCCCCCCCTGTGAGAGACACACATTCTTTACATAACCAGCAGTCCAGAGGCGTGTGAGTGTGTGTGTGTGTGTGTGTGCGTGGGCGTGCGTGCGTGCGTGTGTGTGTGTGTGCGTGTGTGTCGGTGTGTGGGGGTGCGCGTGTGTGTGTATGTGCATGCACGTGTGTGTGTGTGCGTGCGTGTGCGTGCGCGCGTGTGTGTGTGACGGGCCTTTGCTTAGATTGTGGAATGCGTGGGTCATGGCTGGGTGTGGTGGGGTGTGGTTGGGTGTGCGCAGTGCTTGGGTGTGTGGGTAGTGGTGTGGTAGCAGTGGTAGCTGACAGCTGGTCCAGTATGTAATTCCTCTGGGGGGGGGGGGGGCTGGCTCCACTGCCCGGATCACAGACCTGCCTATCTCCCCCTTCCTTCCCTCTCTCCTGTTCCATCCCTTCCTCACTTTCATTCTCTCCCACCCTCTTTTCTGCCCGCCCTCACCCTCTCTTTTCTTCCCTCTCTCTACCCCCTCTTTCTCTCTCCCTTCCTCCATTTCATTCTCTCCCACCCTCTGTTCTTCCTCCCCCTTTCTTTTCCTCCCTCTCTCTATCCCCTCTCTTTCTCCCTCCCTCCCCCTCGTTCATTCTCTCCCACCCTCTCTCTTTCCCTCCCTCTCTCTATCCTGTCTTTCTCCCTCCCTCCCCCTCTTTCATTCTTTCCCACCCTCTCTCTTTCCCTCCCTCTCTCTATCCCCTCTCTTTCTCCCTCCCTTCCATTCTCTCCCACCCTCTTTTCTGCCCTCCCTCTCTCTCCCTCCCTCCTTTGCTACCTCCCCTCACCCTCCTCTCTCTCTCTCTCTCTCTCTCTCTCCCTCTCTCTCTCTCTCGCACTGCTCTCCGCCGCGCTCCCTCCAGCGTGTCGTTTGCCCTGCATACATGTGTGTACATGTGTCTGTATGTTATCCCTGTATGTGTGAATATGCAGTGCTGTCCATTAGTATTTTGGGCACTGACTTTGGCTTTTGGCTCTGTACTCCATTACATTGTATTTGAGATCAAATGGTGACTATGAGGTCACTGTGCAAACTGTCAGATTTAATTTGTGGGCATTTATAATATATGTATGTATGTACATATATATATATATATATATACATGCAGTGAGATCCATAATGTTTGGGGCAGACATTTTTTCTGGATTTGGCTCTACTCAACAATTTTAGATTTGCAATCAAACAATTTACATGTGGTTACAGTGCACATGCTTAGCTTTTATTTAAGGGTATTTCTATCCACTTTTTTATCCATTTCAGATTCACCATGTAGTAATTACAGCACTTTTTATACATACCCCCATTTTAGGGCACTACAACTTTTGGGACATCTTCATGTTATGTAAATGACAGTAGTCATGTTTCATACTTTGTCGCGCAATGACTGCTTGAAGTCGGTCACCCATTGACATCATCAGGTGCTGAGCGTCTTCTCTGGTGATGCTATGCCAGGCTTGTGCTGCAGCCGTCTTCAGTTCCTGTTTATTCTGGGGATTAGTTGCCTTAAGTTTTCTTTTCAGGATATGAAACCTATGTTCAGTTGGATTTGGCTTGTGACAGTGACTTGGTCACTCAAGAATTTAACAAGTTTTTGGCTTTAAAAAAACTGCTTTGTTGCTTTAGCAGTGTGTTTGTGATGATCATAATTGTCTGGCTGTAGAGTGAAGCACCGTGCAAATGAGTTTGGAGGTATTTGGTCGAACTTGAGCAGATGAGATGTTTCTGTGAACTTCTGGATTCATTCGGCTGCTGCTATCAGCAGTTACATCATCACTGAAGACAAGTGAGCCAGTACCTCTGGCAGCAATGCATGCCCAAACCATAACACCCCCAACCACAGATAGGGAGGGAGGGGGGGGGGGTCTTTGGGTCTTGGGCAGTTGTTTTTGGCCTCCATACTTTGCTTTTGACATCACTCTGTCTCTACCACAAGTGAATCCTCGCCTCATCTTTCCACAGGACCTTTTTCCAGAACTCTGCTGGTTCTTTTAAGCAAAGTGTAACCTGGCCATCCTGTTTTTGCAGCGAATTAGTGATTTACATCTCGCAGTGTACCCTCTGTAGCTCTGCTTATGAAGTCTTCTGGAGAATAGTGACTCCCTTGTGGCTTCCTTGACTTTCATTGGCACCACTCTGGTCCTCGTGTAGATAAATGCCAATAACAGGCTCCAAAGGCAATCAGAAACCTAAAAGCAAGGCTAGATACTGAAAGCTCTCTTATACCTGCACTAAATAAGCATTTGAACACCTGAATAATCAGAAACACCTGTGAAGCCATTTGTCCCAAACATTATGGTGCCCTGAAATAGGGGAGACTACCTATAAAATGTGCTGTAAATTTCTGAACCGAAAAGTATAAAAGTACCCTTTAATAAAAAGCTGAGAGTGTGCAGTTTACCCATACATTAATTGAAATCTAAAATTGTGGATTGAGACAAATCAAGAAAAAAATGTCTTTGTCCCAAAAATTATGCTCACTGTATGTATGTCAAACGCATGCAAATAAACACACATTTCATATGCTCTTCCATATGAGAAGTAATGCATTCTCTCAGTCCGTGCAGCGTGGCAGGAGGATGCGTGTTTGGCTGCCAGACTCGGCGTTTTACGGGGTATAAACGGATGTGTGGCGCGTCCCTGCTCCTCCCCGCCCTGCCCCAGAGCCGAGCTCTGGCGTTTATTCACACCCCCCTGAGCACGCGGGCCCTCACACCGCCTCCGTGCATCCTGAACCCGGAGCTGGGAATAATTAACACTTCCCACCCCCCCCCTTTCACCCTGGACCTGCGCCCGCAATAGAGAGAGAGAGGGAGGGAGTGAGGGAGAGGGGGAGAGATGGAGGGATGGAGGGAGAGAAGGGGGAAGCTAGATTTTTATATGCAATTTTACAGACCTGTGTATTGATTTATTACAATTATGTCCGATAATGATGTTTTTCCAATAAATGTTCATGAAAAATATTTATATATATATATATATATTATTTCGATATCTTTTAAAATGATATGCCTGTCATCTCTTTCTGTAGGCTTTGGCCCCTTCTGTGAATGTAGTATCTGCAGCGTGAACTCGAGTTTTGCGTTCGGGTTTGAGAAGGGGGGGGGGGCGTGCTTTTAAGATGAGCGCAGCTGAGCGCTGACGTGCTGAAAAGCTCATTTTCGGGAGCGGTGGCGCTCTCCCTCCCCCTCTCTCCGCTGGGTCTGGCTGCTTTGCTGTGGAATCCTATCTGTCATTTTCTTCTTTTTTTTTTCCAATTCGGGGAAAGCCAAGCGGAGCGAGTCAGGTTGACACCACTCCAAGGCGCAAAAAAACAAAATCGGGTTGGCGCTGTTGGTGATGGGAGGGGGGTTGGGGTGGGGGTAGGGGGGGGTGTGAGGGTGTGAGCGGATGCGGGGGGGGGCGCCGTACGTCATGGTGAAACGAGCTTCTTCCTTTCCCTCCTCTCCCTCAGGCCGCCCTCAAACGAACCTCCCGCAAGAGGTCAGCCTCCCTTTCGGATTGCGACTCTTCCCCCGTCAAGCCCCGGCCGCCGTCCCCCCCTCCCTGCCCCGCTGCGCCCCTCACCCCGCTCCAGACGCCCGCGGCCCCGCCCTCCCCTCCGCCGGGCGGGAGCCCCGCCCTGGACACGCCCGCCAGCCGGCCCATGCCCCCCGAGGCCCGGAGGCTGATCGTCAACAAGAACGCCGGAGAGACGCTGCTGCAGCGGGCGGCTCGACTGGGATACGAGGTGCGTGGCTTTGTCTCTCTCTCCCGCTCGCTCGCTCGCTCTCTGTCTGTCCCTCTCTGCCTCTCCCTCTCTCGCTCGCTCGCTCTCTCCCTGTCCCTCTCTGCCTCTCCCTCTCCTCTCTCTCTCTCTGTCCCTCTCTGCCTCTCCCTCTCCTCTCTCTCTCACTCTCTCTGTCCCTCTCTGCCTCTCCCTCTCCTCTCTGTCCCTCTCTGCCTCTCCCTCTCCTCTCTCGCTCTCTCTGTCCCTCTCTGCCTCTCCCTCTCCTCTCTCTCGCTCTCTCTGTCCCTCTCTGTCTCTCCCTCTCCTCTCTCTCTCGCTCTCTCTGTCCCTCTCTGCCTCTCCCTCTCCTCTCTCGCTCTCTGTCCCTCTCTGCCTCTCCCTCTCCTCTCTCTCTCGCTCTCTCTGTCCCTCTCTGTCTCTCCCTCTCCTCTCTCTCTCGCTCTCTCTGTCCCTCTCTGCCTCTCCCTCTCCTCTCTCGCTCTCTGTCCCTCTCTGCCTCTCCCTCTCCTCTCTCGCTCTCTCTGTCCCTCTCTGCCTCTCTCACTTTTGCTCGGTCTCTCTCTCTCTCCCTCTCCCTGTCCTTCTCTCTCATGCTCTCTTTCTCTCTCTTTCTCTTTCCCTCTCTCACTTTCCCTTACTCTCTCCCTCTGATTCTCTCTCTCTCTCTCTCTCCCGCTCTGTCTTACTGGCTCTCGCTCTCTCTGTCTTGCCTCAGCGCTCTCTCTCTCTCTCTCTCTCTCTCTCTCGCACCTCATTAATTCTCTGCGAGACCGGGCTGTGACACGTGAGCGTCTCCGACAGGCACGAACAATCGCTTAGCGCTCGCCGCGCTCGCGTCTCCCACGCCCGTTAACCCTCTCCTCGCCGCCCGGCTCCGCATCGCGCTCGCTTCTTTTCCCCCCTTTTCTTTTTTCTTTTTTCTCTCTTCCCCGTTTTTTTTTTTTTTTTTTTTTCCTGAAGTCACGGGGGTTCCCGTCAGAGAGAAGCGATCAGTGTTCAGGCGAAGGCTCTGGGAATACCTTCATCCGTGTCTAATTTTTCCCGGGATTAATGAGACCGTGGATTAGTGATGGCGGAGGGACTTTGAAAAGGCAGCGTGGAGCGCAGGAAATGAACGATTACCGCGGCAGCCGGCCTTGTTTTATGCCCCTCCAACCAGAGACTTTAAAGGCTCCCGGCTAACGGACTTTTTTTAGAAGCGTTTTTTTCTTTTTGCAGTATAGTGCAGCGCTTGTTTTCAAATGCACTGCTAGACGTGATGGAAGTAGTATGTTTTAAAGTGTAAAATGAAGATCTTCATCTTTCATAAATGGCGATTTAAGTTTAAGTAGGGAGTTTCGTAGGTCCTGACCGGATCAAAGCCGCCAACGTGGAAGAAATAAAATGAGAAATTATGCGACCCTTTAAGGATCAAAGCCGGCTGCACAAAGCACAGCCTCCCTTTGTGGGTCTCCCCCCTTTCCTCTCCTCTGGAAACAGGGGGTCACAGCAGACCTGCAATTAGCTGCACTCCGTCAGAGAAGCCAGGAATTCATCACACGTTTAAAAACGTCATCGCATGAGCGTATATTTACCGTGCACCTGACCTAGACCCCTCCTCCCTTTCTGCATAGGGCGGGTGTGTTTGTGTGTGTATGTGTACACTGTGTGTGTGTGTGTTTGTGTGTGTACACTGTGTGTGTGCGTGTATACTGTGTGTGTGTGTTCGTGTGTGTATGTGTACACTGTGTGTGTGTGCGTGTATACTGTGCGTGCGTGCGTGTGTGTGCGTGCGTGTATACTGTGCGTGTGTGTGTGTGTGTATACTGCGTGTGCGTGCGTGTATACTGTGTGTGTGTGTGTGTATGCGTGCATACTGTGTGTGTGTGCGTGTGTACTGTGTGTGCGTGCATGCTGTCCCCTGGCCTGCTCCAGTGGCCTGGCCTGTTCATTGGGACAGCTCGGGCAGGGCTGGCCCACCTGGTCTCACACTGTTCCACTGCCCTGTCGGATCGCACACACCGCTACCCAGCCCAGCTCCGTTTCCTCTCCTCCCCATTCTGTCTCCTTCTCTCGCTCACACTCCTCCTTTTGCTCCCTCCCTCTCTCTGGTCCACAAGGATGTGCGCTCGCTCTCTCTCTCTCCCTCCCTCCACCCCTGCCGTACTTCATTAAGTCGTTCTGCCCTCTGTGACAGGAAGGCTTCTCTAAATTACCCTCCCCAAGCAGCCATTTTTCTTTCTTTAGAATTTTTTCCCTCCGTTTGTCAGATTCTCCCTTTTCATCCTCACAGAATTTCCCTTTGTCTCCTGCTTCACGCTGCCGGTAGATAAGAGGGCTGTGTGTGTGCGTTTGTGTGTGCGTGTGCTTGTGTGCCTGTGTGCGTGTGAGTGTGTTTGTGTGTCTGTGTGTGCGTCTGTGTGTGCATGTTTGTATTTGTGTGCAAGTGTGTGTGTGCGCGAGCGTGTGTGTGCGCGAGCGTATGTCTGCGTGTGTGTTTGTATTTGTGTGCGAGCGTGTGTCTGCGTGTGTGTTTGTATTTGTGTGCGAGCGTGTGTCTGCGTGTGTGTTTGTATTTGTGTGTGTGTGTGTGTTTTCGCGCGTGTTTGTGTACGCACGCCTGTGAACACACTCACCGCCGACCCATCGTTCTCTTCTTTCTTTTCTTTTTTTCCGTGCGCCACTTTGGCATTTCTGCTTTCAGGCGGAATTGCTCTTTGCCATTAGAGCTCCATCGGTTATCCGACGAGGGCTCTCCACCGCGCGGCGTTTAATTATTCCCGCTCGCGAAGGCGCTCTGCGAGGACGCTGCTAAACGGGGGAAGTTTCGGGGCCATTATCCGCCCGCCGTCCTCAGGACCTGCCCTGTCAAACCGCCGCTCGCGTCAGGCCTCCTTAATTGGACCTGTACTCTTTCGGGGTGGGGGTGGGGTGGGTGGGTGGAGGGGGGGAGTGTCAGTCACAGCGAAGCAAGGGTCAGAGCGTCTCTGATTGGCTGGAGCCGTGTCCCGTTAAGAACCCCAAAAACCCTTTGTTCCTGCAGCCCTGTGTAGCCCTGTGCAGCCCTGTGCCTTTTGGCCGTCTCCTGCGCTCGGGTGTGGAAGCGAGCGCAGACGCAGGTTTATTTACACAGGTTTTCTGCGCTCGCGCTCCGCTGAGCGCTCAGTGCGTGGGTTACGGCTGCGAGCGAGAGTGTGAACCGCGTCCCCCCCAGGGCGGGCGGACGGGGGGAGCTGTGGCGCCACGGCGGCGCTCTGACGTCGGCGGGCTGGGGTTCGGCGGGCCGGGACGCGGCCCCGGCGCCGTTAGCGCGGCGACCAGCGGCTCGTTTCCGTGACGGCGGCGTTTTTCCTCCGCGGTTTTTTTTTCTTTTTCTTTTCCGTCCGCTGCCCCGGTGAGACAGGAAGCGGCGTTTCTAACTGCGCGCGTGCGATAAGCTGCCGGCTGCTCCCTGGGGCTCGGCGAGCTCAGGGGGGGTGGGGGGCGTTTCATCGGGCGGATATGTTTGCCCTCCCCCCCCCCCACACTACGCCCCCCTGGGGCAGCCTTGTCAATCTGCCCTGCCTCTCCCGTGGGCCGCTCCTGCCGGATGTCCCGCAGTTTGTCTTTTGTTTACCGATTCTGCTTCTGTCTCTCCACGCGCCCGTGTGTGTGTGTGTGTGTGTGTGTGCGTGCTTGCTTGTGTGTCTCCACGCGCCCGTGTGTGTGTGTGTGAACGCATGAGTGCGTGTTTGCGCGTCCAGGAGCAAATGTGTTAAGGAGCTGGAAAAAAAAAATGCATTTCTTCAATACAAACTGTTAAATACAATTTATGGTTAAGCTTCGGTGAGATTTAGCTGATTTCGTTTAATGTCGCCGTCGTGCGATTATGGCTGGAGGTCCTCCTGCGGAACAAAGGAGGAGCCGGCGGCTCGCTTCAGAAGGCTAGCGCTCCCGCGCGCCTCAGCACGCGCTGCGCTCGTGAGCGCGTCGTTCGGCTCGGGCTCTCTCCGCTGCTTCCGCCGTCGTCGTGGGTAACGGTCTCTAGTCAGTCAGTGTAATCGCCAGCCAAACCCCCTCCCCCTCCCCCTCCCCAGCACAGGGGGGAGCACTGTCCCTCCCCTCCCCTCCCCTCTGCATGCACCCCTCTGCATATTTCATGTTAATTTAGTTTTGTGATTCTTGTGGCTGCACATGAAAGCGCTCTCTCTCTCTCCGTCCCTCTCTCTCGCGCTCTCTCCCTTTCGTTCTCTCTCTCTCTCTCTCTCTCTCTCTGTGGTTTGAAGGCATGCCGCCGCTGTGTTTAAAATGTTAATGCGGGGAGTTGCAAATGAAGTCTTGGTGGTTTGGGCTGCTTCCCCCAGTTACCTGCTGCGGTTACTGCCAGACTCCTAATAATTCCAGGAAGGCTGAAAGTCTCACTTAACGCACATACACATGCACACTAACATGTTTAGTCTAACACACGCACAGCACCTACACACGCACGCATACACACACGCACACGGACTCCCGTTCATAAACTCTCTAAGCCCTGTTTGATGCCGTTTTCTGTGCTGCGGAGTCTGCAGTAGCTCAGACCGTACCTCCCCTGCTCCCCACACTGCCCCTACCCCCTCTGCTCCCCACACTGCCCCTACCCCCTCTGCTCCCCACACTGCCCCTACCCCCTCTGCTCCCCACACTGCCCCTACCTCCCCTGCTCCCCACACTGCCCCTACCCCCTCTGCTCCCCACACTGCCCCTACCTCCTCTGCTCCCCACACTGCCCCTACCTCCCCTGCTCCCCACACTGCCCCTACCTCCTCTGCTCCCCACACTGCCCCTACCACATAAGCACAGTGCTAGACACACACACACATGGGCACACACACATAAGCACAGTGCTACACACACGCACACACGTAAGCACAGTGCTACACACGCACACACAGGCACACTGCTACTCCCACACAGCCACTGAGTGCCTGCCAAACTCCCAATTAAAAGCTGCACTTAGTGCTGCGTAGCCTTTTCCACCACGGTCTTTACCGGAGCCGCCGGCTTGGCCCCATTACAGCTCGCCAGCGGCCGTGGGGGGGTCGCGGTTGAAGCGGCCGCCGGTGTAGCCGCAGGGGTAGGAGCCTGGCCGCGGCGCGGAGCGAGAAGCCAGCTGCTCCTGCCGTAATTGAAGGTTTTTTTTTTTTCGCGCCGCCCCACCTGAGGTCACCAGCCGAGCAGCGTGGGTAATTTGTGTAAACAGAACGACGTCAGCGCAGCCATTAAACACACACTGCGTTCATTACCCACGATCCTCCTACGCGTCCGCGCGCGTCCTTTCATTTGTTTTTCTCTTTCTAGCCGCCGCGCAGGCTGGCATCTCCCGTATCCCCGTCGCTCTCTCTGCCTTTGTTTGGATTCGCAGCCGGTGCGGTCGGCGGCGGCGTTGGCGCGGTGTGTGTGAGCGTTTGCGTGGCGTGCGAGCGTTTGCACGGTCACTAGTGCACACGCCTCGCAGGTTGGTGCCGTGAAGGGTTAACTGTCTGCTGAATTAATTTTGATGCATTGATTGCAGCCGAGGACGGGGAAGCACTCTAGAGAAGGAGATTAAAAAGAGGAGGGAGGGGGAGGTTGGGGGAGGGGGGGTGGGGGGGGGTGGAGAGCGTTTCATTTTACTGCAGAGAAATCAGCAGCTCACTGCGATCTACAGCTTTCAATAAGAGCCGGCACTGACCCCCCCCCTACCCCACCCCCCCCGCTGGTTATTAAAGAGTTTTATTGTCTGTTTAATGCAACGCTTAACTCCCACTGCTGAAAGCCAGCCTCCTGCGTCCGGGAGAGGAATTCCCGGGGCTGCCTCGCCTGGCTTTCGCAATCCCCAGGCCAAATCCCAAATCCCATCCCGGGTTGTTTGGGAGGCTGCTCCCACAGCTCCTGGTCTGGTCCACCACGTGGGCTGAAGGTTCCATGGCGGAACGGCATGTCTTTTTTCAGGACAGCCCCCCCCCCCCCCCCCAGCTGTGAATTTAGCCTCACACCATGTTATACGCTCCGTTTGGCCAGCGGAGGCGTAGAGATTTCCTTGCTGGGTCTCGCAAGCGAGCGCTGAGGGCCAGCTGGGTTCCTCCTGTCGGGAGGGGTGCGCGAGGGAGGGCGCTCGTTAGCGTGTGTTCCGTTTGTTTGCATGGGGCCCAACCGCAGCTTTATGCCGTATCCTAGCTACCGATTGTCGTGTCGGGGGAGCGGAGCGGAGCTGCAGCGGCGGCAGGAGGGGCCGATTCGGCACACGCAGAGTGTGCGAAGCGAGCGAGCTCCTGAGGAGTGTTATCAAGCTGCGTTCGAACTGTTGTGTTAACCTGCGAGCTGCCGACTCTCCCGCAGCCCTGTTCTCCTGCTTTCATTTTTATTTTATTTTTATTGTGATTGAGAACGTAAATCAGAAGGAGCTTGATTTTTCTGCATTTACACTGAGGTGGAATATAACATACTGCAGTAGAAGTTTACATTTATTTATTCACATTAGCCCATACATTATTAATTGTTGAAACATCTAGATATAACAGAAAATGCATTTTATTTAAATACATACTATTTCAGTATACGCCACTTCCGCAAGGGGGCTTTGTTTTTGCTGTTATTTGTACAACACCATTAAAGTGCGTTTGCGTTGCACGTGCTGGTTTTGCCCTAATGGGCAGCAGTGCCTAGAGCCGTTCTCTCCTCTGTGAGCGACAGCGTCGAAACACGGGCGAGCTGACTAGGTTCCTGTCTCCGGAGTTTGGAAGGGTTATTGAGCGCTGCGATGGTTTCCCTTTGATTATTTCTTTCTTAAATGAGCAGGATCGGTGGTTTGGAAAAAAAAAAAAAACTGGCTACGATTGCAGACCTCTGAAATGAGCCTTCGCTGTGCAGTTGAATCGCCTTCCCCCTCTGTATTTTCTAGTCAAGCGACCACCGGTGGCTGTGCGATCTTGGAGTCTGAGTCACCCCCTAGCAGTGTTTACCAGGTTTTTGATCAGCGCGTCAATTTATATCCACCAGGATGCCGCTTTGAAAAGATCCGCTGCCCGTCTTCAGATTCGATTATCGATGACTGACGCCGTCACTATCGCTCTGACCTGCCTCCGCTGTGTGTGGGCGGCTTGTCTTGAAGACGGAAGCGGATTTAGAAACCGCGAGATTAGGCAGGTCTGTGGATTTCATTCGCGAGCCTCCGTCCGTTTTTGTTTTTTGTTTTGGGTAAACTAGGCTATGTTACACTTTTCTCCTCGGATGCAGTAACGGGATGTTCGCTACGTATTGGGGGGTTGATCACGAGAATTTCCCGCAGTAGTGAGACATCCAGTCAATTTACGTCTCTGTCGCGGAGATTATTTTTTAAAAAGACTGAGACCAGGCTGGCCGTAACCTCGGGGACCGGAAGGACCGCGTTTATTATCCAGATGTCCAGTGTTCGTTTGACCGTTTCTGGTAGATTGGATGTGCTGCTCAGCCTCCCCATTGCTACAGAATGGCTTTATGAAAGCTGAGGCCCGCGCTGCTGAAATTTGCATAGAAATAGAAATGTGAAAAGATTGTAGCAGTTGAAATGAGCCGTTTTCTCCCTGAGTCTCGGGATATTAAACGGAGGCGCCCTGCTCATCCCAGGCTCTGTCATTCATATATATATATATATATATATATATATATATATATATATATATATATATATATAATTTATTTATTCTTATTTTTCTTTTTTTTTTTTAAAAAAAACAGTGTACACTCTAATAACCCACACATTATAGCAATTATCAACACGCTCCGAAACTAAATCACAATCAATTGCCGTATGGGGAGAAAGGGAGACGTGGTGTGAAAGTGGTAGGAATGCGCCTGCATTGTGTGGTGGGCGGTTGAAGGGAGAACAGACAGCGCGGAGGCCGGCGAGGGTGGCGGAATGTTTTATGAGCGCCTCGGTTACTGACGGGGACACGGCGCAGAAAGCCGCTGGCCTTGTCTGTTGCCGTGGAAGATTGCATTCCAATTACAGCCATAGTAACCTTGCCGTCTCCTTTGCTCTCTCTCTCCTTCTCCCTCGCACTCTCTCTCTCTCTCTTTCTTTATAGGAAGTGGTGCTGTACTGCCTGGAAAACAAGGTGTGTGACGTGAATCACCGTGACAACGCGGGCTACTGCGCCCTGCATGAGGCCTGTGCCCGTGGCTGGCTGTCCATCGTG
The DNA here is from genome assembly GCF_013347855.1 of Anguilla anguilla. Lineage (NCBI taxonomy): Eukaryota > Metazoa > Chordata > Actinopteri > Anguilliformes > Anguillidae > Anguilla > Anguilla anguilla. The sequence continues at coordinate 28,339,712 of NC_049203.1, read as the reverse complement.
CAGCACCTCGTAGAGCACGGAGCCGACATCAACTGCAGCGCCCAGGACGGAACCAGGCACGAGCCTCCGCCAACCACACACACACGCTCGCTAACTCTGCTTCACACACACACACGCTCGCTCGCTAACTCTGATTCACACACACACGCTCGCTCGCTAACTCTGCTTCACGCACACACACGCTCGCTAACTCTGCTTCACGCACACGCTCGCTCGCTCGCTCGCTAACTCTGCTTCACGCACACACGCTCGCTCGCTAACTCTGCTTCACACGCACACACGCTCGCTCGCTAACTCTGCTTCACACGCACACACGCTCGCTCGCTAACTCTGCTTCACGCACGCACACACACACACACACACGCTCGCTAACTCTGATTCACACACACGCACACACACGCTCGCTCGCTAACTCTGCTTCACGCACACACGCGCTCGCTAACTGATTCGCACACACGCTCGCTCGCTAACTCTGCTTCACGCACACACACACACGCTCGCTAACTCTGCTTCACGCACACACACGCTCGCTCGCTCACTAACTCTGCTTCACACACACGCTCGCTCGCTAACTCTGCTTCACACACATGCACACGCTCGCTCGCTCACTAACTCTGCTTCACACACACGCTCGCTCGCTCGCTAACTCTGCTTCACACACACACACACGCTCGCTCGCTCGCTAACTCTGCTTCACACACACGCTCGCTCGCTCGCTAACTCTGCTTCACACACACGCTCGCTCGCTCGCTAACTCTGCTTCACACACACGCTCGCTCGCTAACTCTGCTTCACACACACGCTCGCTCACTCACTAACTGCTTCACGCACACACACACGCTCGCTCGCTAACTCTGCTACACGCACACGCTCGCTCGCTAACTCTGCTTCACACACGCTCGCTCGCTCGCTAACTCTGCTTCACGCACACACACACTCACTCGCTCACTAACTCTGCTTCACGCACACACACGCTCGCTCGCTACTCTGATGCATGCGCACACATAAAGACACTCACTGTAAGTCATGCACACGCACATGCGTGCGCATAGACACACACAGACTCGCTCAAATACTCTTGCGTACGCAACCCATCAGACGCGTTCATAGTCTGTCAGACACGCACATAGTGAGAAACGCGCGCGCGCGCACACACACACACACGCACACACATTGCGGAAGAGCAGAAACAGGCTGAATCTCCTTGACTCCCCCAAGCTTTGTCAGCAGGCTCCTTCTCTCTCTCCTTGAGCGTGCGCTACCAGAGCTCCTGTAATTACATGTTTTATAATTATGGGCTAACATCAACAAGAGGCTTTCAGGAACTCAAGTCCGTTATTTCAGCGTGAGCTAATTAGAGCGTGTGCGGCAGATTATAAAAAAAGAATGAGGCTGTTGTCATTGTTGTAATCTGCAAAATGTAATTAATGTGAAAATGCTTTTAACTAGTATACTGAAGGTTTCATAAATAACTCTGAAAGTGAATAATGAATAAACTGGATTTAATCAGATTTTTTCGATCAAATCTGTGTATGTAGCGTGCCACGTTCGGCTGTTTAGATTCTGACTTGTCAAGGATGCACAAAATTTATATAGGAAGCTCAAATCCATACATGCATTGATTCGATCGTCATGTTTCATCTAAACCGCAAAATCATGTAAGACTTGCAAGTATGGCATCAAGCTTGATGCTGAAAGTATAGTGTAGCATTTGTATTGTCAGTTTTGGTGCTGAGACGGTAGATGATGGTAAAGTAGATTTTGTGAATATGGTGTTCAGTTTGGTACGTGAGAGCGGCGTTAAATTTGGTACTTGCGTTTACTTCAGGTATTTAGCGCACGCTCTTATCCACAATGACGTAAACCGATTGTATTTTTATATGTACTCCATTTACCCAGCTGAATATTTACGGGAGCAATTCATGTGAAATACCTTGCTCAGTGGTACACCAGTGCCCCAGCTGGGTATCGATCCAGAACCTTAAACATGCTGCCCCTTAATTTAAGAGTATGGTATTAAATCTGGTGCTAGAGAGTATGGTGGTTTAGTACTTGCGAGTATGTTGATGAATTTGGTGTTGTGTGGAGTTAGTTTTGGTGAACTCCGCAGTGACCAGTTGTTTGTCATCTCCCCAGGCCTCTTCACGACGCCGTGGAGAACGACCACCTGGACGTGGTGCGGCTGCTCCTCTCCTACGGAGCCGACCCCACCCTGGCCACCTACTCCGGGCGTGGCCTCCTCAAGATGACCCACAGCGAGCTGATGGAGTGCTTTCTGTTAGGTGAGCCCCCCTCCCCCCCCCTCAGAGAGAGGTTGTGAGGCTCCTCTGGCTGCCGTACTTCTCGGAATCGGCCTGAAAAAAGGATGCTGTTCACCCTTGGCGCGCGTCGCCGCGGTATCTGGTTACTTAGCAACGGCTTGTGTGTTTACTTAAGCTCGAGTTTTTTTTTTGTTTTTTTTTTTCCCTGGTGTTTGGATTTGGGCTTGTGTGCAGACTTGGCCTTTTTTTTTGTCCCCGTTTGTTTTTTTTTCCCCTCTTAGGTTCTGGGTTTTTTTTTGTTCTTTAGAAAAGTGAGCCAGCTTTATTTTCCCTAAGCTGCAGCCGTGACGGTACGGAATAGGCTGATATGAATCTGAGCTCAGTGAGTTACGGGGACACCCAGGGATAGGGTGTAGACTGCAAGATTAAAGCACGCTTTCGGGAGGTGTGTACTCGTGCTGTCTGAATGGTGTATGTGTGCGTGTGCGCGTGTGTGTATGTGCCTTACTGTATGTGTGTCAGTGCATGCGTGTGTCTGTCCATTGAGGGCTGAATGAGTGCTGTGTGTGTGTGTGTGTCCAGTGGAGGACTGAATGAGTGATGTGTGTGTGTGTCCAGTGGAGGACTGAATGTGTGTGTGCGTGTGTGTGTGTGTCCAGTGGAGGACTGAATGAGTGATGTAGGTGTGTGTGTGTCCGGTAGAGGACTGAATGAGTGATGTGGCTGTGTGTGTGTGAGTGTGTGTGTGTGGGCAGGTAGCACAGACAGGGCTCAGCTCAGAGGAGCAGGAAGGAGCTGTGCCATTTCTCAGAGCAGGGAGGAGGGTAGAGGGGGAGAGAGACGGAGGGAGAAAGGGACTGAGAGCGGGAAAGAGAGAGGGAAAGGGAGATAGATGGAAGGACGGAGGGGGAGAGAGGTGGAAGAAAAGGGAGAGATTGAGGGATAGAGAGAGAGAGGGAGATGGAGATTGGGGGATGTGTGTGAGGCGGAGAATTCCACAGATATACATGCACTGGAGCATTCCTCACCCTGCCCCTCCCCCTCCCCTCCTGAGCCGTTTGTTAGCCCCGAGCCTTATTAATCAGCACGGCCTACCGTGGGAGTGTGTGCCTCCCTCATGCGCGCACACACACACGCATACGCACACACACGCGTACGCACACATACGCGCACACACGCGCATGCATACACACACACATACACGCACAGACACGCACACACGCACGCATACACGTGCACGCACACACACACACGCGAACACGCACGTACACACACCTTCAACCACACACACGTACACGCACAAGCACACACACACGCACACAGGCATACACACACATGCGCACGCACATGCACGCGCACACACATACACACAGGCGCGCACACTTCTTCTTCTTAGCTGTCCCTCGTGTCCGATGATGACGCTTGCTCCGGGGGACTGGGGGGGGGGGGACGGGGGGAGGGTTCAGCGCCGTTGACGCTGGTGCCACTTCGTGTGGCTGTGGAGGCCACACGCACACAGGCACGCACAGACACACGCACACACACCTGCTTATGAGGGCTGTGTGTGTTTCCTGGGGCAGACCACGTTTCTCTCGCAGGCAGAGAGCAGTTAGCTTCCAGCCTGACAGCAGGGCTGGGGGACCCAGCGTGACTGAGGGGGGGGGAGGGGGGGGCCTGGTGAGACGGACATTAATCCTGCCCCCGAAACGGCAGCATCCCAGCACTGCCAGCTGCCCAGCTCAGCGTTTCAGTGCCCATGTGCGTCTGTGAGTGCGTGCGTTTGTGTGTGTGTGTGCTCGGGTGTATATGAATGTGCACATGCGCATGAGTATGCGAGTATGCACCTGCGCTCGTGTGTGCATGTGCGTGCGTGCGTCCGTGCGCACGCACCTGCGTTTGTGTGTGTGCGCTGTAAGTGGAACACTAGCCAGTAGTACACGCTGCCATTCTGCATCAAACCCTGACGCACTTTGGCTACCTTCAGCGCGCATTCCTGTTGAAGATGAGTGGCGCTCATTTATGGGACGCGCAGTGGGGGTTCAGTGGGGTTCGGCCGGCTGAGGGCCGCTCTAAATCCACAGCTCTGTTTGTGGCAGTTTGCCTCTGCTGTTTTCACAATATTACCCTAGGTTTGAAGCGCTTGTTTTGCAGGTCCTTATTTATTAAAATTTTTTTTAAAGCAATTTTTCAACTCTGTGAAAGTCACAAAAAACAAACCAAAAGAGAGACTCAGTTCAATGCTGTGTAACTGGAGTATTTCCTCTGACTAAGTGAGGGGCTAAATGAACTAGGTAGCTAATTAAAAACTTTGCTGGGTTTAAAGAAAAGCAGTTACTCAGGGTTTTTCCTGGCATGAAAAGGGTCTTTGGTACTCCCCCCCCCATCAGTGGACTGGGGTTAATTTGGAAGAGCATTGTCTCCAGCTTTACTTCACACACAACACCGGACAGGAAGGAAGTGAATGACCACCAGACAGCTATCCATCTCCTTTACAATAATTATCAGGCTTTAGAGGACTCGCAGGCTGCAGACATTGTTTTATAAATGTTTTATTGGCCTATTCTGGGAAACAAAGACATAAAAATAGGAACGCTATGCTACTTCTTGGCCCAAGATTGTTTAAGCCTTAAGTGTATAGTTTCGTGCGTCTCACGCGCAGTACACTCAAGGGGATGGAGGACATCAATGAAAAAATTAGGCATTGCGGGAAATAAATGCACTAAATGAAGTTAGCCATCGCTAACTCTTGACTGTAATTCCAACACATGATGCTCCCTGGAGAAAATGCGCAAGTCTCCCACCCTGTGTGCGATCTTATTCTGTAAGCTACAGAATCTTATTCTGTAAGCTCTTATGACGGTCATACTTGATTACCTCTATTTTTCCGTTTTAAGTGTGGGTGAGTGAACAGACTCGACCTGTAATTAATCAGCTAGCTTTAAATTAGCCAGGCTGAAACTAATACAAAATAAAAAGCCATCGGTCAGCTATACTTGCAAATATACGTATATGCACATATGCCCTTTTACCATAGAAATAAAGATTATAGAAAACTTTTGACTCCAAAGAATTACATGTTATGAAACAAAAGATTAAGAAATGACAGGATTCACTGGCTAGCGAACATGCTAATGACTAACTCTACCACTAGGATGCTGGTTAAACTAGTCTATTAAAAAATATAGAAAATTTGCTTTTCAGCATTTAGTTTAGGTTATTGACATGAAATGAAATGTTTGAGTGCTTATGTAATATTTCTCAACTGAAAATAATAAGATTAAAATTGGTGAGCTGGGCTATGATATTATGGCTTGTCTACAGCTTCCAGTGCACCACGTGTACTGTATGAGAGGACAAATATAGGCCTGCATTAACACCTTTGTGCCACACACACGCACAATGTGACGTTAACAGTGTGTTTAAAGTGCACCTGTTTGCACTGTGTGCATGCATGAGTTTAAGTGTGTCCACGCATGTGGCCCAGCGGCGTCTGTAGAAGTGGCACCTCGTTGCTGTAGACAGACAGGACAGCGTTGCACTGTGACCTCCATTAGACTGCGCGGGGCAGGGGGCGGGGCTCTAGAGAGCGGTACACGCCATGGTGAGGTCAGGTGAGCGGCAACCTGTGATCTCGCAGCGTGGCACCTCCCCCGTTCCCTTGCTAATCACTGTCACCTGCTTGGAATTTTAAATGCCTTCTCCACACACACTCTCTCTCTCTCTTTCTCTCTCCCTGTTGCCAGTAGCTACAGGAACAAGCTTGAGCTACACAAACCCCATCCCCCTCCCCCTTTTTACCCTGCTAGGTTTTTCATTAGCATTGCATTTCTGCCTTCTTTTTTTGCCATACGCAGAGAGGAAATGAAAGTCTGAAGATTCCCATATTCCCATTGCATATAAAGTACACCTTTACCTGTGCCAATGTATGGTAGCGAAGAATCCGTAGCGTTGTCATAATGGATACAAACATGGCGCACAGGAAGGGTGGAATCCATTGGCTCCTGCACGCTGCAGTAAATGTGAAAGCATCCTGCATCCGTGCTGGTGAGGGCGTTAAGTTCAGTTAGCATCGCGCTGCATTACATTCATTCAGCAGACGCTCATCCAGAGAAATTTACAGCGTCGGAGAACGTGCGTTCAGCTAGCTGGCTTACACAAGCGACCGTGTTTGATTCTGAACGTGTAGCGGCATTTCTTTTGTGTTGTTTTTTATTTATTATTTATTTATTTCTGAAAGCTTGTTGTGATGGCTGCAGCGTACTCTCCCGCCTGGCGGAAAGGTCCTCGTCTGTAGTTAACGTTCTCCAGCCTTCGTCTCATTGTAATGAGTGGCTCTCCAAGTCTTCCTCATTCTCCGTAATAGCGCTGCTCTCCCGACCTACCACGCTACTCCTTTTTAAATCTTTACATCTTTTAAAAGCCTGCTGATCCCTTTAACAAATCCTGGGCGCCTCTGACATGAGCATTTTTGGAATTTGGGATTGGTGCATTTTACTCTGACAGTCTTACCCAGAGCCAGAGAACTGTCAGCAGAGCGCTGCAGATGGCCGTATTCCTCTGTCATTTCCAAAGAGCCCAAATCCTTTGAGAGAAGGAAGGATGCAGTTGAACATTTTCTCGTTTCACATGGTTGGAAATGTTTCTGCTGCATTTAAAGATTTCGATGACAGAAACAAGAAAACCAGCCAGTAGTACACGCTGCCATTCTGCATCAAACCCTGACCTAATTCCAATATAGAAAATTGTCATTGTAGCAGAGCTTGTAAAAACATAGATCCATTTTGTTAAATAATACAGATTGATACAAACCAGTATAGTTGTAATGGTGAGTGAAGTTTCTAGGGGATTGTCACCACAATACTATAAATCTGGTTGATTTTGAGGCAGTAAGAAAATCAGGAATGATTGGAAAATGAGAGGATTACCTGGTGCTCCATTTTGCAATTGTTTTAAGTTAGCCAGGATTTGCAAAGCCCACCAAATGCATCCAACACAGCTGGCGATTAGTGTGTGTTCTTTAAATGAGAACGTTCTGCACCATACAGATGTACAGCTAGTATGTATCTGGTGCTATTTTCAAGTAAAATCTAGCATTTGCATCGGTATTGGAGCACTAGTCTGATTTTGGGGGCTGTCCTGTTTGTGGGTGCAGTGGGGAGTGATCTCAGAGCTGGGTGGGGCCGGGGAGCAGTGGACACATGGCCTGTGACCCCCCCAGGCCAGGGCAGATAACGCGCCACGCTCTTCTCTGTCCACTTGATTCATCATCCTGTAGTTTTAGCACGGCCCAGCACAGAAAGCACTCCTGCCAATCAGCCCCTCCTGTGATATACACCCCCTCTCCCAGTCTGCTGCCTCTCACCTCTCTCTCACTCACACACACACACACACACACACACACATGCGCACGCACATACACACACATGCGCACACACACACAGTGAGGTGAGTGGTGAGAGGCAGCAGACTGGGGGAGTGTGTGTGTGTGTGTGTGAGCGTGCATGTGTGTGTGTGAGTGTGCATGTATGTGTGAGTGTATGTGAGTGCGTGTGTGAGTGTGCGTGTGAGTGTGCGTGTGAGTGCGCGTGTGTGCGTGCGTGCGTGAGTGTGCGTGCGTGCGTGAGTGTGTGTGCGTGTGTGTGTGTGTGTGCGTGCGTGTGTGGGTGTGTGAGTGTGCGCGTGTGTGTGTGAGAGTGTGAGTGTGCGTGCGTGTGTGTGCATGAGTGTGTGCGTGCGTGTGTGTGTGCGTGCGTGCGTGTGCGTGAGTGTGCGTGCGTGTGTGAGTGTGCGTGTGAGTACGTGTGTGTGTGTGCGTGCGTGTGTGAGAGTGTGTGTGCTTCCCTGCTGCGGGGGCAGGAGGGGGAGGGTTAGTGAAAGTGGGGCTGAGCTGCGCTGGTCCCTGACGTGCTGTTCTCCCTCTCCTCTCTCTGCAGATTACTTCTCTGACCTGCAGGGCCGCGCCGACGCCGACCCGCGGCTCTGCTGGGAGTTCTACGGCAGCTCCGTGTGCGGTGAGTCCCTCCCCGAGAGGGGACCTGGGGTCGGGGGGGGGGCAACGAGCGAAAGGCCCTCGGGCACGTCACCGCAGGGAGGGCCCACACCCAGCCGCACAAATCCAGGCAAAGCCCAACCTCGTGTGATCGCTCCCGCTTTCTCTATTCTTACCCTCCCTCCGTGTTACAGAGAAACAAAGGCTTTAAGGCGCACCCCCCGGTCCCCCCCCCCCCCGGGGTGACACGCTTCAGCCCCCTCTCTGACTCCTCCTAATGTGCGGGAGTTTTCCGGGGCCGTCGGGCGCTAGCGGCGCGCTAATGCGGCTGAATTGATGAACGTCAGCGGAGGGCGCGGAACGCGCGTCGCTCCGCCGCTTAAATGGGCTCTCTGCCGCCGTGCGCTTCCCCCCCCCAAATTCCTGGAATTACTGCACAGCCGTGACACAGCCCTCGCCGGATTGCCGTCTATTTTTGGATTCTCTGAGTGCTGCTTCGGAAAGGGAAAAAAAAAAAAAAAAAGGAAAAAAGGCTTGCGTGTAAAGCAGCTCCCTTGGAGAGAGGCTCTGTCTGATCGCCAGCGTGCTCTCTCCCTCCCTATTTCTTTCACTCTCACTACCGATTTCCCTTTCTCTCTGTCCTTTCAGTATTGCTGTCCATCTTTCACTTTTGCTCTCTATCTCTCTCTCTTGCTTTTGCTCTGTTTCGCTTTCACTCTTTCTGTCTGTCGCTTTCTCTCTCGCTCTCTCCCTCCCCCCATTTTGCCTCTCCCCGTCTCTTTTGTCCATTTCGAGCCTGGTCTGCGGAGGTCCAGTACAGGGACTGTCCCGGGCTAACAAGCACATCCTACAT